>NC_084848.1:3516734-3850734 GCF_033115175.1 Lepus europaeus | reverse complement strand
GCCACTGCTCGGGAAGCCTGTATCTGGAGCGCCCGGGTTTGAGTTCCACCTCCGCCCTGAATGCAGCTTCCTCCTGATGCATCTCTGGGAAGCACCTGATGACGGCTCAATTACTGGGGTTCCTGCCACCCTGGCAGGGGACCCAGGGGGAGTTCCTGCTCCCGGCTGATGCAGGCATCTGGGGAGTGAACCAGTGATCGAAGGTCTCTTGTCCCTGTCTCTCCCCCTCTCTTCCTGTTACTCTGCCTTTCAAACAAACAAACAAATAAGTATTTTATAAAAAAAAGTGGACTTCTAAAGTGTCAAGTGCTCCTATTACAAACACTTTTCAGGGTCAGATACAAATTTCCTTCTGAATTTTTCATTATTTAATTCTAGTCTCAATGCATAGACCTCTAAACTCTCTTGTATGTTATAGTAATTGTAGTAATCAAAGAATACACTTGGAAGAGTTATTTTAAATTGAATTACATATTGGTTATTGACTAAAATAATGAAATAAATGTAGTCAATAAGAAATACTAAAACATTTTATTAAATGTTATTCAATTTTTTTAAGATTTTTATTTTATTTAGTTGAAAGATAAGCCGGCGCCGTGGCTCAACAGGCTAATCCTCCGCCTAGTGGCACCAGCACACCAGGTTCTAGTCCCGGGTGCCCCTCTTCCAGGCCAGCTTTCTGCTATGGCCAGGGAGTGCAGTGGAGGATGGCCCAAGTGCTTGGGCCCTGCACCCCATGGGAGACCAGAAGTACCTGGCTCCTGCCTTCGGATCAGCGCGGTGTGCTGGCCGCGGCGGCCATTGGAGGGTGACCAATGGCAAAGGAAGACCTTTCTCTCTGTCTCTCTCTCTCTCACTGAGTGAGAGAGACATCTCCCATCCGCTGGTCCACTCCCCAGATGGCCATAATGACCGGAGATGAGCCAATCCGAAGCCAGGAGCCAGCAGCTTATTCAGATTCAGGGTCTCCCATGTGGGTGCGGGGATTCAAGGACTTGGGCCACCTTCTACTACTTTTCCAGACACATTAGCAGGGAACTAGATTGGAAGTGGAGCAGCTGGGACTGGAACCGGCACCCATATGGGATGCCAGCACTGCAGGCCAGGGTTTTAATCAGCTGTGCCACAGTGCCAGCCCCAAATTTAATGTTAAATGGTCAAAAACACCACTGTCAACCTCCTAATGGGCTTATGGAGGGAACGGTCAACATTTGAGTCCTTTATTTTAGACTTCTGTTTTAAAATAATTTAGCCTAGTCCACTGGTGAGTATACCTCATTGTGTAAAAAATAATCAATTTCTCTTTTTTCCTCTTCTTCCCATTTTATTTGAAAAGTAGTGAGGGGGCAACAAGATTTTGGAAGCTGGAAACTGATGGGCGGCTCGTGAATGAGCATGTGAGAAAAAACAAATGCTTCGATGCTGTGGAGTCCTGGGCAGTGACTGCACGCACACTGCCATGCCATCAGCCAACAGTGGCCTCGGTACTTACAGGAGTGAGGGCGACAGTCGGGCACAGAAGTAGGAGCGCTGGCTGAAAGTCTCTTCAAGAGCAGTTATTCAGACCACCTGTATATACTCCACTGGCCAAGGAAGGGCCAGACCAGACCTACGTAAGACTGGCACACAATGAACACATGGCGGCCACGGTCAGTGAGGATGACAGCCAATGAGCTTGTGTTTCCACTTCCTGGTGTCACTGCTCAAGAACTGGAAGAACGTATGGGCTTGCTACAAGAGCACCCTGGCCAAGCCCCGCACATCTAAAGAAAGCCTAGTGCCAGCAAGGAAGGGGGCAGCCTGATTACTGTGGAGCAAGGCAGAACCTCCACCGTAACCTGTCCTCCCTCACGCACACAGCACCCAACGGCGGGTAGTGCTCCTTGCTTAAAACACTGGCGGACAGTGAGAAACACCCAGCATTGATCGCCTCGAGAGGAAAGGCAGTGAGAAACACCAACACGGAGGAGACGGGGATTATGAAGTGGGAAGAGAACACCCAGCGACCTCAGAGACAACAGGACTGTACTATACCTTGTAAGAGCAGCACGCTGGAGACAGAGACCAAACGAGCTCTTGGAAGTTAAAAATGATAGAATACAAAACAAACAAACAGGACTAACAGTTGAGGACACACCCCTGAAGAAGAATAAACAGAAAATGATATGGAAAATAAGACAAATCACAGGAAGATCAGAGGAACAGTCTTAGAAATGTCTGTAAAGAGAGAGGAAACAGATCAAAGAAGCCATGTGACTTCTGAGAATTAAAGATCATGGATTTGTAGTGTGAGAGGAATATTGAGCCTCGATCCATGAAAGGCCAGAATGCTGGAACAGAGAAGATCCTCCCAATTTCCAGAGAAAAAACAACGGAATCATCCCTGACGCCTCCATGTCAACTCTGGCAGCCAGGAAGTGGTAGGGCAAGGGCTTCAGAATCCCACTCTAGAACCCCATATCCAGTTAGTCATCAAGTATTAGGTAAGAGAAATACACTTTAAGACAGCTAAGATCTCAAAAAGATTTCTCGTTAGCACTACTTTTCTCAGAAACCACTGGAAGACTTGTTCTGCCAAAGCGAAGTAAACCAAGGAGGAATGACCTGGGACCAGGAAACAGGGAACCCGCCAGGCAGAGGTGGACGGAGCCTGAGTGGACAGTGGAAGACTCTAACATGGGCAGAGGGTCCCGGGAGAGGCCTACAACAAAGATGAACTTGACAGATGAGCTGATGTGAGCACGTTGAGAGGAGATTCGACCGACCAGAAGAGAGCTTGGACGCGTGTGCACAGTCGTGCACCATCCGACAGCAGGATCCATTCTGAGCGTCGTGTTGGTAGGCGCTTTTGCTGTTGTCTGTGCTGAAAGAAACCTAGGGGCCACGGGCTAACCAGCGGACATGGCTTCCTGATGCAACCAAGAGTCTCGGTTAACAGGAGACGGATGAGGCTGCTGTCAGGGTCACACAGCAGTTTCATAGCCAACTTTTTTTTAATAGCCATAGAAAGTATGCTTGATAAACCAGTAACATGGTTATCTATTAAACACTTTTTATAACCCCAGAAAGTATGTTATAGTAAACCATTAACATGGCCACCTAACATCATTATCAAGTATACGTACTGCTCTGCTTTTCAGAGGACTGGCAGTGTGATGCGTGTGTTCACACCAGCAACACCACAGACACGTAGGTAACGTGCTGTGCTGATTTATGATGGCATCAATGTCACAGATGACAGGAATTTTCCAGCTCCATCAGAATCTTATCCCACCACTGTCATATATGCAGTACTCTGTTGACCAAAATGTCACCACATGATGCAACACTGTGGATCGTTAGTGCATTAAAAAGTTAAGCAAACAGACATGGAGACAAATATTAACTCTAGAGAAAACAAAAGCTGATCAGGAAAGAAAGGGACTCACACTACACTTGATGGTTCAGCTGTGCACACTGTTTATATAGTAATACTAATGTCAACAGTTAATAGTGACCCGATTACTATTGCCACAACATATCCTAGGAGACTGCATGAAATCAGAAATCCTACAGCGAAAGCTCCAAACCCGAAAAACAAGAGGGGTATTCAAAAAGCTCATAGAAAAATGTGTATTATGAGAAAATGATGCATAATATAAATATTTTTGCACCAAAATAAAAATCTTTTAATTTAATTTTATGTGGACTTTTTGAAATATCCTTGCATAATAAGAACAATATTTAGAGATATGGGGGTCACATACCCAGAGAATCAACCAAAGGAACTGATAGTGGGGGGGGGGGGCAAGGCTGCTGCTGCACCTGCCAGCTCTGCCTCTTTGGATCCGACCAATCTTAGATGGAAAATGTTTGGAAAACAAAAGAAAACATCTGTGCTGCACTGTACAGACTTTGTTTTCATTCATTATTCTCTAAACAGACTACGGTAGTTATTTACTGTGCTGGCTATGGTACGTAACACAGAGACAAGGCAAGGGTGAGGGAGGATGTGCGCAGGTTACACCAAGTGCTACACCATTCCAAACAACAGACTTGAGCACTGTGGATTTTGGTACCCACAGGAGGTTCTGGAACCAGTCCTCCAAGGACACCAAGGGACAACTGTACGTCACAAAGGCTTTGACAACTACTGGCATCATCACGTTGCTAACGGGAAAGCCCGTAGTTGAGGGGACAGGCTACTTTTGGAGCAACACAGCAGTGTGCACTGAGAGGTGTGTGTGGAGACCCCAGCGACATGGCTTACCTTCGAGGCCTTTCTAGCTTTGAGGGACTTCACGAGCTCGCCTTGCGCCGCGATGCTGTTGAACAGCTCCTGTGGAGAGGCACACCGCTCGCCGTTGGTCACGTCCGCCATCTTCCAGCACTGACGCTCACAGCTGGCTAGGGAGGAGGATTTGTTCAGGGTCCAGGCAAGCCTGAGGGGAAAAGAGAGATTAACAAACCTTTGCAGCTGTTTATTCCTTTCCTGTATCTATTCTTTCCTTTTTAAAATATTTACTTATTTACTTCAAAGTCAGAGTTACAGAGAGGGGTCTTCCTCTGCTGGTTTCTCCCCACGTGGCTGTGACAGCCAGGGCAGAGCCAGCACCAGGAGCTTTACTTGGGTCTCCACATGCATAGCAGGGCCCAAGCACTTGAACCCTCTTCCACTGCTTTTCCCAGGCCACTAGCTGGGAGCTGGATCAGAAGTGGGACAGCTGGGACAAGAACCAGTTCCCATATGGGATGCTGGCGTTGTCTTTACTCACTATACCACAAAGCCAGCACCATATCTACTCTTTTCTAAAAAAAGTAGTGATGTAGGTTATATAAAGGACATGGATAATATTTTTTAAATAAATTTATTTATCTGAAAGTCAGAGTTAGAGAGAGAGAGAGAGAGAGAGAGAGAGAGTCTTCTATCCACTGGTTTACTTCCCCATTGGCTGCAATGGCCGGAGCTATGCCAACCTGAAGCCAGGAGCCAGGAGCTGCAGGTCTCCCATGCGGGTGCAGGGGCCCAAGTACCTGGGCCACCCTCCACCACGTACCCAGGCCACAGCAGAGAGCTGGATCGGAAGTGGAGCAGCCGGGACTAGAACCGGCGCCTACATGGGATGCTGGCACTGCAGGTGGCATCCTTACCCGCTATGCCACAGCACCAGCCCCAGTATTAATAAAAACATAAGCAGAAGTTTGGGCCCACTAAAAAGAGGAGGAACAAATGCCAGTAAGGAGGCCTACAGGAGTTGCTATGATTTCTTGACTTGAGATCTGTGAAGGAGGATCTCTGTTAGTTAAGAGCAAGTTTGTGTCCCTGTGTCGCACCCAGTGCCCACAACACAGAAGGTATTTGTGTTTTCTCAGGGAATAAATACCAATAATTATTTAATAAACACAGGTTCTTCATCTTTTTAAGTAAAATAATTATTTTCATTTTTATTTGAAAGGGGGAGGAAAGAAAGGAAGGGGGGGAGGGAGGGAGAAAGAGAGAGAAGAGGGAGAAACTTTCACCTGCTGGTTTACCTCCCAGATGCCTACAGCCAGGGCTGGGCCAGGCTGAAGGCAGAAGTCCAGAGGCCATCCGGGTCTCCCACAGAGGCAGCAGGGGCCCAGGTGATTAGGCCATCACCCGCTGCCTCCCAGGGTATGCATTCCAGGAATCTGGATTGCAGGCGGTGCAGCCAGGACTTGGACCAGGCACTCCAATATGGGATGCGAGCATCCCAAGCAGGGACTTAAACATCTGCCTGTTTATTCTTTTTTTTAAGGTTTTTTTTTTTTTTTTTTTTTTTTTTAAATTTGAAAGGCAGAGTGAGAGAGAGCAAGATCTTCCCTCCAACAATTTACTCTCCAAATGCCCACAACAGCAGGGACTTGGCCAGGAGCCAGGAATTTCATCTGGGTTTCTGACCTGGGTGGCAGGGATCCAAGCAGTTGAGCTGTTATCTGCTGCCTCCCAGGCACATCAACAGGAAGCTGGATTGAAACTTCATCCTGGGCACTCTGATATGCAGTGTGGGCACCCCAAGCCACAATGCCCCACTCCCCCTAATCTGTTCTTCATCTATTAGATAGCCTTAGGGAAGAATTCCCAGGCTTTTATGGCCTTAACCAATTGTCCCTGCTAAGCAAATGGCTTCCACTGCTGACAGCGGCCCTGTTCTCAGAGATCTGGGATGGAGAACAGGGTCTTTCCTGCTCTGGCTTCCAAATGAGGTGAGGACTATACACACCCTGCCCATCCCACATGCTTCCTCATTAGTCATTATTCTTAGAAATTTCGAAAAAGGTGGGGCCCAGGGCAAGTAGAGACCGGGCCACCATCAGTGGCTGTCACTTCCCCTTTCTGAGTGTATCTCTTCATCTACAAAGGGCACCATTAGGCACCTTCAGCTATCTCACAGGATCAGTACTGTCACCATGCTTGTTTTTGTTTGCTAGAGCTGTAGCACCCTGACCGGTGGTTGACATCATGGCAGAAGAGGGCAATATGACGATGACTACGACGACGAGGCCAATGCCAGGGCAGCCAGCCGTGAGCACTTCTGTACCGTACATTGTGGGCACCCGAGCACGTCAATTCCTCTAAGCCTTGCAGCAAACCTGTGAGAGATCTGTTATCTTCATTTCTTAGATTATGCACAACTTGCCCAAATAACAAGCAACAAAGCGGCACAGGCAGGCTTCAAATTCAAGTAGCTTGACCCTAGAGTCTACACTCTTAACCATCATCTTAATTACTTAACTCTATGAACCAAACACACAAATGTGAGGTGCAATGTTTTTATTTATGTTTGTGAAATACATGTTTAAAAAGTGTAAATTTTTTATTTTTTTGACAGGCAGAGTCAGACAGTGAGAGAGAGAGACAGAAAGAGAGTTACAGACAGTGAGAGAGAAAGAGAGAGAGAGAGAAAGGTCTTCCTTCCATTGGTTCACTCCCCTAATGGCCGCCATGGCTGGCGCTGCGCCAATCCGAAGCCAGGAGCCAGGTGCTTCCTCCCCGTCTCCCATGAGGATGCAGGGATCCAAGCACTTGGGCCATCCTCCATTGTCCTCCCGGGTCACAGCAGAGAGCTGGACTGGAAGAGGAGCAACTGGGACTAGTACCGGAGTGCTGGCGCCGTAGGCAAAGGATTAGCCAAGTGAGCCACGGCGCCAGCCAAAAAAGTGTAAATTTTAACAAACCAGTCTTTGTGTAAGTCACTGAAACCATAAAAATGAAACCAGGGTAGGTCAGTGGCTGCAATGAGAATCCCCTGAATTCCCAGACAGGGCAACCTGTACGATAAACGACCCAGGCAATAAAGCATACATAAAAAAGGAGAAAAGCGGAACTAATCTTTGCCTAGTGCTGGAGAGAACGACCCAGGCTGCCCCCACTCCCCCCACCAGCAACAAGCTAGCAAAGTAGTCATCGCCCATTTCTCCTCAGGGAGTGGGGGGTGAGGTGTGTGTCTCTACCCAGAACTGACAATCAGTAATGAAGATGACTGTAGGCTAGCTGTCACCGTGGGGTACACTCACGCACCTCCAGGTGAGGTGCCAGGCAGCCCCTCTGGATCAGTGCTCTCAGAATTCCAGCCACGCCCTCGCCAGGAACGCCCACACCCTCCCTGCTGGCACACTGCGGAGTGAGCCGAGTGATCCAAGGCAAGCTCAGCTCTTCCTCACAGCCACGTCCCCCTGTCCCCCTCTCCACCCTCTGCAGCCCCGGGGCATTCCCTCCACAGTTCTGTTAAAGCATGCACATTAGGCTGCTCCTATCCCTCACAGCTTCTCCACAGATTCACTTACTGAACAAGACTCTCATGAGTCATCTAGCGCAACTTTCTCCTCTCCGCTGTGACCTCTTGCGAAGTCTTCAAAAGCGCTCGCTCCAGGGGAAGGCCGGCTTCCCTATCTGGAAGTCTCTGCTGGACACGAGAGAAGCTGACCCGTTGGGGAGCATTGGGGAGAGCCCAGCACGCCTCCGGGTCTTCTCCAAGTCTCACTCCCTAGACGGGATTCCTCCCCGTTGCTAACAGGTGCCCACCTTCCCTGTCCCTCTTTCCGGAGTTCCCTTTGGTTCACCTTGTCCTTCCAAAAACGTGGTGTCCCACACCACAGTGGTTCGGCAACAGGCAGTTAGGATCAAAGCCAAATTTAGATCAAAGCTACCCTAAGACATTCCTAGGGCAAGTGCAGGTGGAACGGCTGGGTGAACACAGGAAAGCCAGCTTCTCGCTGCAACACAGCCGATGGATGGCTTCTTGGGAAAGGCCAGCAAGAGGAACTGGGCTGCACGTCCCTGTAAATACCGAGAATCCACATGGGAACTAAACCAGAGGACAGCAGGCGAAGTGTGCCTGACCCACGATCACCGGGCACCACCCCTGCGCCAGACTCACTCACTCCCGCATGATGCAACGTGGGCAGTGAGCACTCCAGGTGCGGTCAGAGGCAGGAGGGCCAGAACCTCATCTCTCTCACTTCACACCTTCGCCCATTCAAGCTGTCAGCTCTGAGAACAGCCTTCCTCCCCCCAGGCAGCCTCCTCCTTCACTTCTTTGTAAACTCTCAGTTTAACCTCAGAGGTTTCCAGTCTGGAGCTGTGAACCTCCACAGCAACAGACAGCCGTGCTTGCACACGCCCTGGGCTGTGCGCACACTGAGCGTCTGGGCCGCATTTCCTTTCCAAGGGTTTGGCAGAAGTGTTGAACACAGAGACTCCAAACAGAACCTTGAATCTCTGGTGAGGGAAGTCCATTCTAACAAATACAGACGCCTGAAACAAAGGAACGCAGTTTTAACCATGAAATAATCTGTTATCTTCTCTAAACAAAAGTATCTGGTGTATAAAAGGCAAAATGGCCTATTCCACAGATCGTCAGGGGAGAAAGCTCAACAAAGCTCCTCCACAGGGACTCCCGGGTGGGTGTTGGCTGCCACTCGGATGCCCGAGTTCCGGCTCCACTTCCAAGTCCAGCTCCAGGTAATGTGCACCTGGGAAGCAGCAGTACCTGCCCATGGACTCGGGTCCACGCCACCCAGGTGGGAGACCTGGATCGGGTTCCAGGCTCCTGGCTTCGGCCTGGCCCAGCCTTGGCTGTTGGGGACATTTGGAAAGTGAACCAATGGAGAGAAATCTCTTTGTCTCTCTGCCTTTCAAGTAAGGAATAACATTTAAAAACCGACTCCCAATTTCCTTTATTCAAGAACTCAAATCTTGTGTTAGGACTTGCTAGGCTGTTGGGACATAGCTAACTTCGTACCTGGCAAACGGAGCCCAATTAGGAATGACCTGAGGATGTCCCGATGGGATTTTATGGTCTGAGATTCTGCCAGTTTGCCCAGGGCACCCCAAGCTGAAAGAGCGCACACTGTAAATTGCTGACCTACACACCTGCTGGGGGGTCTTCTGCCTACTGCGGTGGATGGAGGTCTCTGTCCATCCACTTGGCCCCCTCACAACAAACAGCATCAACAGGTGCTGCCCACTGTCCCCTGGGCTGAAATCCTTGAGAACCGCCCCCCACCCCACCCCCCCGCCGGCTCTCCAGGGGGGCTGCAACCTAACTTTCCCCGTATCGTGCTCTCCTGTCTTCAATGGCCACCTCCTTGCCTTCTTACGACCCTAAAAATCCTAAACCTGTACCCAAATCATCGCAGAGACGGGCCCGGGGGCCGCTGATTCTGCGACTGGGGTGCGGGATTCTCTGCACCAAGACGGGTAATTCTGGGTCGGCCGGGAGGACCGCGTGGTCCAGGACATTTTCTGGAATAGCACCAGGAGGTGGGACACATCCCGCACACCAGCGTGGCCCGAGCGAGGTCGGCGGAGAGAAGTAAAAGCACAAGACCCCTAAACCGAGGTTTCTAGGCTTCGGTAAGAGGGAGCGGTGCGCAGGGCGAGGCGCGGGTACCTACCCGGGTCCGGCGGACGCAGAGCCGAGGGTGCGCTGCCCGGCCTGCGGCGTCTTTAATACCCTCCCTCCTGCTTTCAGTTTCGTTTCGAGCAAAGGCTCCCTTCTCCACTCCACCCAAGACCAACTCGGAGGTTTCTTAGAATTCTCGCAGGTTCCCAGAAACTGGTCAGCCTCGGAGCAGCCGCCCAGACGATGGGGCCGCGCGTCCAATCAGCGGCCGGAACCCTCAGGACAGCCTCGGCGAGCGGTCATTGCATCAGCCGCCCCGTCCTCCACCTGACCTCGGCGGCCTCTTCCCGTCCCCACCCGGGTCCGCGGCGATGGGGGTCGCGCCCGGGGCGGGGCGGGCTTCCTGGAAACGGCCCGCGGCCGTGCTCGGAGGCGGGGCGGCGCAGTGGGCGCCCCTGGGCATCTTCTTCCCGAGCCGGGACCTCGGGCCGGGACCCATTACGCCCCCGCCTCCCCCGCGACCCCCTCGGCGGCCCGGGCGTCCAGAGGTGTCACTACCGCTGAGGGCTCTGGGAGAGAGGCCTTGGGCCACAGCCCCGGCACACGGCAGGCACTGAAGAGGGGGCCCTCTCCCCGCGGGACACGGCGAAGCTCGGAGCGGGCCGGCCTGGCAGCCAGGGGCTGAGGGGACCCGCCCGGCTTCGGCGCCGCCATGGTGCCGGAACCCCGCTCCGCTCTGGCGGGCAGCGACCCCCGGAGGGCCAGGTCACCGGGCACAGCCCCGGCTGGCTCCTTTCGTCCCTCATCCCTCTACTTCGTCGCCTCAGCCTCCATCCCTTCGCTTACCCGACCCCGAAGGGCCCGTCAGCACCGCCGGCTCCGCCACGGGGTACCTCCCGGGCGTCCGTGGAAACGCCGTCCGGCCGGAAAACTTCCGGCCCGGCTGCGCCCTCATTGGCTGTTCCCGCGGGGGCCGGGCGGCGGCCGCCGCTGATTGGTTGGCGGCCCCGGCGCCGCGGCGGAACGCCGCTGGTAGGAGGAGTGCGAGCCGGCCGGGCTCCGGGAGGAGGGAGCGCTTCCGGTGCGTGTGGTGAGCGGCGGGCCGGGGGCGGGCGGGTGCCGAGGGCCCGGGCCGCTCCCGCAGCGCTCGCTCCCCGCCCGTCGGCGCGGGCATTTCGGGGCCGCTCGGCCTCCTTTCGTTTGCCGTTCCTTCCGAAGGCTCAGTGTTTTGGGGTCGTGCTTGTGTCTTGTTTCGTGCCAGCGCGGCCGACTCGTGTTCATCCGTGAAAGCCCATCCCGTGTGCCGCCTTCGAGGGTCTGCGGGCGCCGGGGCGGGGTCCGGGCCTGGTGCCTCACCGCCGTGCCAGGCCCGGAGCCCGACGCGGCCGAGGTGGCCAGGCAGTGTTTGCGGGTGGAGAACGTGCCCTCGTGGGGGCTCCACGCGCGCCCGCCTTCCGCACGTGTGGCGATGCGGGGGTCCCGACCGGCACTGCCCACGCCTCCCGAAGTGTGGGGCCTTGCACTCACCGCAGCTCGCGGGCTCTCCCTGGCCCTGCCTCGACCTCCCTCCGTGAAGCCGCACTCGCGAGCCCACCCGCGTCCTTGGCTCCGGGCTACTTTTCTCCCTGGGACTTCTCACCCGGCTCACGGCCTCTTGCATCTCCTGGAGTCCGAGCCCCGCGCTGGCGCGGGAGGGCGGTGGTCCAGGGCGGCCCTGGCTCTTTGGCTCTCTGGGTGGTGGTCCCGGTGCCCTAGTGTGGGGCTTGGTGACTAGCTGAGGCCCCATGCCTCTCAGGACCCCTGCAGTCCACTGCTGTCCGTGCTGTCCTGCCTTGTCGGGGGGCCCGGCTCCCCTGTCATGGTCACATCACATTCTGATCTTTGGTCGTGGACCTCATCTTTAGTTCTGTCCGCTGGCTCACCTGTGAGTGGGCTGCAGTGGATTTGGGGTGGGCAGGGATCCATGCCAAGGGCTGGATGTGGCATGCTGGTGGCAGGACCAGGGAGGGTCCCCTTGGACACACGTGCCGGGGTGGGTGGCGGCTCAGCACAGCAGTTGAGGCTGGCCCCAGGACCAGGCTGAGTATTTGCAGAGCAGAAGTGCTCTGTGTGGTTAATTTGTAGTCGATCACCCCAGTGCAGTTGGTTTGTAATGGGTAGGTCATTTTGAGAGTTCCATTTGCCACGGGCTGAGGGCCATGGTTCTAACAAGTTTGCTTTAGACTGTAGCGTGCACGGGATGTTGTTAACTTGCTGGGATTAGGCCGCATGGGAGAATGCTGACTGCAACGCTGAATGTGGCTGTGCATGGCCCTGGAGCTCCAACGAGGGGGAAGATGTGGAAAAGTTGGGTGGTGGATCCCAGGGGGCGGGGAAACCCACTCCTGGGACAGAGTGCTGATGGACAGCCTGGAATCGCTCAGATGGGACTAGAGTGAATTGTTTTGTTGTTGATGGCCTTTTTAGTTTTCTTCTTTTTACATTTCTTTTTTTTTTTTGACAGGCAGAGTGGACAGTGAGAGACAGACAGAGAGGAAGGTCTTCCTTTTGCCGTTGGTTCACCCTCCAATGGCCGCCGCGGCCGGCGCACCGCGCTGTTCCGATGGCAGGAGCCAGGTGCTTCTCCTGGTCTCCCATGGGGTGCAGGGCCCAAGCACTTGGGCCATCCTCCACTGCCTTCCTGGGCCACAGCAGAGAGCTGGCCTGGAAGAGGGGCAACCGGGACAGGATCGGTGCCTTGACCGGGACTAGAACCCCGTGTGCCGGCGCCGCAAGGCAGAGGATTAGCCTAGTGAGCCGCGGCGCCGGCCTCTTTTTACATTTCTTAAAAAGATTTATTTATTTGAAAGGTAGAGTTACAAAGAGGCAGAGGCAGAGAGAAAGAGAAGTCTTCCATCCGTTGGTTCATTCCCCAGATGACTGCAATGGCCAGAGCGGGGCCTATCCGAAGCCAGGAGCCAGGAACTTCTGGGTCTCCCACATGGGTGCAGGGGCCTAAGCACTAGGGCCGTCTTCTGCTGCTTTCCCAGGCCATAGCAGAGAGCTGGACTGGAAGTGGAACAGCCAGGATACTAACCAGCACCCATATGGGTTGCCGGCACTTCGGGCGGCAGCTTTAACTGCTACGCTACAGCGCCGGCCCAAATTTATTTGTTTGAGAGGCAGAGTTAAAGAGAGAGGGAGAGACAGGGAGGTCTTCCATCCGCTGATTCACTCCCCCAAATGGCCACAACAGTCAGGAGTCAGGAACTCCATCCTGGTTGCCACGTGGGTGGCAGAGGTCCAAGCACTTGGGCCACCTGCTGCTTTCCCATGAAGGGAAGCAGTGCAGCTGGGACTGGAGTGGCTGTGCTCTTCCAGGCAGGGCCGTGGGGCGCTGCAGGCTGCCGCGTGATCTGCACCACGGTGCTGGCCCCGCCTCTTTTTTTTTTTTTTTTAAGATTTATTTATTTGGAAGAATTACACGGGGGGGGGGGGGTCTTCTATCCACTGGTTCACTCTCCAATTGGCCGCAGTGGCCAGAGCTATGCTGATCCAAAGGCCAGAGTCAGGAGCTTCTTCTGAGTCTCCCATGCAGGTGCAGGGGCCCAAGCACTTGGGCCATCTTCTACTGCTTTCCCAGGCCACAGCAGAGAGCTATGGAAGTGGAGTAGCCACATGGGATGCCGGCACTGCAGGCAGTGGCTTTACCCACTATGCCACAGCGCTGGTCCCCACGTCTTCATTTTTAAATTGGCATATTTTAACTCATTATACCTGGTGTATAGAAAAGCCGCCCCCCCCCCCCCTTTTTTCCAGTGTGTTTATTCTTGGGCGGCTTTGCGATCTTGTATTTCCTGGGTGTCATGTTCTTCAAACCACATGAACATTCTCGCACGCACCTTTTCTGACTCTCGACTTTATTTGGCCTTAGGTAATTTGCCTCCTAAGGACGGCGAGCAGCTCTTGGATGGCTTCGTTGGTGGCTTATGATGACTCGGACTCGGAGGCTGAGACGGAGCCTACGGGAGGTGTCTGTGCTGCCGGCCACACGACTGGCACTGGTGTGGCTGGTGCTCCTGGGCAGGCTTTTGCAGGAGAGGAAGCACTGCCCACAGATCCTACTTCTTGGGGAGGCTCCAGGGAACAGCGCCTCCCACTGGCTCAGCTCGGGAGAGGCCATCGGGGGTCTTGCCCCAGCCAGAGGCTACGATGGCCCAGGAAGGAGCCGGAAATCACCCTCCCTGCAAGCCACCTTTCTCGGTCTTCTCTGTGGACGAGCCACGTGCCGGCCAGCACCGTGCCCCTTGCAGCTGCCCGCCTAAAGCCAGTACAACTGTGCTGGGACACCCCAAGGTCATCGTTCTGTGCTCAGAGTGAATCTGAAGTGACAGGCAAGACTGCCAGCTCTTCCCAGAGGAAGAGGGCTGAGGACAGTGTCGTCCCCTATATCCCAAAGAGGCTACGGCAGCTGCAAGCGGCGAGCGCCGAAGCAGGCAAGGGTAAGGATGTGGAGCCACCGCGTCCCCCTGCAGGCTGTGCCCCGGCCCCTTGCTGTGTGGCCCCGCACGTGTCGGAGTTCATCCAGCCGTACTTGAACAGTCCGTATAGAGAAACCCAGGTCCCCAGCAAAGTGCTCTTCCACCTGAGAGGCCACAGGGGTCCCGTCAACAGCATTCAGTGGTGTCCAGTCCTTTCCAAGAGCCACATGCTTCTCTCCACGTCCATGGATAAAACCTTCAAGGTAAGGCCTGAACGGAAACTTCCGGTTTCAGACGCTCTGAGCCATGAAGGCTGGAACGTGTCACTTGTCAGAGCAAAGTGAGGTCGGGCGTGGTTGCGGACTAAGCCTTCCTGTTTGCAAGTTTCTGTAACACTTTTGCTGCCATCGGGGAGGGTATTCTGTGGTCAGCCTGGACTGTGGGTGTGTCCTGCCACCTCCCTTCCCTCTCTGCCTTGTTCAGTAAGGTAGGGTCCACCAGATGCTGAGCCGCATTTTGTCGTCTGGTTGTGCCGTTTGTTGAACCACTTCCCTGTCGTTAGACATTTGGGCATTCAGGCTGCCGTCAGTGAAGCCGCAGCGATCACGCCGCGTGCACTTCTCCACGTATCTGTCCCCGAACTTCCTCGGGTGACAGTTTCCTAGAAGCTGGGTTGGGACCACGTGGTGAGTGGCGTACGTGTGGGGGTCCCCGTCTCACCGCACTCACCCGTGCCGGGCGTGATCTTTTTGCTTTTCCCTCGGTCTTAGGATAGTGTGTTGTGATTCCTCTGTGTGCATTCCACCACACACCACTTGGCACTTGGCATTCGGATAGTCTGGCTTTGGGGAAGGAAAAACAAGTAGGAGAAATGCCCTACTGGAACCAACAGCAGCCAGGAGTCGACATTTGTTTTCAGGAAGTTCAGTGCTACCATGTGTCCCTGAGCTTTCTGACACAGACAAGGCAGGGGCACGAACAGCCAACTCTGGAGCACGTGGGTTAGACCAGCTTGTGTGGGGTGTCTCCAGGTGACCTGCCCTTACCCGGCTGAACCGACGCCTTCTGGGGGAAAGGCCTGCAGGTGGGAGGGCCTTGGCTTCCTACTCAGCCTGCTAAGGCTGTCCTCTGAGAGGGGCGTAGTGGTCCCTGGGGGCGCTCCGGCAGTGCTGGCTTCGTCCCCTACCTGCCTGCTTTATTAGTGATGTTGAGCTTTCTCCTCCCTAGGAGGATTTTCTTAAGAAGCTACAAGTGTGGCAGTGTCAATCCACGAGCATAATTTTTCAATGGCTAGTCCAAGTTCCCCAGTGGCTTGTGTTCCCTTGCGACAAGGCCGGTGGAGCCCCCGGCAGAGCGTGTCGTGTCTGTCTGCAGCCTGGATCCTCGCCACTGTTCACTTGGGGCTGTGGCGCCTCTCCTGGGACATCTGGGGCTCCGAGGGCTGCGCAGGCATCTGGTGGCCCCTGTGTGGACCGGGACGCAGGCTTCCCAGTTCTCGTTCCTGGGCGTGCACTCCACAGCGGCCGGGAGCGTGGGGACCCTTCTGGAGGCTGGGCACAGTCTGCTGTGGTCTGGGCAGGGTCCCGCTGGCCGCAGAGTCCGAGTGGCAGCCGCACGTCCTCCCTGAGCTGCCTCCCAGGGCTGCCCCCTCCCGTGTTTCGGCTCTGGCCCTTCCCTCTGATGGGGCCCCTGCCTGTTGCTCTCCTGTCTTCCAGATTCCTGCTAGGCAGGCCCGATTCAGAAAGTCAGCTGTTCCGGAGAACCTCCCTGCTGGGGCTCCATGGAGCAGTGTTTATCGAGTCCTGGCTTTTTGCTGGCCCTGCACTAGGGCAGGAGATGGACAGGGTCCTCCCCTCAGGGAGCGGACGTGCTGACAGGGCGCTGACGGGGTGCTGACGGGGCGCTGACCTGGTGCTCTCTTCTAGTGTGTGTGAGCCTTGGGAGCGGGGCCTGGGCTCCCTCCCTTGTGTCTCGGGTATGTGGCCTCCCTCCTCAGTGCACCCCATGGTGCAGAGATGGGCGGGACTCAGGCTGGCCTGGGCGTGGCATCTGGCTCCTGCCCTAACAACTTTTTGACCTTAGACAAGGCCCCTGGCATCTCCATAGATGTCCCTTGCACCCAATCTAACCCCTGGCTCATGGCAGGAGTTTTGGGGGTACTCTTGTTGTGGGGTGGGCCTCCTAAGGGTATGGCGGTCACCTCTCTAGGACTGTGGGGTGCAGGGGAGGGCAGTCTGACAGCTATTGGCAGCACAGGCTGGAGGAGGAGGTGGGTTACCTCGGACGTAGTGCTTTCCACGCAGCACGCTGCCTTGTGGAGAGCTACGAGGATGGCAGGTGTGACCGGATGCGTGCCCACCTGCCCGCCCACCTATGGGCTTTGTTCTCCCGACAGAGGGGCAGACCTGGAGCCCTGTGCGACTGGTCGCTCCTGGCAGCACAGTGGTCTTACTAGCCGAATGGAGCAGTTGCGTCAGCCTGCGTCATTTTTGCCTGGGAAGTATTGGCTCCTGAGCAGAAGCATCCCTGTGACAGTGTTCAAGCAGTGAGCCTCTGAGTGGAAACGTTGCCTTCTGGGCCTCGTGGGGACTGTGGGAGTGTGCCCCCGAGAGCAGCCAGCCAGCTGGGACGCCTTGTGACCAGAAGAGGGCGCAGTCGGCCCAGGTTTGATGGCAGCAGAGGCAGCTCGGGCTGAGGGACCGTCTTGAGACCGGAGTCCAGGTCTGTGTGGCTGTGCTAGCCAGGGTGCTGGGCATCGTTGCTGAGCCTGCCTATGCCGGGGAGGAGATGATGCTGGCTCGGGGCCGCCTGGCTGTCAGGCAGCTTCCAAGAACTGTACTGTCGCCCGCTCAGGATGCAGGCTTGGGTCGCGCTGGAAGCGGCCCAGGGCAGAGCACACCGCCGTTGTGTGCTGGCTCAGGGCCCACCACGGCTGCTGGGGTCAGTGTTTCCTGACCTCGTTCTTACCGGGAAGCCTTAAATTTTGGGGCTTTTATCAGCCGTAGATGCAAACAGCAGCCAGGGCCGTGTCTGCTGTAAGATCTCTGACAGTTTCAGGGATGGAACAGTTTTGGGCAAGTTGACGTTGAACGTTTTGGTGTGAGAATGTGTGGCAGGGGCAGGAGGAGCTGGGGTGGAAAGTCTGAGTTCTGGAGGGGCCTGGGAGCCGGGACGAAGTCCCAGCTGAGACCACAGAGGTGCAGAGCCCCAGGTTCCTGCGTGGCTTGGCTGGCTGGGGTCTTTTCCTCCTTGGTGTCAGATGGGTCTGGGGTAGATTTGGGGGACCTCTTGAGCTTGGTGCGAAGTGCTGTGTGGGTGTAGGTTGTGGAGAAGGGGCAGGGCCTCAGGCACAGGTAGGAGTCCCACTTGCTGCAGCCCGGACCCTGTGGAGAGCAGACAGCAAGTGCAGCAGGGAACAGGCTAGAGGGGGTGCAACAGGGCGCCCTGCTTCCTCCTGAGGGTGCCTTTCCTCTCGCCTTCTGGCCTAGATGTGCAGAGCGCCCTCCGCCGGCACTGCATCTGGAAGGAGGTGAGAGCTGGGGGCTGGGGTCCCAGCACAGCTGTGCTGCCTGGGCAGGTTACTTGGTTCTCTGAGCCTTGGTTTGTGTGCACAGTGGGGCTCAGCATAGCCTGCGGGGCCTTTGTGAGGCTTGCGCGGCTGGGATGTGAGCTGCTCCGTGCAGTGCCTGGCTCACCGTTGGCGCTGTGTCCAGGTTCTGGCTCCCCAGCAGTTTCTCCCTTGCTGTGCAGTCGCCTCGCGTTGTGAGCAGCGATGGAAACACACCTGCTTCCTCGCGTTGTGAGCAGCGATGGAAACACCGGCTTTACCTTGGGAGGTTTTAAGCTCCCTGAGCACAGAACTCAGGCCAGACCCGGTTTTGTGCTCTGCAGCCTCCGGCATCAAGTGTTGGATGTGCTAAGTGATCAACACACATCTAAAGAATTTTTTTTGGATTTTACTGCCGGTCTTTTGGAAAGGATTTTTTTTTGTATGTACAAACCCTGTTTGCCACTAGGGGGCACAGTAAGACAAGAGAAGCTGCTCTCTCGAGCTTCTAGAATGTGGACGAATGCTTGATTCAAAGTAACATTTATTCTTTTCTGATCAGGAGGAAAACAGCACAATCCATCTGATTAACCCCGAGAACGCAGAGTGCCCGCTCCTTCATGCATTCCAAATGGGCACAGTCTAGTGGAAAGATACTCATTTTAATATGTTCCGAATGTTCTGTGAGCTGCAAAATAAGCTTATATTAGTTTTGAAAATTTACAGCTTGAGAAATTAAGTAAAATCAAACAGTGACTCACGATTGCGCCCCAGAGCTCTGTTTTCTTTGCTGCCAGCGCCGTGCCCCGGCCCGGGAGTGGGCGGCTGTCTGCTAGCTGTGGGCGGTGAGCCCAGCACCGACGCCCTCGCGTGCACGCTCCTCACTTCCCCGTGAACTCATCCGGCTTCACATGTGTGAACACCACCCCCCGTAAAGGCAGAGTTCAGCCTGGGATGCCCGGTGGCCTGCGGTTGCCACACACCACCAGCCCCAGAGGGACTCCTGAAGCGACCCCGCCCCCACTCCCACCCTGGGCCCCTGGCGTGCTGCCTGCTTCCAGGGAGCTGGGGGCCTCTCAGTAAAATGTAGCTCTTGTTTATTTGCTTAACAAAATAATTTACTCTAGGAATCTCTCAGTAACAGTCTTTCTTAAAATGCTTTTTCAAAATAAAAAGAGCATTTTCAGTTTTGATCGTTTACGTGACAGATGCTTATTGTGAAATGTTCTGAAGTCACAAGGGGGAAGGCAGAGATCACGGCTAACCGGCAGCCCCCGGGCAGCCCCTCGGGCGCACAAGGCCTTCCTGCCGGCACTGTGTCCTTTATGTTTATGCCTTGAGCTTCTGCAGAGGCTGTGCGGTTTGCAGTGTTTGTTGTGAGCATTTTTCTATCTTGTTAAAAACTTTCCCCTTACATATATTTATGATTGTCTCAAATTCAGGACTTTGCTTTGCTGTCTCCCGTGATTTTATAAAATACTCCCTACTGCAGAGAACACAGCTATACAGGGGTATCTTTTTTGCAATGACATTAGTCTTCGGGTAGAGCCCTTGGGTGTGTCTGGTGGACCCCGAATGTGCCAGAGCGCCTGGCTGCTTGATGGCTCTGTGACTTTAGGCAGACCCCCAGCCTCTCCTGTCCACCTGTTCCTCATGGATTAGGGTTGTTGCCGTTGAGAGGAGCTGAGAAAATCCAGCCCAGTGCCAGACTCAAGGGAGGGGCCAAAGAAATGCACCTGTACCTGTACTGACTAGTTAAAAACTGCTTGTGGAAAAGACAGATCTCCCAGGAGCCTCTGAGTTAAGAGAACTCTTGTTTTTGTGGATTTTTTTTTAATAGTCTATCACTATGCACGCCTATTTTTAACTTTAAAGTTTTTGTTTTGAAAGACATACACAGAGGGAGAGATGGAGAAAGAGACAGAGATAGAGAAATAGATAGATTGATAGGTAGAAGAGATCTTCCATATACTGGACCACTCCCTAAATGCCCACAACAGCCATCATTGGCCAAGCTGAAGCCAGGAGCCCAGAACTCCTTCTGGGTCTTCTACATGGGAGGCAGGGATCCAAGTCCATGGGCCGTCACCTGCTGCCTCTCAGGGCGGGCGTGGACAGGAAGTGGGACTGGAAAGGGAGTGGGACTTGGGCGTGAGCTCTACAATATGGAAAGCGGGCATCTTAGGCAGGGTCTTAGCCACTGCACCAACACCCACCCCTATACACACATGTTTTTCAAGAGCTCTGATGTCTGCACTTCTGAGAGAGACAGCTGTGACGCTGTTGAAATTGCCTGTACTGAGCCATTTGTGCCCTCCCCACACCATACACCTGGATTGCACACTGATTAGGTTGAAAACGTGACTCGGGAAAATGCAACACGCAACCTTGGGCGTGAGCAGAGCGGTTTTGCCCTGAGCCTCCCACCCCCGCTCTGCCCAAGGGTGCCCGAGCTCTGTTCCACCCCTGCGTCCCGCGGTTCTGTTAGCGGCGTAAGGACAGGAGAGCATGGTGGTGGTGGTTTGGTTTGCGTTTTCCTGTAGTGTAGGATCCTGTTGATTTCTCCTTATTAGCAGATCCGATTATATCAGTGCATCTTCGATGTGCTTTGTAGAAAGTGATGTATTTCACACTCAGATATGAGATTTATGGATCCAAGTGCCCGAGCGAGGGTTTGTTTTGGTTTTGAAGGAATTGTTCTTGACCGGACTGAGAAGGGATCGGGTGTGCGGGGTGAGGAGGGTGTGCGGGGTGAGGAGTCTGGAGCGTTATGCAGATGAGCGGCCGTTTATTCTGGGCACGCGGTAAATGCTTTGGAAATGAGAGGCGCAGCTGGGAAGGAGGTTCGGGCCGTGGGGTGGGCGTTTGGTATTTGGGGAGTGAATGATTAACAGTGCATCGAGGGCAATTAGGTGAAGGCAGGAGAGAATGGGGGATGTGTGTGTGCACCGGGGTGTGCACAGATGGTCTGATTCTGCCTTGCTTTGACAGGCCCAGAGTGGGAAGGCACTTGCCCCTGGCACACAGCGAGGTGTTCAGGTGAGGGTTGGGAGTGAGGGGCCTGTGGGCTGCAGAAAGCTGGGCTGCCCGGCCTCGGGGAGGGGCCGGCAGATCCGGAGCTGGAGCGTTCTCTTCAAGGAAAGGTAGATGTTTTTGACACTCCCCTCCCTCATGTGGAAGCCGAGGCATTTCTGAGGCCAACAAAGGAGATGTTTCCCAGTTCCTCCCAGAAAAACCCAGGGGTTGGGAAGCAGAGAGAAAAGGAACATGTGGCAGGACCCAGGCCGTGTTTGCTGCTCCTTAGAAACTTCACTCCGTGGGACTTGGGACAGCCGGGAGCAGTGAGGGCAGGGCAGGGCTGCGTGCTCGCAGAGCTGCTGGGAGGAAGGCCGTGGGGCGGTGCAGAGCCCGTCCTCATTCTCCAGGCGCACGCCTTGTCCAGTCTCATCCTGTGTCATTAGGGGAAGAATAGGGCAATTTCGAAAAATGCTTTTAATGTAATTGAAAAATGCAGATTGCAAAATTGGCACACTTAGGAGTTGAGCCAGTCTAGTACATTATTTCTTGCTGCTTTTAAAACTTGGACACAGAAGGCACTCGTGTAGCGTCCAGTGTCGGCTGTGTCCTTTCTCTTTTTTTTAAAAAATGAGCTGTTTTAGGTTTCATTTGTTTTTGTCATAAAAGTGGTACAATTTTGGAAGAAATGCATAAAGGCTGTGAACATATCACAAGTATCATATCATATCATATCAAGTGCATATCAGCTGTCTTCATCATACCACAGGGACTGGTATGATGTTGTAACTGGTATCTGAAAATCGCATCGTGGTCACTTCCCACCCAAGTCGCCTGCACTGCCTACAGTTTCCCCTTTAAAAGTAAGTGGCTGCCACAGCATCTACTGTTTCTAGTCAGGGGTTAGCTTGTCTGGTTCCCAGGGGACACGGCTCTGCGGTCCCTCTACTTGTTGGGGACACAGCACGGAGGTGCCGCCACAGCTGTCTGTGACTGCGACCGGCGGCCTTTGCCTCTCCTCCTCTCCAGCAAACTTCCTGAGGCCCCCTTCCTGGGTGTGGCCGCCGTCCTCCACACAGCGCAGGGAGGGCCGAGGGCCCGAGAGTCCTAGAACCAGGCGGCCCGGAGACCTGCTCTGTGGGTCCTGCGCAGCGCAGGCCTGGGTTTGCCAGGGCAGGGCTGCGGGACCCCAGGCCACCCGTGACGCCCAGGCTGTTGCTGGCCAAGGCCTCTGACTCGGGTTCCCGATGTGTCGGCTGTTCTGGATGCCCTGGGCCCATCTTTTCTCCCCCTTTTCCTCCTCGCTGCCTTTCTGTCTAGTTTTTCTGGGGAGTTTCCTCCGCTTGTTCTTTTTCTGGATGTTACGTTGTGGCCGTCACATTCTTGACCTTTGTGAAGTGCAGCAGAGACGCAGGGATGCGCCCTCTTCGGTCACGGTTTATGTTCCAAGAGTTCTTTCCAATTTTTGGAGTACCCCCCCCCTTTTTTAATATAACGGATTTTAAACATTATGTATTTACAGAGTCATTTTTTTAGCTCTTTGAGTTCTTTCAAAGTTTTTTTCCTGTGTTTTCTGGAATATTTCAGTCTCCCAGCTCCTGTGGTCTTCTTAGTTTGGTGTTAATACGTTAGTGAAATTTGCTGCTGACATTACATATAATTCAGACGCTCAGCTCTCAGAACCTGACTGTGTGTGTGTGAGTGCCCGAGGATTGGGGTGGCCAGCAGGTGCACCGTAGGACCCCCAGATGCGCCTGAGAGTACTGTCGGTCAGTTTCTCAGAGTGCCCCTGCGGTGGGCTCCAGGCCTGCTGGGGAAGAGGCCTGGGGTCTCGGCGTGCTGCCTGCACGCTGGGCCACCTCCGTGCCGGCCCCTGGTAGTTTTTTTGCTCACGTCTCCCGGTGCACAGATCTGCGTCACTGCGTCCAGTGGCTGTGCGGTGTCGCGCTTTGGGCACGCACCGTCATTCATGGGGTAAACTGAGCCGTCTTGCCCTGCCCGGCCACAGAAGCACTACTTTTTAAAAAGCATCTGCTAATTTAATGGTATCTTGTTTGAGAACCAGATGAGTTCATGTAGGCGCAGTTCCCACAGAACCGGGCCTGGCACCTCTGTATGCTACGTAAGCGCTGGCCGTGGGGGTTCTTGTCCATTAATCTCCTGCAGTCTGAGCGGCCTCTTACCCCGGCAATTTGCATACTAACAATATTGACCCGTCTTCAGATGGCAGCCTGCGCTGGTGTCTCGTTAGTATTCTCTTCTATCGGGGAAGCCCTCCCAGCATTTGCAGTCTGGTCGGGGGCCGTGCCTGTGTAATTGTGCCGCGACTTCAGAGCGCGGCGTGCCCTCCCCCGCCCCGAGGGCTGATAAATAGTCACCTATATTTGACCTGCTTCTGGCAGTGATTAGCTCGAGCCAGTTTCAATTCTCGTCAGTGCGGCCGAGGCTGGCCGCCCTGCCGTGATGAATACGCGCGAGGCCAGGGATCGATCGGTGTATCAAGGAGCTGCGACTGGTCCCAGCAGCCGGCGTCCGGACGCTCCCCCGCACTGACGCGGGCTGCTAATGACTGCAAACGACCTTCTTCCTGTCCAGCTCAGGCCACGGGGCCAGGCGCGCCACGGCCTCACGGACCTCTCCTGGGAAAGGACACGTTTGTGATCAAAAAAGAAACACGCACACTGGGGAAAGCCCGCGTGAGGGGGAAGCGGCCGCTGCCCTCCGCCGTCCCCCACCCCGCAGCGACCGAACATCTCCGTCCATCCAGGCCCGCAATGACCGCGGACGTCTCTGTCCAGGCCCGCAGTGACCCCTCCGTCCCCCACCCTGCAGCGACCGGACGTCTCGGTCCATCCAGTCCCGTAGCGACCCGACGTCTCCGTCCATGCGGTCCCGTAGCGACCCGACGTCTCCGTCCAGTCCCGCAGCCAGCCTGCAGGCCGCACATCTGATTGTACCGCGCCCCCCCAGCCTCCCAGCGGCCGCTTCCGCTTGCAGTGCTGTAATTCACAGCAGCGGTTTTCCCGGGCCGTCGGTCTGCAAAGCCCTGGGGGGCTCGGAGACCCTTTTGGGGGTCAAAACTATTTTCATAAGAACACCTGGAAGTTATTTACCTTTCCCACTCTCACTCCCTCTGCGTGTGCATGGAGGTTTCCAGAGGCTGCAGGACGTGTGCTGCTGCCGTAGATTAGATGCAGCCGCAGCCCGGAGAACCCAGCTGTCTTGCACTGAACCAGGCAGGCACAAGACCTGCAGAAGTGTGAGCAGTGCCTTCTCACTAATGTTTTTGGTCTTGGAAAATACAGGGTTTTTTTTTTGAGTAACTGTGTCATTGACTTTAACATCTGATATTGCTACTCACACAGTTCGTACATATTTTAAAGTGTCCTCACGTTGTGCTAACCCTCAGTCTCTCTAACTCACAGCAGGAGGATCTTAGGGGCCTCCCTCATTTTACACTTTAGGCAGCCTGAAGGGTCCCAAAAGGTTTGAGAGCCGCTGTTGTAGTCACGTTTGTAAGTCCATCTGGAGAGGATGAGATTAACGTGGGGGGAAAAGCGGCATCGTTGTCAGCTCCGGGGCAGGAGGTTCTGTCCCTGCTATGGCCCTGCCCTCTGCTTGGCTGAGTGTCCAGACTGTGTGGCCAAAACCTGATCCTGGGGTTCCGGGCCTCCCTCCATCCCCTGGCCCTGCCCGGGCCTTTGCCTCCGCCCTTTGTGCAGGTGCTCTGGCAGCATTGCAGGATGAGGGGGAAGAACCTTCCCGTTCCTGCATGCACCCAGCCCCCCGCCCCCACCCGTCAGTTTCGCAGCGGGATGGGCAAGTGCGTTCGTTTCCTGGGATGTGTGTGTCATCCCTGTGTCTGCCACCGCCCCGGCGTCTGTGGAGGACCGTCGGTTTGCACTATCGAGTTGATTAGCTGTAATTTGCGTAGCTGCCCTTGGACACTTAGGTGGTTTCTGATTTTCGCTATTATAGATGATGCTGAAGTGCTTCTCTTCACGCATGAAACCCTTTCTGCTGGATTATTTCATTCGGATTGCTTCCCAGAAGTGGGACCGTGGGGCCAAAGGGTTGCACATTTTTGTGGGTCCAGATCCGTCTCCTGGCAGATTGCGTTCCAAAAGGATTATACCAATTTCCACTGCCACCACAAAGCCTGCGTAATAACCAACTATTTTGCTTAACTATCATGCCTAGAATTTTCCCTGGGAGCCCAAGGGGGCACAGGCCCTTCTCTAAGTGAGTGTGATCTATAATTACTTAGACTAACACCAAAATTGCTTTCAGAACATTTTTAACCTGCTGAGTTTAGAACTCTAATTCTTGTACGTGCTAGCATTAGAAGTTTCACAAGTAGCAATTTCTCTCTCCCACTCCCAGGGTGTTTACACAGCCCGACAACTGTGGGGAACGAGAGTTTTATAAACAGACGTGGGCTCTTTGTGAACTAGTTCAAGTGTTATTTTGAAAGGTACAGCAACACAGACTAAAACACAGTTTTACGGCCACCTCTGTTTGGAGAAGCTGTTTGTTTTCGCCCTGGCGTCTTTTCATCCTCTTTGACTTGTTCAAGCATGGTCTGAGATGCTGGAGCCTTGGAGTCCTGCCCTGGGGGCGTGGCACTGCCATCAGGTGCTTGGCAGGGCCACCCTAGGGAGAAAGAGCTGAGTGGATTCCTGTTGGCGTGGAGGGCAGGAGCTGGGAAGGAACTGGCCAGCACGCGGAACGGCTACCCTGGGGAGTGAAGACCCTCGCGGGTGCTGTTTAGTGCAGGCTGGAGCCCGTGTTGCTGGTGGGCTGGCGGCTGGCGGGCCGAGGAGTAAATGCAAGCCTCAGGTTGGGGACTTGGGCAGCAGCCTCCAGGCGCCCTTGTGGCACGGCGTGTGCCAGCTGTCGGAGCCAGCACGGTAGCCGTGAGCTGCTCTGGAGAGAGCCCTGGCTCTCGCTTGAGCTGCGACAGCATCCTGCACACTGTGCATATTCAAAAGAAAGTCAGGCGTGTCCCTTCCCTAATTTCCCTGAGCTTCGGCATTCTCGTCTGTGAAAGAATTACCTCTCAGGGCCGTGAGGATCAGACGAGGTTAGATGTGCGAAGCCACTTTGTAAAACGTAATGCTCTTACAAATGGAAGAATTATCGAGAACTCCAAGTCCGGGCTGATTCTGTAATTGCCTCCTAAGCCGCATTCCTTAAGCGCATGAGGCTTGCGATGCAATTTGCCTCCAGTTGCCTTGATTCGTTGATCAAATAATCTACTGCGCGCCCAGTGACTGCAGCAGGCCCCTGCAGGGACTGGGCTCCTCTAGACGTGGCTTCCTATTTTCCAGCTCAGCGGTGTGACAGGCTAGTGGTGACTGAGGGGGTGGACTTGGGGGCCCGCTCAGCCATGAGCCTCTGGAAGCTCCGTCAGCCAGGCTTCTGGAAGTGCTGCGTGTGTGTCTGCAGTGCCAGAGGGGCCCAGAGGGACTGCCCTCACGGCCACGTCAGAGGCTTGGTTTTCCTCCCTTCTTTCTTTCTTCACTGGGTCACTCATCCATCTGGTTCAGTTCTGCTCTTTTTGTGGCCTTGGGCTCAGAGGGGGGACCAGACCCACCCTTGCTGGCCAGAAGGCTGATGGGGGCCAGACATCAAGGCAGACTCAAGGGGCAGGGCCCTGGGCCCTGGGGCCCAGAGGAGAGCCCGGTGGTCCTGCCAGGGCTGCAGGCAGAGGACTGGAGACTTCCGGGAAGGGGAGGTTGAGCCAGGTCTGGGAGACGAGGGGGATGGGCAGCGCTGTTTGGTGCTGCCCGCACGCTGTGGGGAGGGGCAGCAAGGGCTGGTCCACGCTGTGCTCGGGCTCGCGGCCGGCGCGAGGCTGGCTGCCGTATCCTGTACTGGTGCTGGCCTCGGAACTGTCTCGTGACGGAGGGGCGCAGGGCAGCCAGTGAGCTCACGAGTCCCACTTCAGGGTTCAACCCCAGCCCGTGCTTTCTGAGTGACTCAGGGTAAGTTTTTTAGTCTCTGGCCTAGTTCCCCCACCAGGAACTCAGGAATGATGCAGCGTCCACCTCAGTGCTCTGGGAGTGGTCGAGAGAACCCACAGAGCAGCGTTAGACGACTGCCGGGCTGCAGTGGGCACGCCGCGGTGTCCGCTGCCGGCGGCAGCATCCTGTGCCCACTTCCCAGGTGAGAACGCTGGGGACCAGAGTGGGCGCTGACGACACGTGGCTTCTAAGCGGAGAGCTGGTGTTTGTGTGCACCCCCTGCTGACTGCACATGCTGGAGTTACGGTGTTCACCACCTGCCTCGAAGCACCAAAGGGAGGTCGTGTGACTCTGGCGAGGTCCGTAATCTTTGTGAAGCGTAATGAGCTCAGATGTAAAATGGGAGGAGCTGTACTCTAAGATCCATGGTGGCAGGGAGTTTTTCCTTCTTGTTGTAATCTCCAGTTTTGGAAGAGAGACAGGCACATAGTAGGTGCTTGAAAGATGTGAATGAATGACTAACACCTCAGTCTAGCGTACTCTGGGCTTCCTTGACTCTCAGGGGTATGGAGAGTCTGGGGTGGGCCCAGCCATCTGCCCTGACCCTGTTCTTCCCCAGTCTCTGCAGGAAGCTCTCCTGGAGGTGTGTGCGTGTGGGGGGTGGTGGTGGCTTGGTGTGGCCAGGCTTAGGAGAGGGCTTTGGAAACTGTGCCCGGAGTGAAATCAGAGCAGTGACTGTGCCACTACTGTTGAAATGTTGGTGTTGATGCTCCCAGGTAATGGCCTTCAGCTGATGCGTGCAGCTTGTGCATTGGTTTATTTTTTATTTGTAAATCATAAATCCAGAAAGGATCTGAGGAAGTTTACAATAAAAGATCGAACGCAGTAAAACTGTTAAAACAGGAGAAGGAAGTGCGTAAATCCAGTGCAGCGCACCCACTGGCGCCCAGCTGGTGCCTCTCTCTTGCTGTGTGTGTGCCCACAGCCCCAGGGCAGGAGGCAGAGGCAACATGTGTGGCCTTTCTCAGGGACCTGGGCTGGCAGGGCAGAGTGCTTCTCCCTGGGCTAGGGCTGGGCGGCCCTGCGATGAGGGATTTCTATAGGAGTCAGCCCGAGGAGAGGACACGTGCTGGCCCCCAGGTGGTGTGCCACAGGCCCCGGGCCCCCGGCCAGACTGCCTCGGCCACTCTTTTTGGCTCCCCGGTTTCTCTGCCGCCGAGTGGTGGTGACGGTACCTGGCTGGCTCAAGGAACTGCTGTGGAGTACACATGGTGTGTGCCAACGACCTGGCTCTTGCCAAGTGCTTTTGTCCTTAAGCCGACCTGTGTGGGCAGCCGTCTTAGTGTGAGCGTCTCCCTGGGCCAACAGCTCAGATCCTCCCTTGGCCCCCCAAGTCTTCAGGAGGTGTCTCCAGAGGGGGTGCAGTGTGGGGCCTCCTCCTGTGTCCCCACCTCTGTCTGCACTGACTTTACTGAGTGTGGCCTGTTCATTACTGCTTAAAAACACTTAGAGTTCCGAGCAGAGGGAACATACTTTTTAATTATTTCCCTGCTTGTCTGCAGCGATGCTGTTGTCAAGGAAACCAAAGCCTTTGAAAAGCGTCTGAGGCTCCCGGCCGGCAGAGGATACTTGCACAGTGCTTGTGTTGTCTGTGGGAGTGGACTGTCGCTCTGTAACAGTCTGCTTCCCTCGCTTCTCACAAATAGAAGAATCTTTTTGACCTTTTAACAGAAGATGGAAGGCTGTTATTGGTGTTTTCTCTTTTAAAAGAATTGTCTGCATTCTTGACTCCTAGTTTTTCATTCATTTACTATCTGCTGTGAGACTCGGGCGCCAGCACGGGAGTGGGGCCCAGAGGTGAACAGGGTGTCAGAGCCTTCCTTGAGAGGAAAAAGAAATAGAGAGCCGGGCCTTATGGCGCAGCCTGTGTCTGCTCTGGCGGGGTGGGGCTGGGGTAAGCCCTGCGAGGTATAAGGAATGGCTTGGGGAGGACGTGTTGGGGGGGACATCGCACAGCAGCAAGGCCGTGGGTGAGGGCATTCAGGGTGAAGGTCCGCACAGGGGGCCCTGACCAGGGAGTGGAGGAACGCACACCAACAGGCAGCTAGATGAGGCTGAGAGCCGGGGGCAGGGCTGGGGGCGTGCAGCCCATCTGTCGGACAGAGCCCTTGCTCGTGGTGCACGTGGGCACGGCACCCCAGCCACACATGCGGCAGGAGCACAGCTTTCACGGTAGTGTGTTAGCCGGCATCCTTGCGAAACTTTAGGTGAGGTCAGCCCCATCAGGGGCCTTGGTATTATGTAAAAAGATAAATCCATTTTTTAAAAGATAGAATCGTACTTTTTTATTTTTAAAAGATTTCTTAGTAAATTTGCGAAGCAGAGTGAGAGACAGATACACACGAGTGACAGACAAATACAGATCTCCCTTTCGCTGGTTCACTCCCCAAATGGCAGTAACAGCCAGGTCTGGGCCAGGCCGGAGCCTGTCTCCCACGTGGGCCATCTTCCGCTGCCTTTCCAGGCACATCAGCCGGAAGCTGGATCAAAAGTGGAGTAGCCAGGACTTGAACCAGCACTCCGATACGGTGTGCCAGCCTTGCAAGCAGCAGTTTAACCACGACACTGGCCCCAGAGCCTTACTCTCAACCAGCCCTTGTTATCTTTCTTGTAAAACTTTAGAACACAATTTCAGAGAGTCCCTGTAGAGCCCCTTGTCCGGGCTCCCCCGCCCTGGGGTAGCGTTCTCCGCAGCCGCACTGAGAAGTTAACGTCAGCACAACTCTTTGACTTGTTTGTCCACCGATGGCCTCTGGGTGTTTCAGGAGCCACCCAGGATGGAGAGAGCTCTTTTAGACAGCTCACTGGGTTTGGGGGCAGGGAGGAAGGGAGTGGGCTGGAGCTTGCCCCAGCCACTCGTCCTGCGTCCCCTGTGCTGAACCCACTCCCACCCTGGCCCCTGGCTGATCCCCTTGTCAAGGGACCAGGAGGCCGCATGTCTTGGATTTCTAGAGCCGTTTCCTTATTAAATCCTGAAGCAGAGGAGCAGCGGCTCTCCCACTATCGAGGCTTCACAGAGCTCACTTAGATGTCAACAGTGCCTGGTCCTTAATGGGAGCTGTTTAGTGCTCACGGGTTTCTCCCCTCCTACCTTTCCCGTCCCTTGTTCTTTCTGGGTTTGACCTAGCCAGCCTTTTGGCTGATGTTGACACTGGTGAGTTTGGATTGGCCTGCTCACCACCTCGCCGTCCTTACACAGCTTTCCTGTGGTGTATCGGGTAATTGAGTGTGTCTTGAGGCCGTAGCAGAGTTGAAATGTGTTGCATTTAACGAGTGCAGCTAGAACATTCTTTGCATACAGATAGATGCACATCTGGAGGTGATTTTCCTGACAGAAGCCCCTGCTCAGGTCGCTGGCTCCCATTACCACCTCTCGTCTCCCTCAGCCCCCAGCCCCTGCCCCCCGCGGCTCCATCTTTCTCCCGACCTCTGCCTGCCTGCCTCTGGCCCCCCCCCCCCTTCTTCTGTATCTGCTGCCTTTTCTCCTTTGCTCTTCCTCCTTTCAACCTCCCTTGGCCCCTCGTCCCCCCCGTCCTCCCCCCCCCCCTTGTTCAATTCCCTTCTTCCATTCCTCTCCCTGCAACAGGCCAGTGAAGCTGTTGCCACGGAAACAGAAGCCCAGCAGAAATTGCACTGTGTGTTCTGGATGCTTCTAAGGATGATGATGCAGGTAATGTTGACTTCCAGCGTCAGCTAAGCCCTGGCTGTGGCCTCTGGAGCCTCTTCATTTTCCAAAGGCCAAACCGACGACCCAGCTCGGCACTCCACTCTGTTAGATGGTCATTTCTGATTCTGAAACTTCACCGTTGAGTGATGCACTTCCTTGCTTTGCTCCAGAGCGCTGGTTACAGCCTGCGTAGTGAGGAGGACTCACCCCCAGACTTCGGGGTGGGGGTGGAGGGGAGGTCTCAGTTGACTTCAGTTGCTCATCAGGGGAGGGGTGCGCGCCTTAGTGAGTGAGTGCTTTTAATGGATGCTGGCAGAAAGAGAAGTACCAGTGTGGCTGGGTCTGTGGAAAGTCTTCAGACTCTTCATCTCATTCAACAGATGCTCAACGAGGACTTGCCCATTCCAAGACTGGTGCTGTGGTGCTGTGGGGCCCCAGGAAGGCACAAAGCCCAGATACTTCTCTGGAGGAGTCTGAGGGGCGCGTGTGTGTGTGTGACATGCCTGAGCAGGAACTGGACTCTGCAGCTGCACCCCAGCTGTTGGCTCCTGGTCCTCTGTGGGGCCAGAGTGCCACAGCGCTGGCAGCCTCCCTGCACCCTGGGTTTGACTTGGTCCCAGCTTGTTGGCATGAGCCAGGGTCTGGAGTGTCGCCCTGTAGCCAGCGCCAGCCACGGGCCCGCAGGGAGGAGTAGTTCGTGGATTATATTTAGGTTTGTGCCTACTCCCAAAGGTAACTTTGTTTAATAAAAATCCTAAGCCTTTATAACCATACTTACAGGTATCCTGGCTCCAGGGTGTGAAAATAAGACTTAGAAAATTCAAACATTATTTGTGGAAATGCAAAAACATTTTCATTAACAGAGGGTGTGACCGAAGGCAGGAGGCACTCTCCGTGTGTGCCTGACTGGTCTTTCTGCACTTGGGTCTTTTTATTTTCATAATCACCGAGAGCTTATTTAAATACCGCCCTTTCAGCAGTGAATTTTCCAGGGGAGGAAGCTTTGGTGTGTGAATAACTTTGCAGCTACCCACAGCATTTCTCGGAGTTGCTGTGACTTAAGTTGATAATGGACCCCACACAGCAGTCGCTAATGGATGATAATCTGGGAGTGTTTTGTTATTGTTTTTATTTTAGAAGAAAGGTTTGAAATTAGCATAGTAAATCTCTGTGGGATCTTTGCAAATAAAAGAATATTCACGTTAAAAACAACTTTCAGGAAAGATGTATAGTAATGAATAAAACATCAGTGAGTGAAAATAAGCGTGTTTAATTATTCAAGTAGAAGTAGTAATTTAAACTAATTATTGCTTGCGGATTTCATAATTCAGTTTTTGTCTCGCAATAATATTTCCTCTGAGCCTCTGGGGCGCGTCTGCGGCTGTGCGCCCGTTCCTGGGGCGGCCCAGCCTCCCCGTCCTCCAAGACTGCAGCCTCTGCTCCACGGGCTGGCGCTCTGGGCTGGGGCCTGCTTCTGCGGCCTCCTTGTGGCCTCCGTCCACATGGCCTCCGTCCACATGATTGCGCCTTGCACCTGCTAATTACGCATTTCCTTTTTTATCTTCTGCTCTGGTTGATTCCGGTGGGCTCTAAGTGTCATGGGGGTCGGCCCCCTGGCCCCCCTGCACTGTCTTAGCATCCCTGGCAGGGGTGACCCTGAGCACCCTGCCCACATCCCCATGAGGCGTTGCCGTCGCCCTTCAGGGCTGCTCCAAGTTGGATCAGCCCTGGGAGGCTTTCCTTCCCCTTCCTGGGCTCTGTCCCGTCTTCCTCCCCATGGCTTTGGGGTCCCCTCCTTGGAATTTGTTTACATTTTTCTTTTCTGGGGTTCTTTTTACTTTGCTTGTGATTCTAAAGGAGAACCATGATTGTCGAGAGGAGTGGAAAAGTACCAGAGAACCTGGGAAGCGTCAAGACGATTAGTCACCTGTTCCTCCCGCCCCCGGGCCCCCTGCATGGTCATCTCCGTGCAGCTTGTTCTCACACTGGCGCTGTGGTTTCTCTCTGGAACTGTAAGGCTCGGATGTCATTCTTAGCGTGGACTCCTGGGAGGGGTTCTGTCTCACTCTCCCTGGTGCACCCTCCTGTGCTACGACTGGCATTAGGAGGTGCTGATGAAGGAGTAGTAAGTGCTAGAAAGTACTTTTGCTCAACCGTGCGAGGCTTTTAACACCCAGTTATTACTGCTCCTCCCATGAATGCCCATAATGGCACAGGAGGTTTCCTGAGCCTGTCGTTATTGCGCAAATGCTGCCTGGAACAGATCTTGACAATTCAGGTGAATTATTATTCTACCCTCAGACGGGAAAGGGAAAGCTTTCTATTTGTGACTTCTTCCCAAGTGCCCTCTGTCAAAAGATAGTGACATCTGCTCCCCTGACGCGTGACAGCCGTTATCACCTCGGCATAATCACGCACTGTTCCCACTCTCGCCCAAAAGCCTGTCTGTCACGTGTGTCACGTCGGACGGGCCACCTTCCTCTGAGATGCTCTCTCCCTTTTCTTTGTTATTACTTTCTCCTAACCCAGCCCCTGACCTGAAAGACCTGATCATGGCAGGGGAGGGACTCGTTTCTTTGCGAGGTTATTGCCACGGACAGAGATAAGACAGGTGGGACACGGCGGGTGGACAGATCAGCTGCTGGGGCCAGAGGTCCACGCATGGTTCTGCCGTTGGCCAGCTGAGACTCTGGGCAAGTCAGGCGTCTCTGGTGTTGGCTTCCTCGTTTGGAGGTTTGACCGTGGTTTCTGAGGCCCTTCTAAACTGAGTCGTTTTGTGATCTCCAAACTAACTGTTGCCAAATGAGGTGATGAGAGGACCTCAGATGTGCCAAGCTCTGCCCGCAGGGCTGGACACGAGCACCCACCATTCTGAGCTGGCATTCTTGCCGTGTGCCCCCCGGTCCCTGAGCAGGCAGACAGCAAGTTGCTGACACCTGTGGCCTCGGCAGTGCAGCGCACAGGCTAACACTGCAGGCTGTGGGTGGAGAGAATTGTGAAGCCAGCTGCAGGTGCTTTTCCTGGTGTCAGGAGGCTAAGGGGGTTGGTGTCATCAATGCCCCCTCGACAGCAGCCAGGCCTCTCTGAAATGCCACTTGAACACCTGTTAAGTCACCTGCCCCAGCCCGTGCTCCCAGGGTTCGCTGTTTATGCCTCGTGTCCCTTGTGGCTCTTCAGACATCGGGGTCAACGTTGGTGCTATGAAATATTTTTATTTTAAACATTTATTTATTTATTTGTTATTTCTTTGAAAGGCAGAGAAAGAGAAACAAACAGATCCCTCAGCTGCTGGTTTTCCCTAAACACCGCCTGCAGCTGGGGCCAAACTGGGTGGAAGCCAGGAGGTGGGAACTCAGTCCAGGTCTCCCAGTTATAGGAGGCAGGGACCTACTTCCGCTTGCCGGGGTGTGAATTAGGAAGCTAGAATTGGGAGTGGAGCTGGGACTCAAACTATGCACTTTGATGTGGGGTGTGGGTGTCTTAACCACTGTACCAAAAGCTTGCCCCTGAATAATTTTTTTACAGATTTTATTTATTTATTTATTTATTTGTTTATTTTACTTGAAAGGCAGAGTTGCGAGGATGGGGGGGCGGGGAGAGATCTTCCATCTGCTGGTTTACTCTCCAAATGGCCACAAAGACCAAGGCTGGATCAGGCTATAGTCAGGAGCCTGGAGCTTCTTGTACTCGGGTTATCTTTTGAATAAATTTTTTCATCAAGATATTGTGTAAGTGTCTGTGCTTTGTTTTCCTGGATGATCTGACCAAATTAAATGCTGATTTTGTCTTTCTCTCCTAATAAAGTCGTTCATTTGTGACAACCATACCCCACCAATGCCACACTATGCCAGCACCTTTAGGGGATGGGGGTCTGTCCCTCTCTGAGGAGCTTTGCTACATTTGTGGTCCCGTTTCACCTACCTCAGGGCTTCCATACCCTAATGTGCTCAACAAGAGGTTGTTGGGGTGAATTATACGTTGTAGTGCCTATCCAACCCCCTTCTCCAATTTGATTGTAAGCCTCCTTAGGGGAAGAACCCTTTCTTCCTTATGTCTTTTCCAAAGTTATTTTTAAAAATAGAAAAACATGGATTTGGTAAAAAATTGAGACAAAAGTCGTACAAAGAGAAATGGATCTCCCTCCCCTTCCCAGCTGCCACCAGTTTTCCTTCCCTGATTCAGGAGGGGCACAGCTTGTGTGTGTGTCCAGGCGCCACCCAGACCCACCGCAGGAGCAGAGCCGGCCTGGGCTGCCTTTCCCACCCCCTGGGAATTGGAGGTAAAAGCCTTTGGGGTTATTGGCATCTCTGGGACTCCTGAGAAGAAGCTGGGCAGCCTGTGTGAGCCATGGCTCTTCCTGTGCCACGCCTGGGGACAGCTCTGCTTCTGCCCTGCTGGTGCTTGTGCAGTGGGGCTGGCACCGCTCGGCCTGCGTGCTGCTGTGCGGAGTCGGCGAGGTGGCAGCCCTGAGGGATGCCCGGAGCTTGGCACGGGCACGCTTCCTTTCCTGTGCGCGATTGAAGGTGGACAGTGAATATGTTTCATTTTGAAAGGATGATGTGAGATCAATGTGGAGGTGTGGCCCTATTAATAGATTGCTGATTAGTTCAACTCTTTTGGAGCCCCTCTGTGGCCCAGAGCGAAGTCCACTGCGATGAACAGTTAGGAAGGCAGGCCTGCTTGTCTAATTGCCGTGCACGTGAAGTGCTGGTCCTCGGACTTCCATCGAGATGATTGCAGCGATCAATATTCCAGTTTGCTTGGCTGGCAGCTTCCAGGGAATAAGAATGGATGACGGACCCAGGGAAGTACTGCCAAACAGAGCATTAAGTTAATTCCCGTTTGCTGGTTTCTGGCTGGCTGATGAAGTGCCTGGGGAGAGTGGAGCCGGGTTGGTGCAGACTGTATTCTGAATGGTGTCTGGTATCACAGGAAGCGGGTGGCTGGCTCCCCGAGACTCACTTTTGGTAGCCAGGAGAAATCCCGTCTGTTGAGACCCCGCCACGCTCCCAGCAGTGCCGGACATCATACCCATGTGATTGATCTTCCTGAGACCTCAGAGATGAGAAGGACATGCCTGTCCCATGGACAGGACCCGGGGGGCTGACAGGGCCCAGGGCAAGGTGCTAGAAGGTGGCATAGCCGGGAACATTTGCTTCCAAGGCCTTCGCTCTCCTTACTCCCAAAGGAGGAGGTCAGACATTTAGAAGCTGGCTTCTCATTGTTCCCAGCGGTGAGGGCCTGTCCACAGAAGCTCAGTTTACCCTTGAAATGTCATTTCCCGCATTGTTTTCCCTTTGACCCTGATATGGGAGGCAGAGCACATGCTGCAGTTCCTGGCTGGGAGATGGGCTCCTGCCTGTAGGGGCCGGGCAGGGAGAGTCTAGGCTCCGTCTTTCCAGGGTAGGGGTCTGCAAGGCCCTCTGTCAAGTGCAGTGACGGCCTTATCTCTGCAGAGCTTCTTTCCGTGAGTCAGCTCCTCGGGGTGGGAGAGGGGCTCACTGTGTGTGCGACTACTGTGTCCCACTTCGGTCATCTGTCACTGGCAGAGGCTGACCTGGCCTGGTTTCCCTAGGCCTAGATGCTAATCCCAGAAGCCAAGTGTATCCCATCCCACTCCTGCATGCTGTCTGCCTCGCCTCTTCATGGGGGCACCCACCCCCACCTCCTGCAGTTGTGGCCTCTGCTCGCACCTTCCCCTGAGAGCACAGGCATGCCTCCCTTGTTCCACCCTCTGGACGTGGCACTGATGGGCGTGGGCCCTCTTCTAAGCTCACAGCTGTGTCCTCCGCTCGCCCTGTCCTCCTCGCTCGGCAGACTCTGCTGTTTTCTTGCCCCCAGCCCCAGTGCTGCTTCCTGTGGAAGGTGGCAGCCGGCAGCTGAACCAGGAGCTTACGCCTTGGGCAAAGCTGAAAAGAGCCTCCCACCCCACTCCCCTTATAGGGGTCCTGATGAGGGCCGGGGCAGAGGGGATGGGGAGAGAGACTGGGCTCTCTGGAGGTTCAGTACTTTCACCATCTTCTCCTAAACTCCCCCACGTTTTTGTTTCCTTTTGGGAGAATGTGAGTTTGTCCTGGGAGCCCCCTGCAGGGAAGGGGGGGGGGTGGTCCCTGGCAGGAGGTCTGCAGAGTCCAGCTGCGGCCAGTGTGCTCTCAGTAGTCCAGGCTTAGGGGACCTGAGCCTTGGACACTTCTCGGTGAAGGGCTGATGTCAGTGCTTCAGCAGAGCTACCGCGAGGACCTCTGCCTGGGACCTCCCTCTGCGGTCGGCTGCGCAGGCTGCGGTTTCTCAGTGCTTCGGTGGGGCGCAGGGATTGCGTAGGCCGTTTCTGACAAGCTGTCCGCAGCAGCTCGGGAGGCTGGTGTGCTCGCTGAGCCAGTGCCCAGGGGCCTGCCTCCAGAGAAAGGTGAGCGCCAAGGTGTGGGAGGGGCTGGGAGGAGCTAGGCGGGGCCAGGGGTGCTGGCACTCCCAAGGCTTCAGTGCATACCAGACACGTGGGGCCCAGATCCACTGCAGAGCATGGGGAAGGAAGGGTTGACATCCTCCTGACTCGGTCTCTCTGCCCCAGCTCCGAGACTTGGAGCACTCGGCTTCAGAGGCCGGTTGCAATGTTGACTGCCAATGGTGTGAGCGGGACTGAGGAGCCCAAGGCAGGTGCTCCCTGTATGTGGCACACTCAGGACGGGTGTGAGGGACAACCCAGTGGTACAGGAAGAGCAGTCAATCAGCTGCCGCTGAGCGAGCCCTTACTCTCTGCTGGGGTTTTTCCGTGCATAGCCCCTGTCTTCACAAGTCGTCGTCAGGCTCTTTGTCCTCCTTTTGCAGTTGAAGAAATTGAGACTTAAGCTAGTGCCATCCGGGTTTGGTGTGAAGAGCCAGGGCTGGAGTGGGTAGCACTCCAGGTAGCAGCAGGATAGATGGCGCCCCCTCCTGCCTGGGGAGCTTGGCCAAGGTCACACTGCTGCCAGGTGGCAGTCCAGGCCACGCTGCCTCATAGATTCCCCTCCCTGTGCATCTTTCACCTGTCCCGGGTACACCACCCCCAGGTTGTGCATTGATGAAGGTCAGGGTCATTCCATGTGTGCCTTACAGAGCAGGTGCTGTATGGACGATTGTCGTGGATGAGTGTGTGAGTGACACAGCGTACACTATGGGGGTACGGAAAGGAGGGGTAGACCTAAGGGAAATGTGACTGAGACTCAGGGGTACCCCTGCAGCTGCCCCCTCCTTCCCTCATCGCCCCCCAGGCTCGCGTCTGGGCAGAAGGCAGCTGAGTGGAGCAAAGGGGCAGGTGTGTGGAGTCCCTGTGTGTCTGGTGTGAGGAGTCCCGGGGGGGCGGTGGTTGTGCTGCGGCGTGAGTTCAGCTCAGGAGACAAAGTTTCTGAAGTCCTTCCAGGGGAGGAAGATCGATGCCCGGGCTGAGCCTGTAGTTAGCATCTTAATGGTAACCAGAGAGTTTCTGAGAGATTAGGTAATGATATATACCCAGGGCGCAGACATTTAATTTGCATTGTGTCCTATATTCCTGAGAAGTTGCTTTCAGATTCTTATTGATGTGCTCACATTTTTGGGGGTAATTGTCCTCCTCTGACATTAATAACCCCCCTGTTTACTCTCAGCCTCACATAGCTCTCCAAGTCCAGGAGGCAGGGAGGAAAAGCTTCCAATTCAAAGCCCTATCCATCTTCCATACTCAGGTGTGATAGGACTGGAAGGTTGGCCTGGCTGGGATAAGTGAGGCTGGCCTTCTGGGCGATGGTGTCAGGTTCTGACAGGGCTGGCAGTGGTGGGCAGGGGCGTGGACGGCTTTAGGCTCTTCCATTCCCTTCTGCGGGTTCTGCTGGGAGCTCCTGCACTCCCAGGGCAGCTGCTGCCGGGGCTGCGTACTACATGCAGGTGAAGAAGGGCTTGGGACCACATACACTTTGGGAACACTGTGCATGGGACCACATACACTTTGGGAACACTGTGCATGGGACCACATACACTTTGGGAACACCGTGTATGTTTGCTCTGCTGTCCCCCGAAGCATAAGCTTAGTAACAGCAGGGACCGCAGTTGCATTCTTCAGTGCCCAAAGAGGCACTGATGCCCGTTTGATTGAGCCTGGATGCTGGAGCAGGACGTGGCCAGGCCCTCTCCTGAGGACTCGTGGTACCGATCCAGATGGGGGGGTCCTCAGCGCTGGTCCTTGCCAGGGTGGGTGAGGACACTTGAGGTTGTGGCCCATGGGTGCCCAGAGAAGGCCTAGCCTGGGAGACAGGTGACGGGGGCGGGAAGGTCCTCCTTGAGTGGGCTTGGGGCTTTGTGAGAGGCGGGTGAATCTGGAGTTTCTTTTTGTGGGTTTGGGAGCCGTGGAAGGTGGGTGCGTGTGAAGCGGGAGGGAGTGTCCGGTGAAGGCTCTTTGGAGGCCTCTGTGACGGTGGAGGCCTGGAGACAGGCAGGTAGGGAAGGGGTTGGGTTTGCTGTGGCTCGAGCAGCTCTGTCACTACTCCCCTCCCATGTCACAGAACTTCACAATTTGAGTCTAAATGTAATAAAAATGCAGGAGCTTATTGGAAACCCACTTATTTGTCATACTTTACGCTGAATTCGTGCATTGTTCAGTTTTGTGTGGTGGGAGTTGGAGTGAAGAAATCTGAGATGTGGGAGGGTCCACTGGGGACTGGGGTGGATCTCCCCAACCGCCTGCCCAGTGCTGTCTCTTTTACATCCAGGTCCCCCCCCACCCGAGGCTCCAGAGCTCAAGACAGACTGGGGAGGGGGGGTTGGTGAACGTTTGCGCAGGCTGCACAGGTCTCTGACGCAGCTGAAGCCACGCAGTGTCTGGTGACTCAGCAGACCTTTCCCAAACACTTGTGGTATTTTGCTCCTCGGAAGGGAGTAATTACCGGCGAGCGACAGAAGATGACGCCGGAAGAGGACGCACGCCTTCCCGCGTGCTGCATCTGTGCCTCGGGCGTTTTGTTCTTTTTAAAATCTATGTAAATTATTTTCTTTTTAATAATGTTTGTTTTCTTCTGATTATTAAAGTAATGTATGCTCCTCATGGAAATACATAAATGCATTAAATGGAAAATAAAATGCATGAATTGTTTTTCCGTTAAGGTCTTATTAAGAATGTTTTGCTTGTGCAAAGCAGAGCACATTTGGAGCACCTAGGCTTATCATATTTGAGGAGCCTGTCAAAGTGACCAAGGCTGGTGGTTTGCAACCTGTGCTTTAGGGTCTCAGGGGCTGCCTCCAGGGAGGTGGAGCAGGGGGGCTTGACATCTGACACCCCCTACCCCCTTGCCCCTTAGCCCGAAACAGCTCTGTAATGGGACTGGGCTTTCTCCCGTGGCTGCCTTTGAGTGAGTGGCTCCAAGGCTAGTCGGGTTGGAAGTCCAGCGAGCCAGGCCCAGCCTCTCATTTTACAAGGGAGGCGTCCCAGGCCACTGGGGAGACGTGGCCCAGGGAGACGTGGCTCAGGGCTAGTCTCCACACTTCCTGACTCCGCCTTGCCTTGTAGAATATGAATCAGTTAGAAATATGGGCAGGTCACCTTGCGTGTCGCTGTCACAAGCTTACGTCACCATGCAGAGACCCCAGGAAGCTGATTGAGGGTCTCCAAAGGTTTTGAGGGCAGGGGAGACTTCAGAGCGGCTGGCACTTGAAAAGATGAAAAGTAAAAGCCCCATCATTGTTGTTAGGCGCACAGAGGAGGAGAGATTGCTCTGGGTGATCCCTGGTTGTATGAATAATGAGAAGAAATTAAGTAAAGGCCGCATTGCCTGACACTGATGTATTAGAACACGGAGTAACTTTCTACAGGAAATTGGAACAGGGATCCCTTGAAATTGAATTTGAAGCTGTGAATAGCAAACCTGCATTGGCCCTGTGTGTCCTAATGCAAGTTAAGTAAGCAGTTTCCGGGGTAAGAGTTAAGTACTTGAGGGAGACAGGTCAGTGTTGAGGCCACCACGGCACAAGGTAATAAACTGCCTCTCCCGCGTGTTGTCTGGGAAGACGCAGAAGAGTGATTTGCTTCCCGCGGAGCTGCTCCAGAATGCGCATACTTATTTTATTAGATTTTTGGCCCAATACATTTGTTCCCTTTCATTGGTTTTGTTGATAATAATTACCCACCCCCCTTCCATCTCTCCATGGATCCCTCTTGATTTTAATTGTTCGCAGTAGCTGCAGAAGCTTACTGTTTGAGAAAACAAGTGTTTTAGAAATAAGAACATGCTGGGCCAGAGCCCTTCAGAGTTTCCACGTGGAGACGGAGCCATTTTTCTCCCCTGAGATGAGGAAAAGCAAGGGCCCTCCCCCAGGGAGTGGTCCTCATCTCAGGGAGCTCCCAGGCAGCAACGGCAGGTGTGGAGCACCAGCTGCCGTGCTGCTGGTGTTTGGTTCCTGACCCCCCTGGCCCAGGTGGGCAGGAACGTGGGTAGAAGTGGCCACCACTCAGTGGCGCCCTGCTGGGGTCAGGTACCACGCAAGGGGCTGGCAATACCTAGCTCAGGGTCTACCGTCTCACGTACTAAGGAGATTTTAAAACCATTTGTGGCCAGCGCCGCGGCTCAATAGGCTAATCCTCTACCTGTGGCGCCGGCACCCCAGGTTCTAGTCCTGGTCGGGGCGCCGGATTCTGTCCCGGTTGCTCCTCTTCCAGTCCAGCTCTCTGCTGTGGCCCAAGTGCTTGGGCCCCTGCACCTGCATGGGAGACCAGGAGGAAGCACCTGGCTCCTGGCTTCGGATCGGCGCAGCGCACCGGCCATAGTGGCCATTTGGGGGGTGAGCCAATGGAAGGAAGACCTTTCTCTCTGTCTCTCTCTCACTGTCTAAATCTGCCTGTCAAAAAAATAAATAAACAAACAAACAAACAAACAAACAAACATACATTATGTCCTGACATCGTTGCCCTGCTGATCCCACTCAGACACTGGGAGCAGTTTAGACACTGCCACCCTCATTTCCTGTAACATTGACTTTCTGTTCTGTGTTTAAAAGATTTTTTTAAAATTTATTTTTATTTCATTAGAGAGAGAGAGAGAGAGATATGCTCTATCCAAATGCCCCATAATAGATGGAGCAGGAGCTGGGCCAAAGCCAGGAGCCCAGAACTCCTTCCATGTCTCCTATAAGGGTGGTTGAGACCCAAGTGCTCGAGCCATCATGTGCTGCCTCCTGTGGTCTCCATTAGTAGGAAGCTAGACTTGGAAGTAGAGCTGAGACTTGAACCTGGTGCTCCAATGCTGAGTGCAGGTATCCCAAGCTGTGTCGTAACTGCTGCACCGAGTACTCTCATCTGATTTTCACCTGCTGTATTTGCCTTCTAATCACAGCAACCACCGAAAACTCAGCTTTGCAAAGATAGGACTTCCCTGAAAGAAATGTGAAACGATCGAGCTTGAATCTAATGTCAACACTGCAAGTCGCGGGCTGCTCTCTCCCTTCAAAAGGGAGACTCTCCCTTGGATCCCAGTACATTTGCTGGGGTGTCCGGGGGTGCTTCAGGGCACAGTGTGGGAACCACAGTGATAGCTCGCCTGTGTGGTTTTGTGAGGACGCAGGGAATGATCCTTGGAAAGTGCTCCGGGCAGTGCTGGTTGTGAGGGGCGCAGTGGTCACTGCTCGGCTTCACTCTCAGGATTTCTCTCTGGCTGGTCCAGGAGCAGCGAAGGTGCCTGGGGCGAGGCACACACATAGTTTTGTGAGGTGTTGTCATATTTCCACGTCGTTACACGAGGTCGTTTTAAATATGTGTGTGCATCTAGGTTAATAAATAGAACACAAATGCAGACAGTTGATGCTTTTTTCAACATCTCTGCATGTATTGAAGTGTGAGTCCCTAACTTTTTTTGTTTTATTTTTAGTCTTCTCATTGGGCAAGCTGGGGAGGTTTGGGTGGTTTGCCTTCCATTTGGGATGCTAATCCAGGGGAGGGTGGTTGAGCTGGGGTGGATGCGAAAGGCAGGAACCAGGTCATGAGAGGCCCTTGTAGGACACCATATAAGCCTTAGGACTTTATTCAAAATGGAGTGAAATGCTCTTGAAGGTTTTTAATTAGGGAAAAAAAAAAAAGAGGAAGTCCACTTTATAGAGGTGTAATTTATATCCAGTGAAATGTGCTCTTTCAGTGTGCTGTTGGTGAGCTCTGAAATCCACACACCTGCGCGTGTCTCCATCGCAGATCAGTGCTGTGCCTGCCACACCCTCTTTCAGCCAGGCTCCTCGCCCCAGCCCCAGCCCCAGCCCCAGGCAGCTGCACATCTGCTGTGTCCTTTCAGATTAGTTCTGTCTCTTCTGGAATCCCACTGAGTGGAATCCTGCAGCGTGGAGTCCCGTGGGTCTGGATTCTTTCGCTGAGCAAGGTGTTCGTAAGGGTCACCGCTGGTGATCGGCAGTATTCCTTCTTCTTGCCAGGTGGCATGCCGCTGTGCAGAAAGACCACCCTTTCCCATTCTTCTGTTGATGGGTATTGGGTTTGTTCCACTGGAGGCTGTGTGTCTGTTTATGTGCACCTAGGCTTTCACTTCTCTTCAGTAAATAGCCAGGAGTGGGGACCAGCATTGTGGCATAGTGGGTAAAGCTGCTGCCTGCACTGTCAGCATCCCATATGGGTGCCGGTTGGTTCACGTCCTGGCTGCTCCATTTCTGATCCAGCTCCTTGCTGTCGGCCTGGGAAGAGCAGTGGAAGATGGCCCAAGTGCTTGGGAGATCTGGAGGAAGTTCCTGGCTCTTGGCTTTGACTTGCCCAGCCCTGGCTGTTATGGCCATCTGGGGAGTGATCCAGCAGATGGAAGATCTCTCTCTCCCTGTCTTTCTCTTTGTCTCTGGGACTCTAACCTTCAAATAAATAAATAAAAAAAAAAATAGCTAGGCATGGAACTGGGGTTGTGTGGTAGTTACACGTTCAGTTTTATAAGAACAACGTGTTTTGACAGGGTGTGATATCTGTTTCTTTACATCTTCCAGAGGCCCCTTTTTTTCTGGTTAGGGGCTGGGATGGAGCATGCAGAGCCTGAGGGGGCATCAGCAGGTGTTAGGTCAGCAAGGCCAGCGATGAATGGTGGTGGTGGCCATGGATTGGATGGTGCTGGGAGTTAAAGATGAGTTTGGGGTTTTTGGCTTAAGCTGCCAAGGATAAGATGCAGGAAGCATTGGCCTTTCTCTGAGGCTAACTTCTATTCTGCCCTATAAAAGCTGCAAATTAATATGAGTTTTATTTCTAAGTGAGAGATAGGGAGGAAACACTCAGCTGGGCAAGTCTGAGGGTGTGTGCCTGGGCAGCTGGGGAGGCTGGCGTTGGCACGTGCTCCTCCCGGGCAGCCTGCCTTGCAGCACAGTCTCCTGAGAAAAGGCAGAAACAACTAAGTTGCTCTGTTCTGTCTTTTCAGGGGTGTTTGTATAGCAAGGGGCCTTGCAAAACGTACACAGTATCTCTGTCTGGAGCGGATTTATTTACAATCCAGAGTAATAAAGACAGCATCTCCCTCTGGAGCAGAGGTTGGCAGGCTTAGTGGCAGGCCCTTATATCAGATCAAGGCTCCCAGGCCTGCATCCCCCGTAACGTAGCCCCCTGTGTGTACAGGTAACTCTTGGCTTTCACCGTGTTACCCGGTGGGGGCCGGGCCTCGGAGGACGCTGCAGCCGTGGTGTTCTGGCCATACTGATGCTGTGAGTGACAGACTGTTTTTTGTCTCTGACCCAGGAGTCTTGTGTTTTCTGCCAGTCTTACGACACCATGGCAGGCTAGCTGGTGAGCTTGCTAGCAGGGTGCTGTCTCATACCGCACATGGTGCCTGACAGTGCCTCTGTGCCACCCAGCACACGGCAGGGCCACCCCCTCCTTGCCCACCTTGCTGCTCAATGCTTGTGAGCTTCTGGTCGGTGACAGATCCAGGGTCGGGAGACAGAGCGGTGAGTCAGACAGATAAGGTTCCAGGCCTCCTGGAGCAGGCGAATGGGGCGTCGCCTTGGCTGTCAGCAGTCACCAGGTTGCGAATCATCTGTTCGCTGAATAGGAAATGCACTTCCACTCTGCCAGCGCAGAGTCAATATGAGCGAAGAGCCCACTGTGGCTCCTGGTGGCCAGGGGATGCCCACCTGGTCACTGCTGCTGCCGTTCCTGTGGTTAGCCACTGCAGTGGCCAACTGTGGTTCCTCGGTGTCAGGCAATGCATGGCACAGGAAGCGACCAAACCCTGGTCTCCCGCCTGTCGCACCCCGCCCTGCTCCCCCTGTGTGCCCTACTCTTTCCCAAACATGCCACAGCCTTTCGTGTCTTTTCCCTCTCCTTCCTTCTCACCCAGGAGAAGTGCTCTTTGTCCCCTAGGACTCAGCCCAAGAGTCTCCTCCTGTAAGCATTCCTTGAGTTTGCCCTCTCCACTCGCCCCAGGCTGGCATAAGTAACGGTGTTAGCTGTGTTCCCGCAGCACCGTGCCCTGTCTGTGGCCCTGGCAGGGTTCTGCCTTTGGAATCGCTGGAAGGGGCTGCTAGGCCGCCCGTCCCCAGCGTGCTGCTTGTGGGTGAGTGTGGACCACTGTCCTCCAGCAGGCACTCGGGGCTCCCTTGGGAGACGCATGAGCTGTTTCATGCAGCTGGAAGAGAAAATGTCTTGATGGCCACCCCAGGAGAGTCACCCTCACACACCTTGGTCTGGAGGGCCCAGGATCGTCTGGGCTGATGACTGGGAAACCACATCCGTTCCCCAACCAGTGACTTGACAGCTTTGCTTAACCTTGGCGAAAAGAGTCCCTCCAGGGATAGTCCAGCTACCCTTGATGAGGGGCCGAGCCTTGGTGAGGACCCCTCCCTTGGTTGGGGTCCAGCGCTGCCCTGCTGGTGTGTGCCATGGCCAGCCTCCTCTGCTCACCTCCTCCCCGTCTTTTAGCTGGATGAGTCTGCTGTGCCAGGCTGGTGCTGACGCCAGCTCAGGGAAGCAGTAGCCACCCCTGGAGGTGCGTGTGGCAGGACCTTGCACCTGCCTCTGCTTTGCTCACTTCTCCATCTCCCAGTTACCTGGAGAGAACCTTGGGCTAGCAGAGGTTGGGGAGGGCAGTGAGCTAGAGGTGGAGGGAGTTGTGGGCCAGCCTCTTCCCTACACCCCTGCAGCCCGCAGAGCCAGGCTCATTGTTCCAGCCACTCCTCGGCTGTTAGCTCTGACTGCACAGACTCCTAGGAGCCGTCTTCCCTTCCAGGGAGAAGGAGCTACATGGACACTACCTCCTCCCACAGGTGGGGGCGCTAGAGACCGAGCCTTCTCCTGGTTGTGTCTGTCAGGGAACGCTGGAGAGGAAGCCGCCACAGGCCTGCACACGTCTCCTTACCTCGATCCTGAGGGATTTGTCTTGGAGACAGGCACAGAGCCATCCGCTGCCGTCCACCTTCCCTCACCTCTGTTAAGTACGGGCCTGTCTTGGTGGCCTGTCCCCTGCCCTGGCTGGGTCTCTGAGGCTTCTGTGCATGGACTCCTGCTGTCGTCCTCACACTGCCTGTGGTTTTGACATTAGGTGCCCAGTGACACCCCAGTGCTGGCCTTTCAGACTTCCCTGTGACCATGGACAGTGAGAGCTGAGCGGTGCACAGTGGCACAGTCTGCCAGCCGCAGCCCCAGGCTAAAGGGCAGGGCCTGTGCTGATCTGCACGCAGGGTAGCCCTGGTGGTCAGGCGCAGGCTGTTCTTGCTCCAGGAGAGACCGGGCTCTGAGCCCGTGGTGTCGGAACGTTCTTGAGAATCCCATGGCCTCTCCTGTCTTCTCACTGAGGTCTTGGCCTTGAAATGCTGGCCTCAAGAAAGTTCTGCTTTTTTCCATGGGAGCTTCTTTCTGTGGCTTCCCAGGACCTGTCTCTCTCCTGCCTGCCTCTTTCCTTCTCCTGCTGTCTGCCGGGTAGTGTGGTAGCTTTCTTGGGGAGTCTTCAGATGAACAGTTTTGAGAATTGTTGAAAGCGCTGTTGGAAAACAGCAAAGGCTATTTCGTGGGAAGATGATGACCTTATTAACTATAATTAGGCAATTCACAGAGATTTCCAGTGTAGGCCAGCATCTGTGCTTGCTGAAATGGGGGAAGGTTCTCTGGTAATGTCTGGAGATGTGATCGTCTTTAACACATTAGCAGTTTAATTTCTTCTAGAAGGCTTGGCAGCCTGGTGTTTTCATTTAGAAAGCCAAGGTATAGTTTCACAGTCATCACATTAATATAATAATTATGATTCTGAACAAGTCATTTCAGATGCTGACACCAAGAGCTGTTTTTGTAGCTGGAGGAGGATCCCGGGGAAGGAGCTGCAGTCTCCCTCAGGTGGGAAGGCAGACGCTGTGAACACAGCAGCTCCCGCCGCCGGCCCAGGGGCTGTCCTGTGGGCCCAGGACATCGCCGCTCAGGAGCTTCCCTCTGTTACATTCACAGGAAGCAGGCACGGTTGCATTAATGGGAAATGCTCTTTTGTTTTTCATGTTGGGAATTTTTTTTAATCTGCAGCAATGTAAAATCACTTGTATGCTTTTATGGGGTGCAGCGTCCTCTTCCAACACATGTATGTAGCCTGTCCCTATCGAATCAGATAGGCAGCGTTTCCATGATTGGAGCCTTCAAGCTCCTCACTGCCCCTCTCAGTCCTTCATAAAGTATATAGGACATGCCTGTGAACCCCAGGCATCTTACTTTACTGTGGAAGACCGGAACTCACTCCTTTTGTGCTTGGTCCCTGTTATCCAGCCCCCTGTGTTCCCCTTTTCCCCGAGATGTTCTTTCCTAAAGAGTTCTGCGTACAAGGAGCCAGGCTCTGAAACTCCTCTTGTGTTCTTTGATCAGGCTACCCCATCACTCTAAGAATGCACCTGCGAGGGGCCGACGTGGGGGCCGGACTCTGTCGATGGCTGCAGCGCCCTGAGGAGCAGCCTTCCACCCCAGGAGCTCTCAGGGTGTCTGGAGGTCCGGCAGCTGTTGTCTCTCAGGCAAGGAGGCCTCTGCCCCCTCCCCGGCCCCACTCCCCATGTGTATCCCACCCTGACCGCCCTTCCTCCCCACCTCACTTTGCTGGCTTGGGCTCACAGGTCCCCAGCAAGGGACTGCTGTTTTGTATTTTACATTTCATTTGTCAACATGCGTTTTACAGTTCTGTAGGGATTTTTCATATATCATTTTGGATCCTGTTTTTAGAGCTTCACACCCACCTCTGTTTTTGCAGCCTTCCAGGGAGCCATCTTTGCCCACGTGGCGGCAGCACCACTTGCTGAGTTGCGTCCCTGTTGCCCAAAGCGGAGGTTTCTGCCCAACAGCTTTCCTTCACTGCTGTTGCAGGCGGTGTGACCATCATCGTCTTCACGCACAGACCACTCGGCTTCTGCGCAAGTTATGTTCTTAGGCTCCATTCCTGGGGCTGACATCTCTAGCCAAGACTAAGAAGAGATTAAAAAAATTAATTATTTTTTATTTGTTTGAAAGAGAGAGGGAGAGACAGAGAGAAAGAGTGAGAGAGGGTGTGCCTACCTACGGGCTCTCTCTCCAAATGCTAGCAGCAGCTGGGCCTGGACCAGGCCAAAGCCTGGAGCCAGGAACTCCATCCAGGTCTCCCACTGGGGCGGCTGGGATCCAAGTACTTGAGCCATCACCTGCTGCCTCTCAGTTCCTTGAGATAGTTCCTGCTGTCTGCATTAGCAGGAAGCTGGACTCAGGAGCCAAACCTGCACACTGAACCCAGGCACTCCAAAGTAGGACACCATCCTAACCACTAGGCTAAACGGCCGCTGCTGAGAACCATTTTTGTTTTAATTAAAATTTTCAGATAGTAGGGATATTTGGAAGTTGGCAAAAGATAGAAAAAGGGAAGTAAAGGTGGCCAGCTGTCCCATCCTGCAGCGTTCACCACTGTGTGAACGAGGGATGCCCTGGATTGGAAGTAACAGGAAACCCGACTTGGTTGTCTTCTATGGGCAGAGGCTTATTTGTCATTGAGAACAGGACACTTAAGCGAGAGGCCAGGGCTAGTTCCTGGGTGAAGCCGTGCCCTGAGAGACCCTGGGTGCTTACTCTTTCTGCCCCCCCGACCTTGATGTCATCCTGCGCCCCCTGCCTGCCTCCTCCCCGCATCCCTGAAGCCTTCCGCACCTCGGACTGGCCGAGTCTCGTCGTCTCTGTCCCGCATTCGAGCGATTGTGATAAGACAGCTACTGACATCCCTCATCTGTGGCTGCCTGTGTGTGTGACATCTCATCTGGCCAAAGCTGAAATTGAACAGTGTCCAGGTAGAGGAGAGGAGAAGAGGGCACCTCAGGACTTGGAAGGAGCGCATCTTTCTGTTTAATGGGATTGTCTTTCATCCTTGTGTTTCAAGTCTGCAGAATCCCTTGGGTTAGAAAACATCCTTTGCTCTCTGCTTGGTTCCCGTGAACAGGAAGGAGACGGGAACACAACCTTCCTGGGCTTGTTGGGCCTGCTGGTCCATCTTGCAAAGGGAAGTCCATGGAGCATCCGTGGTGTGCAGGGGGGTGGTGAGCCGCAGTCATGGCCTTCAGGGCGCTCGTGGAGAAGGGCTGGGGACAGGCAGGAACTCTCCAGCCCCATCACGCTCTCAGCATGGTGCAAACCAGCCTGTGCTTGTAGTCATAGAAATGAGTGATTTCTGCCCTCAATCCTTAATGCTACAGAAAAGTGCGAATAATGAAATAAACTCCTATAGGCCCACTGCCAGATTTTACAGTTCTTCACGTTTTGCCTTCTTTATGGGCCCTCTTTTTGTTTTGTGAGAAATAAAAGTCAGGCAGATATAGCTCCAGCCCTGCCTCCCTCCCTCCCCAGCGGCAGCTGCCCTGCTGATGTTGGTGGGTAGGCTTTTCAACATTTCCTACCTGTTTATGCTGTATTTTAAATATTTATACACGTGTCATCACACTCTATGTCCTCTTGCAATTTTTGAAACATCCAATGTTGTGTGTTTTGCTACCAATGTACCCATCCACCCATCCGTTCATTCGATTCCTCATTTTTAATCGCCACATAGCATTCTACTATAAGAGTAAACTAGAATTTATTTGTTCACTCACCTGCTTATGGAAGGTTCTGTTGGTTTTATTTGCTATACCTTGCAAACAGCATTGTAGTGAACACATACAGTGATCTGTTGCTGTGTAACGAGCCACTGCCAGCTTGGTGGCTTGGAACAGTGTTTATTGTGCTCATGAGTGTGCAGCTTGGGCTGGGCCCAGCGCAGGCAGCTTGCCTCTGCTATACGTGGCGTCATGGGGGTGGCTTGAAGGCTGGTCTGGGGCTATCCTCTGACTTGCTCGCTCAGGCGTCTGAGGGGGATTCTGGCTGGCAGCTAGGGCCCTCGCCGTGCTTTCAGCCAGAGCTGCACGTGGCCTCTCTGTACAGCCTGGGCCTCCTCACGTGGCAGCTAGGTTCTTGGGGTCCACTGTCCTGGGAGAAAGCGAGTGAGCGAGCGAGCGAGCCGGGCTGAAACCATATTGTTTTATGGCCTAGTCTCAGAAGTTAGGCAGTGTCCTGTTGCTACATTCTATTCTTTGGAAAGAAGTCACTGGGACTGGTTCCCATTCTGGACAAGGGAGATTAGTCTCCACCTTTAATTTTTTCTTTTCTTTTTTTTTTTTTTGACATTTATTTGAAAGGCAGAGACACAGAGGGAGGGAGAGATAGAGACAGATGGACAGATGGAAGGCAAGAGGACATCCACCTGCTGGTTCACTTCCCAAAAGCCCGCAACAGCTGGGGCTGGAGCAGGCCAGGCCAGGAATCCGGAGCTCAAGCTGGGTTTCCCACATGGGTGGAGGGATCCAAGTAGTTAGGCCATCACCTGCTGCCTCCCAGAATGTGTGCAATGGCAGGAAGCTGAAATTGGAAGTGGAGCCAGGCCTCAAACCCAGGCACCCCAATATGGAATGTGGGCCTCCCAGTGGCATCTTAACTGCTGGTCCCAACACCCTCTCCATCTCCACCTTTCATAGGATGAGTATCAGAGTTAACAGACCTGTTTTAAAACCAGCCGACTCAGACGTGCCTCCCTGGACGGCCCTGTTTCTGTGGCTCGGCCCCTCGCTGGGTTGGTGTGCCTTCCCTGGGACCCACTCTGAGCTGACGCCCATGTTTGTTCCTCTGAAGCCCACCACGGTGCTTGGAGTTCCCATGTGCTCACACGCTCTCCTGCGCTTGCTGTTAGGGATTCAGATTTTGCCCCTCTGGTGGGTGTAAGATCAGATCTTGTTGCTTTAATTGGCCTGCCCACTGGTGAGGCCAAGCCCCTTGCTGCCTCCTGGGGATAGTGTTGCCTTCCCATTCCCACCTGGTCGCCCTAAAGAAGACACAGACGTCAAAGTGCTATTTTTTGGCTTATGATGTCAATTTTTCAAGTGCAAAGTGATGGGCATCCCATGGAGTTTATTGCAAACTCTTATGAAGACCTTGGAGTTACTCTTGGTATGACTCATTTGTGAAAAACATAGGATTTCAGTAACTGCAGGCTGAGTTTGTAATGTGATAAATTTTCATTTGATCTCTCACCTCTCTGTAATTTGCCCAGTTTAAAAATGCCCTGAAGCTTGCTTTGTGCTCGTTTGGGAGCCCTGTTCTCAGCATGTGTTATCACAGTCAGTCGGGAGAAATGGTGTCTGTCCCTCTGCTCACTAAGTGACTTGCCCAGCCCCTCCCACGGCCGTAGTCTCCTGTGCTGTGCTGTGTCTGCCCTGCGGGGGCCACCCAAGCTGAGCTCGTGGCCAGCAGGCCCTGGTTTGCATTCTCCTGGACCCATGGCCTGTGTTTGGGCTTCCTCCCTGGGCCGCGCAGCACCCAGTTTCTCTGGCATACCACATTTAAAGGACAGTGTGACACAGAGGGGGTCCCCAACCTTCACAGCCTGGGACACGCCTGGTGCTGGGGAACGTTCAGGAAATTTGTGTTGGCCCAAATCATTCCAGGAGCTCAGTTGTTACAGTGACCTGTCTGAGCTGGCCGCTGTCTCAGGAGCATCTGGGAGGCGGCCGTGTCTGACCAGGAGTTTTACAGTGGATTTCTAAGGTTTCCTTCCAAAGTGAACTGTGGCTACTTTTTACTGAGTCACGATCTTCTCTGCCTCCTTCCTGGGGGCCGCTCAGCTGCTTGTCTGAGCTGAGAACCAGAGCCTGTGCTGCGGAAACGAGACCTCATCCGTGACCGGGGTGGGCTCACCCCTCTGCAGAGCTCGGAAAGCAGGGTCTGCATCCAGACCGTGGGGCAGCTGTCTCCGTGGTGCCTGTGCAGCGTGTCCACACGGCACCCTTGCCCTGCTGCCCGGAGCTGGTGATGGGCACAGACCGCTCCGGCGGCTGCAGGTGCAGGGCCTCAGGGCTTGTCCTAGGGAGGCCCGTGGCCTGTGCAGCCTCATGGAACAGGGTTAGTTACAAGAGCAATGTAAACCAGGAGTGCCTTGCCTGCTGTTTTAGGGATTGGAAGGTCTGGGTCCGTGGGGCCCGTTTGTTACTCATTTGTGGAAACAGCAGCTCAGCCTGGGCACGTTGAGTGAGGCCTCCTGGGCTGGCGGGGTGAGTGCCTCTGAGCCCGGGTGCTTCCGTGCCCACACTCCTCCAGGGAGCCGAGTTTCATAGCACAGCCGAGGTGCCAGCACTTAGACTAACAGGGGCAGGGTGTTAGCCTCTGTTTCTGTGACAGACTGTTCGCAGCCTCACAGTTTGTAGCCTGTGTACACAGCGCTGGTGCCTGTTACGCTAATTAAACCCCAGTTGCCAGGACACAGCCTGTGCTGTTGGGGACCTGCCCGCTGGCCCTAGGGCTTCCTTGCATAGTGAGGAACAAAATGGCAAAAGAGGCTGGGGCCTCAGAGCAGGCCCTGTACCAGGTGTAGCCTGCCTGTGCTCAGCCAGGAGGCCCCAGCTTCCTGTGGGGTCCTGAGGACCTGCTGGGCATTCAGCCGTCGCGGTTCCGGAGCCCGGGTTCTGGGCCCGGTCCTGGCCTGGTGTCTTGGTTTCCGTGAGGTGAGATGCAGGTATTGGAGTGATCCTGGGGCTCCTTGCAACCCTGTTGGCTATAACTACTTGGTAAGCACTTGCTGTGGACCAGACCCCTGGAGTCTTGCAGCGTAAGCGTTTGATTGTGGCACTAATGGGACTGGAGCTCCCCAGGGTGCCACCCGTCCCAGCACACATGTGCTCCACCTGCCCTGCTCTACCAAGTGCATGGTCCCGCTGCCTGCTTGGTAGCCTGGCCTGTCAGCCGCAACAGCCTGTGGCCTCCCCTGAAGAGCCTCTTAGTCCGTCTGCTTCTGCCTTCATCCACACCTCCCTGGCCCCTTCTTACAAGGACAACTGTGCCACCCTTAGAAAAGTTCTTCCTTGTGTCCCTCTGTCCCCACAGGCAGCCAGAGTTTTCTAAAAACCGTGAGCCTGGTGTGTGTCTCACTGGCCTTGCAGCTGTCGGGGCTGAGGGTCAGGTCCCCTTTCTTGATGTGAGTCCCAGGTCCTTCATGGATTCTCCAGCCACCTCCCTTAGTGCGCTGTCCTGCGCTGTGACCGGGCGGGGCTGTCGCTGCACTGGCCCACTCTGGAGTGGCTGTGGGGTGATATACATGTCTCGTCATAGGTCACACAGCTTAGTTAGGGAGACCAGGATTTGGACCCACATCCATTAGATTCCAAGCCTCTGTTCTTTGCACTGACTATTCAATATGCCTGCTGGGGAGGGACACCCGGGCCTAATTCCGCCTCCTGTGTTGCACTGTGCACGTGTCTGGCAGCCCGGCTGTTGCACCTGAGACCCTTTAGGCACCACTGCCGTAGGCCAGGGACGCCGGGCCCTGTGTGGGCTCAGGCTCAACAGTGCCCTGGTGCTGTGCGGACGCAGGCTTGGCACTGCCATAGGTCCAGGACACCAGGCCCTGTGTGAATGCAGGCTTCATGGTGCTGTAGGCTGGTGACTCTGGGTGATGCTGCCTTGGTGCTGTGTGGACAGACTCGGTACTGCCACTGGCCCTGTGTGGACGGCTCATCAAGTTTAGTTTTGAGGAAGTTCTTGAAAATGACAGGCTTTATTTTGAGGGTCTTCGTTAATCAAATAGAATTCCTTGGTGACATTTGTACACTGTTTACCAAAGAACTGAAATGATTTCAGCTTCATTTCAGGCCCAAGTTGGCAGCCAGAGAAATTGTCTGGGGGAAGCTGACCCTCATGCTGAGCCAGGGGTATTCACGTGGGGGCCTCTGAGCGCTACTTCCAGCCCAAACCATGTTGCGTAAGCACACAGCGAGGCTGTGCTGGGCGGGTTGTCGTTGTGAATATGCCTGCCCTGCTTCACAGGGGGTCGAGTAAAAAATTAGTAGATGTGTCCTCGATTTCTCTATGAGCAAAGCTTGGAATTAATTTTTTCTGGCCCACTAACTCTTGTGGTTAAAAGTATAAATTAAGCTTTCCGGGAGAATCCATCACACAATTATTGAGAGCCAATGCAGACATGATAATGGGCTGTGTGTTGGGTTGCGCCCACAGGGTTATTGTTTTCAGCAATTAAACTTTTCTTACTTTTCTTGTTTTTCTTCTTTCTTGCTCTGGGACATCCACCTGAGAACGGGCTTCCCACTCGCAAGAGTTATTGGCTCTTTCTCCCAAATGGGACTGCCCTTCCTGAGAACGGTGGGCATCTAGCTGACAACGAGTTATGAATCTGTGCCCCAAGTTCTCTGAAGAACGCATGAATCTTGGACGATGGCGCGGCGGCGCTGTGTTTCAGGGGGGCCACAGAGCTGTCAGAAGTCAATAAAGTGCTCAGATGCCGGCTTGCACCCAGCCAGCATCTGTCAGGTGCTCTCCGTGGGCTTTGTGCAGGACTAGGAGGCCGAGGAGAGCTGAGCTCAACGCTTTTCACTGTGCAGCCTCCGTGAGCCACACAGCCCCCGAGCAGAATCTGTGGGAGACTGGGCCCCGGTCCCACCTGTCCTATGCAAGAGGAGAAGCCCCCACCCCAGTCCTCATTTACTAAGAGCGTGCTGAGTGCCTGGCACTGAGCCAGGTAGCAGAGCACACAGAACTAAAGATGTGCCCTGGCAGGGGTGCTGCTGTGGCTTCCACTGGTGCCCCTGCCAGGGCCCTGGTCCCATTATCTGCTGGGTGTCTCCTGTGGCAGCAACTGAAGTTCCAGGCAGAGCACTTCGGAGCTTCCCTCTTGGTCCCCAGAAGTGGGTCTTACTCCTCAGTGTGTCTTCCAAGGCTCCTGGAGCCTGTCCCTGCCATTCCCAGCCCTCTTCCTGCCCCTCTGCCCCTGCCTGAGCCCGTCACTGGGCCCTTCCCTTTCCTGGGTGTTCCAGACTTTTGTCCCCAGCTTTGTCCTAGTGACTCCTGCCTGCCCGCCGTGTCTGTGCTGACAGTGTTTCCCAGAAGCCTCGCTGGCTGTTTTCCCTGCCCCTTCTCCTCCGTCACGGCACTCTCCATGAGACAGGGGCCTGTGTGCCTTGCTCCTGTGGTAACCCACAGAAGGTGGCACACAGCAGGCCCTTGCAAACGTTTGTGGAGAGACACCATGCCCTGGAGGAGGCTGTGTCTCTGGGGACCAGCATCCCCTTGCCAAGCAGGTGGTGGCCTTGGTGGCTGGCAGCGTGTTGTAGGTGAGTGCTGGAGGCGGTGCGTGCCTGAAGGATGTGTTGGGTCCTGGCCATCATGCTCTCGGTTACACTGGTCCTGTCACTTGACATCCATTACCACTAAGGGAAAATAGCCCCTTTCAAGGTACAAGTTCAGGGCTGTCTGGGCTGCCTCTGCCTTGAGAGAAATGACTTCCGGCAGGAGAGCTGGGCTGGGTGAGGCTGACCATGAGGCTGGTGTTGATGGGCATCCCTACAACTGCCCTCCCAGTGCGCAGGAAGGGACCTGAGGCCAGCAAGGAGGGGAGGGCGGGGCCTGGTCTCCTGACTCCCAGTCCAGTGCTTGGGCCACACCCCTGCTGTTGCTCCGGGAGAAGACGGGGTACAGTGCGGGGTAGGTTTCTCTGCCCAGGACCACCAGCTGGCACCTTGCAATGGCTTTGCCACCCCTGGCTCCTTGCCCTGTGCATGTCCCTGCAGCCTCCACAGCAGTGGCCCCTGTGGTGTTCGCTGCTTTTCTGACACTGGGGCTGCGTGCCACCCAGGGCATTCCTTGGGCTTTGCTGTCAGAGCCCACCACCTTCCCCTGGTGTGTCTCTGAGGGGCCCTACCCAGGGCTGCCCCTGAAGAGCCAGTGCATATCTTTCCTGAAACAGAGCCGCTTTTTACAGTTTGAGGCCTCCCTGCAAGAGTGCTGTGCCTTCGCAGTGAGCACTTTGCAGCTTTAATTAAGTTGCACGCTCACACTTAAAATTGCCTGGGAAGTAATCTCATCATCGTGGTCTGTTTTCCTTCTCCCTTCTCACAAAGCAGCGTTCGGAGCTCCTCGTGCACCCCTGGCGTCAGCATCAGTGCCGCCCCTGGGCTCCGACTCGGCGGACGTGGTCTGCCTGAGCCAGCAGGGTGGCTCCACTTCACAGAAGGCGTCTCGGCCCTGCGCTTATTGAATTGATGCACGCTGTGTATCTGGGCGTTTCACCCAGCCTCATGTACTCACTTGGAAAACCTTGGGTGCAGCAGATGGAAGATCTCTCTTTGTCTCTCTGGCTTTCAAATAAACAAAAATACATTTAAAATTTTTAAAAACCCTTACTTTTGAATAATTAGCTCCATGAAAGCAATGACTTTGGCTATTTCGTCTGTCACCAAGCGTCAAGTGGCACAGATTAGCTGTTCCCGGGGGTACTGATTTAACCGGAGTGGGTAGTCCTGGTGATGTGCAGACTGTGTGCTGGGCAGTGCTGTGTCCTTGTTTGTAGAGGAGGACTCGTGAGGGAGCCTGTGCTCTGTTAGGCTCAAGGGAAGGGCCACGTGGGAGGCCCAAGAGGCCCAGACTGGTGGGCCTGCACAGGCCAGGGCTGTCTTTCTGGATGGCAGGAAGGGCCTGGGAAGAGGCCACTCCCCTCTTCGTGGGCCATTTCATCTACCAACTTTCAAAGAAAAAAATATTTTTTAATTAGAGAGAGAAAGAGAGAGATCTTCCATCTTCTGGTTCACACCCCAAATGCCAGGTTCACACCACAACAGGCAGGGCTGGACCAGGCCAAGGCCGGGAGCCAGGAATATGGGTCTCCTACGTAGGTGGCTGGGATCCAGCTACTTGAGCCATCGTGGGCTGCTTCCCAGAGCACACACATCAGCAGGACGCGGAGCTGGGACTGGATAATGGGATGCAGCACCCACCGCCCGTTGTATCCACTGACTCTTGAAGTGCAGAGGGGCCCCGGCCTCAGCCTGCAGGCAGACTGTGGGAAGGGCCTTGCCCTGCCCTCGCCTTGGTTTCCAAAGGGCCAGCGTTCAGTGGTGCCTCCCAAGCGAGTCAGTGAGAGGATCCAGCAGCCACACTTACAGATGGAAATCAATGCCGTTTCTGCTCGGCTGGTTAGCCTGCCACTCTCTTTGGCCCCTGACATTCATTATTAGATACATTCTGATTTTATTAGTGTGGCTAATTAATGCATGACATTAAAATATTGACAGGAATTGATTTGGGTATCTGTATCCTTGGAGCTTGAGTTAATAAAATAACTTTTGATAAGACTAGTGGGTTTAGAACATTCAGACTTAATTATATTTTCGAACGGATTTTTCTAGAATCATATAACTGCCTGGCAAGGTACTTCAATTCCCTAGTTAACAGAAAGAAATTGGTTTTTCATTTAGTTTTGCTTAATACAAATGAAAAGTAATAGACATTTGATAAAAGCAGTTAAAGGGTTATTTATTAAAGTCTCCATCTTTATATATTGGGAAAAAAATCCATGTGTACAGAATTAATTTTGAGGATGTGAGGGGAATGGACAGTGGAGAGAGACTTGGCCCCGGGAAGTCGGAGTGGCTTTCTGTTTGAACTTCCTTGGCCAGTCTCCCACAGACGCGTGCTTTCCTCCCGGGAGCTGCTTCTGTGCCGTCAGCCCGCTCCTCACGCCGGCCTTGGCACGTTGTGAGTTATGACAGCGGCAGGTACGGCAGCGCCGAGGAGGATCCAGGTGTTCCACTCTCGTGCCGCCTAGGTTAGGAAGTCCGCCAAAGCTAGCGATTTGGGAAGAAAGAGGAGCAGCAAACAAGAGGAGGAAGGGGAAGCATCTTGCAGAAGCATTCGCCATAAAAGTGTAAGAAGCTGGTGGTTACTGCCCGCTTGTTATTACCCGGTTATTACCCGGCCGTCTCCCTGGCTGGTTCTAGGCGGCGTCCTGTCACAGTGCCCGAGTCTTCCCAAAGCGCAGCCTGCAAGTAACTCGAGGGCGTCTACCAGCCTGCAAAATGCGCTTTCTCTCATTTTCTTCTTTTAAAAACTGCTGACACAATTTCCCACTTACAGAGAAATTGCAAGACTAATACAAAGAACTCCCAGACACCCTATACACAGATTATTCAAATGTTGACATCATTTTATCTGCTGTCTCTCCTCCTCTCTCTCTTTATATATTTGCATTCACACACACACACACACACACAGACATATACACACATAGATTTTTTTTCCTGAGCCACTTAAGAATGAAGCTGGTAGGCACTATATTCCTAAATACTTCAGCGTGTATTTTCTTTTCTTTTTTAAAGATTTATTTATTTATTTGAAAGTCATAATTACTCAGAGAAGGAGAGGCAGAGAGAGAGGTTTTCCATCTGCTGGTTCACTTCCCAACTGGCCGCAATGGCTGGAGCTGCACTGATCCAAAGCCAGGAGCCAGGAACTTCTTCCAGGTCTCCCACACGGGTACAGGGGCCCAAGGACTTGGGCCATCGTCTACTGCTTTCCCAGGTCATAGCAGAGAGCTGGATTGGAAGTGGAGCAGCTGGGTCTCGAACTGGTGCCCATATGGGATGCTGGCACTTTAGGTCAGGATGTTAACCAAGTGTGCCACAATGCTGGCCCCTAAAAGTAGAACAGCTGGGACTCAAACCGGCGCTTCAGGCCAGGGCATTAACTCGCTGTGCCATAGCTTCAGCCCCAGTGTGTGTTTTCTAAAACAAGAATTTCTCTTTCCTCACCACAGTGCAGTTATCAACATCAGGGAAGTAACTCTGACCTAAAAAGTATTACTTACTTTATTTGAAAGAGCTACAGAGAAAGAGGGAGAAAGAGAGAGAGAGAGGTACATTCTGATTTTATTAGTGTGGCTAATTAATGCATGATATTAAAATATTGACAGGAATTGATTTAGGTATCTGTATCCTTGGAGCTTGAGTTAATAAAATAACTTTTGATAAGACTAGTGGGTTTAGAACATTCAGACTTAATTTGGAAAATTAAGGTTAATTGAGAGAGAGAGAGAGAGAGAGAGAGAATGAATGAGTCTTTTTTATCTGCTGGTTCACTGCCCAGATGGCTGCAATGGTTAGAGCTGGGCTAGGCTGAAGTCAGGAGCCAGGAACTTCTTCTGGGTCTCCCACATGGGTGCAGGGGCCCAAGCACTTGGGCCATCTTCCATGCTTTTCCCAGGCCATTAACAGGGAGCTGGATCAGAAGTGGAAAAACTGGGGCATGAACTGGCACCTATATAGAGCGCTGGCATTGCAGGCAGCAGCTTAACCTGCTACACCACACCTGGCCCCATCTGGGTACACCTTACTGAGATGTTTTACAGTGGTCCTGGGTGGCTGTGAGAGGAAAAGAGAATTCACCTGTTTAAAGGACACAGGCCACTTATTTAAGGGACCGTCCATCAGCGTGAGTGTCTGGTGTTTCCTTGTACTTAGCTCTAGACTGTGGCAGGGGTCATAGGGCTGGTGTTGTGTGCTCTCAGTGTGTCCTACGAGGGCCACCTGCTGCATGGTAACTTTGATCACTGGACTAAGATGCCATCTGTCTGGTTTCTGCAGTGACATTATCACTTAACCTTTTTTTTTTTTTTTTTTTTTTTTTTTTTTTTTTGACAGGCAGAGTGGACAGTGAGAGAGAGAGACAGAGAGAAAGGTCTTCCTTTTGCCGTTGGTTCACCCTCCAAGGGCCACCGCGGTTGATGCGCTGCGGCCGGCGCACCGCGCTGATCCGATGGCAGGAGCCAGGTGCTTCTCCTGGTCTCCCTTGTGGGTGCAGGGCCCAAGCACTTGGGCCATCCTCCACTGCACTCCCGGGCCATAGCAGAGAGCTGGCCTGGAAGAGGGGCAACCGGGACAGAATCGGTGCCCTGACCGGGACTAGAACCCGGTGTGCCGGCGCTGCAAGGCGGAGGATTAGCCTGTTGAGCTGCGGCGCCGGCCTCACTTAACCTTTTGTAGTGAGAAAGTGTCATTTGGTGATACACTTTGAGACTATGCAAAATCCTGTCATTCCTCAAGCCTTCGTATGCTGGTGGGAGCATCCATTGCTGACTGTTGCCCAAATCATCCCCTGTGATGATGGTTGTCAAATGGCGATTTCTAATTCTGTCACTTGTGAACTCTTAGTTCAATAATACATTACAATCCATTTGTATCTTTTGACTAGTGGAAGTCCTTGGAGATGTTGCCATCGTTCTTTGAACATGAACTTACGTTTAGGTACAGCAAGGTGTCCAGGCCTACTGGTTCTCTACTGCGTCAGCCCCTAGAATCAGTCACTTCCAAGGAGATCTGTCCTTTTCATGGAGAAAGGTATTTAGAAACCAAGATTTGGGTGTTGGGTGTGCCCATTGCATTGGGTATCATTACTTTTCAGCAGGCAGACTTGGGCCATAGCTGTCTTCTTAAACTGTCTCTCTGTCTGTCTGTCTCTCTCTCTCTCTCTGCACATGGATTCATGCTGATGTCTGTTGTTCCATCCAGGGCTGCAGGGCTCATCTGTCCCCTCCATTTTGCTGTTTGTAACCCCCTTCTCCAACAGTGGAAAACCTGGCTTCCCATTTCCACAATGTGTTGACACTTGCCCAGTCCTCAAATGTCAAAAAATTGTTTCAGAATTGCTAACTTTTGCAAAGGAGACTTCTCTTAATTAGAATTCAGTGTTAGAGTTCTTTTTCCGTCTGAGGGCGTATAGTCCACATTTCAGACTTTCTCAGGTTACTTTTTTTGTATCCCTCCCCCTTCAGTGCTATTATGTTATTCATTGAAATACAAATTGTTTCTCTGTTTTCTATTTGAGGGTCCCTCCCTCCTCCAGCACCCCTCCCTTTTTTTGAACCACTAACATTGCCAACTTCAAGTCTGTGCTGAGTTCCCTTCAGAGAGGTGATCCCCTCCTGCTCCCTGCCCCTCTCTTCACCTCCTTACCCAGTTCTCACCCTGCCCTGTAGGTCAGCTGTCTCAGTAGTCTTTGGCTTTTCCTTCTAGGTTTTTTTTGTTGTTGTTGTTGTTGAAGTGGGTAGTTTTAAAATTTGCCTCCTTTCTTCATAAAAGATCAACTCAACTCCCACACAATAGCATGTCCAGGGGCTTGGCGCTATGGTGTAGTAGGTTAGGCCTCTGCCTGTGGCACCAACATCCTATATGGGTACCGGTTCCTGTTCCAGCTGCTCCGATCCAGCTCTCTGCTAATGGCCTGGGGAGGCAGCAGAGGATGGCCCAAGCGCTTGGGCCCCTGCACCCACGTGGGAGACCAGGAAGAAGCTCCTGGCTCCTGGCTTCGGATCAGCTAAGCTCCAGCCGTTGTGGCCATTTGGGGAGTGAACCAGCAGATGGAAGACCTCTCTACCCATCTCTCCCTCTCTCTGTCTATAACTCTGTCTTTCAAATAAATAAATAAATAAATATATCTTCTAAATAAATATATCTTCTAAATAAATATATCTTCTAAAAAAAAAAAAAAAAACCAGTTCCCCTCCAAAACCAAGCAGCATGTCCAGCCCCCAGGCGCTTGGAGGGGAACTGAGGCTCGGAGAAGGGTGACCTCATGTCACACAGACCCCGGCTGCACCCTGGAGTTGGCTGTCAGGCTGGTGCTGCAGCTCAGACTCGGACTGACAGGGCATCTGTCCCCCACTGCGGGGTTCAGCACATGGCCCAGACGCCAGGGCTTGACTGCCCTGAGTGCCAGGTGGGAAGAGCCTGGGGAAGGATGGATAACCCTGGGGCCAGAAGGAGGTGGCCTCCTGGAAGTTGCTTTTCATATCATTAGGACACAGCAAATTACACAGCTTATGGGATTTATATTTTCTGTTTGGTATGAGAGTGTTTTATAATGGATGTAATGTTTCAGTTGGATGGTATGTATGGACTTAAAGTTGTGTGCACAAAGCAAATATTTCAAAATTTAGTATCATGTCACCAAGAAGTTTGAAGACCACTAACGGCTGAGCTGCTTTCTCAGCTGTCTTGGGGTGGAAAGAACCTGGCCTGGACTCAGGTCCACAGATGAGGGGGTGCGACCCCACCTGCCCCCGCTACAGCATTAATTGGTTGGTTGCTTGATGGATTCATTCAGACTTGGGTAGAGAGGTCAATGTGATGAACAGGAGGTCGCTGCCTGGACCTCAGGTAGCAGCTTCCAACCAGGCCTAGCTCCCCACTAAAGAGCAGCTGGGCTTGTTAGGGAAGAATGGGCAGCTCTGGACATCTAGGATGGACACGCAAATGACATGTGAGGCTGCCACGCTAGTTCCCAGGACACTGAGTGGCACCTGAGTGTGGTGCCAGGCGTGGCGGGGTGGGGAGCGTGGCTGCTGACCGGCGCTGTGGAGGAGCCGAGCCTTCGTCTCTCTGCCGTGTTCTTCAGAAAGGAGAGAGGAGCATCGCCAGCCACCAGTGCGGGCTCTTCCCGCCCTCAGTGCACACGCAGGCACCACCGTGCTCGTCCCTCTGCTCACGCGCTGCGAGCCCAGGCCCGGCCCAGAGCTTTCTGCTGTGTCCCCACCCCACACCCCTCCCATGTGACATGGTCCCTGCGAGCGCTGTGAGGGTCGGGGAGGCTGGAGCGCAGGCGTGGCGGGGTGGGGAGCGTGGCTGCTGACCGGCGCTGTGGAGGAGCCGAGCCTTCGTCTCTCTGCCGTGTTCTTCAGAAAGGAGAGAGGAGCATCGCCAGCCACCAGTGCGGGCTCTTCCCGCCCTCAGTGCACACGCAGGCACCACCGTGCTCGTCCCTCTGCTCACGCGTTGCGAGCGCAGGCCCGGCCCAGAGCTTTCTGCTGTGTCCCCACATGGTCCCTGCGAGCGCTGTGAGGGTCGGGGAGGCTGGAGCGCAGGCGTGGCTGCTCGCCGTGGACTGTGTGCTCGTCTCTTGTGCTTGAGAAGGGGTTCAGTGTGCTTTAATGTTACTTTCTTGCTTTTTGGAACCCGTTTCCGGTGTTTTACTGGTGCTTTGATGGCGTCTTGGTGGTGTCTCTGTGGATCTGCAGCCAGGTACTTTTGTCATCCTCACTGCCTTACGTGGTTTTACTGCATGGCAGTGTGGCTGTGCGCTGGCCTGGGCATCCCTCTAGGCCATCCGAACAGCCTCTGAGTCAGCTGTTGGGTGTCTCTTGGGGTGTGGAGGCTTGTGTGCTGGCGACAGGGAAGCCTGTATGGCAGGGTTGCACTTGGCCTGTCACTGGGGCCTTCCTGATGCTGTTTGCTCCCTACAGTATCTGGCTGGATGTCAGCCATGCATAACGGAGAGCCCCACTCTCTTGCTTCAAGTCCCTCGAGTTGGGAGGGCCTGTGCCCACCCTGGAAGTGAAACCCCAGCTCCCGGAGGGCCTCGGTTTGCCTGGCTGGCCCTGCTTTCCGTTGCCGTCCCCGTGCCACACCGTATGCTGAGCCATCTGCTGCGCCTCTTTGTTTTGGACAACGTGGCACGACAGTTAGAGTCTTGCCTGGGGGAACACGGAAGCTGTTGTAGCTGTGGGGCCCAGCCTCTGCCTGTGGTTCCTCTGGTGCCCGGCAGGATGCTCGGTCCTTGCTGTTGAATGCATGCTTGGTCAGTGTGGCCCAGGGCCAAAGATGACAAGAAAGGAGGAGGGACCTCTCAGAGCCTGGTCCGGGCTTCTCCTGCCTTCTCCTTGAGAGGCCCCTCCCTCCTCTGCCGCCCATGCCCAGCATCCAGCAGTCCAGCTGCACCTGCTGAGGGGTGGGCCTCATTGTGGTTCTGGGTTTCAGTACCCAGGACATACTTGCTGTTGCTCCCACTGGGTTCACGCCGTGGCTTTGGCGCATGCGGGCTGTGTGGCTTGGGCAGGGTGGATGTGGAACTTCTGGTGGCCTCTGTGTCCTTGCTGTGCAGAGGGACAACGCCCCATGGTTTGCAGAGGGTGGTTGTGGGGATTTGGGGCCCCAGCCCCTTGGGCCCTGGCTGCTGTTCTTACTGTCACCAGTGCTGATCCTACTGCTACCACCACCGTCATGCCCATGCCTGTGTGTTCACCCCCAGCCCCACGTGCTGTGCCCTCGAGAGGAGAGGAGAGAGGCCCCTAAGTGCTTGGCCCACTGCTCCGAGTCCTGAGCCGGTGACTGAGGACCTGGGGTGGGGGCACCCTCCAGCCCTCCTTGCTCTCTCCTGACACACCATTGTCTTCTCAAAAGAAAAAAAAAATGGTTCAAGTCAGGGAAAGAAATCCCCAGGGCCCCATTTCTGGTGATTGTCCCATTTCTAAACCCGAGTTAATAAGAATCAACAAAGTAGCAGGTAGGTTTGCACAGGAGAGGAATATCATTCTGACGATTATGTAAATATTTATGTGTTCTGGCTTTCTCATTTTGTTACCAGCGTCTAATTTCCGCGTCTCATAATGACGTGTAATTTGGAGGAGCTTTGCAAAGACAGGCACAGCAGTGAAATAATTTGATTTGTTCAGTAAACTTGGTTTCGGTTATTCCTTTTCATCAGTAATTTTTAGAACCTCTTCAAGTTCTTTGTGATTTGACAACAGCTTTCAGCCCAATGAAGATATGACTCTTAAACATTGCCAGGAATTCAGAAGAGGTTTATAATATTGTCGCTTAATAAGAAAATGCATTCATTGGCAGGATATAAAATTTATGGGCTTCAAATGGATTTCAGTTTGTAGTTTTAGCCCTCTGTGTTCCTGCCATTCTCTAGGCTATGAGTAAGGTTTTTTAATTAAGTCAAATTGAATTGAATGAGCTTTTATTGAACGCCCACTCTGTGCCAGACACTGGTTCCTTAACCCTTGCACTGCTCTGTCCTGTGGCCGTGGGGAGCTGAGCAGCGAGGTTGTGCCTCAGCTCGCGGTCAGCAGGCAAACCTGGCAGGTTCGATTTAGAGTTAAGTCCCAGGCTTCTGCCCTTCCATCCAGAGCTGATTATAGGCACAGCTGATCAGGAAGAAGGGTGGGTGGAGTGGCTTTGCATGTTATTTCATTTAATCTTGTTTAATCTTCTCTACCAGCTTGTGAAATTCATTATATGTCCCTATTTTACATCGGAGGAGAGCCAGGCTCAGAGAGGTGCAGCAGTATGTTCAGGGTCACACATCTGCTGAGAGGTGGAGCTGGCTCCACAGTTGGTACTTCCTTCCAGAACCATGCTATGGGTCTGCGTGTCCTCCAGCACGTGGCTGCCCGGCCACCTACCTATGCAAATGGCCTGACGCTGGTGGCTAGGGTGCCTTCCTGTCAGTGGAGCCGAGGGGAAGGGGGGGATTGGTGTTGGGCAAGTGATGTCTCTCCCTGTGACCTTCACTTTACCCACCTGGCAAAGAGATGGTGTGATGCCGTTCTGGGTTGCTTTTTGGATTACGAATAACACGTGGCTGCACACCTGGGATGCTCAGGAACCGAAGGGCCCTGCTCTTTGGAATCTTTTGATGGTCAGTGTGCGGACAGCTCCGCGCTCGGGGGTGGGGGGGGGGAACAGCAGTAGCCTCAGCCCCCAGACCCCGTGAGTCGCGGAGCTGATTGCCAGTGGAGACGGGTGACTCATTTGATGGCATTTTGTGTGCATTTCGTGCAGTTCAGCCTGGCATCGCACAGCCCACCCACAGCAGGTATTCAGAGCCATCAGCGTTTATGAAGGTGATAAAATTGCCGAAATGGAGGGAAGCCATCAACATAAGCGCCTTTGCTTGTCTCGGGAAAGTTAACTTGCAAGCCTAATGACTGTTGGGCTGTCGAGAAAGTGTCGTCCAGATTTCTCATCGGAGACAGAAGCCCCTGGAAGGACAGTTGGGCAGGCCGTGATTGCCTTGTGGGGGTGGACGCTTTTTCTGTGACAGTGAGCTGGAGAAATTAACAGTGGTCTCCAAGGAGTTGTGCTCAGCTTAACCCTTCGAATTGCCAAAGCTTCAAAACCAATCCTAGAAATAGCTGTCTATTCTTCATACTCTTTTTTTTTTTTTTTTCCTGGGAATCAAAGCAATTTTGATATTTGAGGGTTTTGTAACAAAAATGCCTCCCATTTGTAAAGCATTTGCAGTGGATAGGAGCAGGCAGAGCAGAGCTTGGCCGCCAGGATCACAGGTGCTCTGAGACGCTCAGAATTAATTGGTCCAGGGCCTGCTTCCCCAGGGGCGAGCACAGTCCAGGTCCATGTCCAGTGTCAAAGAAGAAGATTCACTGTTGGAAGCAAATACAAGACACTGTCACAGCAGCGTCCCTGGAAGCAGCGTAGTTGTTCTCAAGTCATTTTCCAATAAAGCTAGGATGCTTAACGTAGGCACATTTAATGATTTCAGAGCATTCAGAGTAGTCCTGGGGCAGACAGTGGTGTTTTCCTCTCTCAGTTTCTACCTCACGCCATTCCTCTGTGTCTGTGTTAAGTGGAGTGTTTTCCTCCTGGATGCCTTTGCACCTGGCAGTTTGAAGGTGTAGGAATTCCTTGATTGCAAAATAGCTACTGTTGAAAAAATGCAGACAGGCGGCCAGCTCTGGGAGCCCTTCAGCCCCGGGCAGCAGCGGGGTGGCGCCAGACACCTGGCTTTGAGTTCCTCCTGGGGCGTGCTGCTTCATCTGTGCTGTTTGCCAGGTGTCCCATGGGACCCTCATGAGGTTCCGGGGACAAAAAGGGCTGGTCCCCTGACACAGGGCATCAGCTCTGTGGGCCACCTGAACAGTGAGATGAAAAGACACTGGGCTCCCCGTGGAAGGAGCTTGGGCCGCCCTGGCTACACCACACTCGCCCTTCCACGCAACCCCCCCTTCTGGTGGATTTAGAGCCCTGTTTGTTGTCATTCCCTTTCCTTATTTAGGGAGAGTCAGAACAGCCATTCTCAGGTCAGAGTTATTTGGGAGACCCATATTACTTCTGATTACTTACAAAGGGCCAGGCCAGGGGGAGGCAACCAACTCGATTAATGCCTGGGCGAGGCAGCTGGAGGGATGTGTGACAAGCAGACCAGGCTGTCATTTGGCCCGAGATTGTCTGCGCTGGGATTGTTCCCCCAGGATAGCCATGATGACGAATGTAATTGACATTTTTTATTAACCCTGAAATGATTAAAGATGCTCTTGCTGAATTTGTGTCAAAGTACCCGGTTCCTGGCACTGTGAGCCAGGGATTCTGTGTGGGGCCAATAAACAGTTTTGTGTTTACTTCCTGTTCATTGCTTTAATCAACCATGACACACTGAGTTCTGCCTGATGCGGTCTTGAAACCAGGCCAGGGAGACAAGACTTGGCTTCCTGGCTTAGGCTTCTGGAACATTCCAGTACCGGCACCATGGTGGACACGTTGGAGGCGCTCTGTTCATTTGCCCACTTAGTCATCACGTGTTTGCTGAGCTCCTGCTGTGTGCCAGGTCTCTAGATGTGAGACTGGGGAGGCTTTCTCCAAGGGGGTGGTACCTACACATGGGGCATGGACAGATGTCCGCAGGAGGCGTTGTGTGAAAGAAGCCCTTTGGGGCTGGGACTGGGGTTGTCCTTGCTGCCAAGGGAGCCAAAGGCACTGTGATCTCACCTCTGGAGCTGCCAGGCGGCACTTAGAGCGGCATGTCCAGGGAGCGGGGGTCTGGAGTGCCAGGTGGGGAGGGTGAGAGGCACTCTGCAGGAGTGTGGCCTGGCCCTTGGGTCAGGGTCTTTTTGGAGAGGAATGTAGGTTTTGCTGCCTCCCAGCCTGCCACCTGTGTCACTGAACCTCCCTGGGCTCAGTTTTCTCATCAGTGATGTGGGGACCATCATAGTCTTCCTTGTCACTGGGCAGATGACATGGCGAGGAAATGATAGGCGGAAGAACATTCCTGAATGGTGCTGGGTGTGCAGAGCCTTGGCAGGGAGTGACCACAGGAGCAGGAGGGTCGTGGAGGAGGAGGGATTCAGTCAGGGGAGCAGCGGCCATGTGTTGAGCACTTACTGCCGGCCGTGTGCTGGCTTGAAGTCCTCACACCGACCTCTTGTTAGCTGTCTCCATTCCTGCTTTACGGCTGAGAAGCCGAGGGCCCCACACAGCTCAGGAGAGGCCGAGCAGGGGTCTGATGCCGAGCTGCTTCTGTGCTCCAGTGCTAGGGCTGCGGGGGCTTGAGGGAGCTGGGGGTGAGGAGCTCTGCGCCTGGGCTGAGCTTGAGCTGCCGAGAGAATTACTGCCACCTGCAGCTACTGGAGGCTGACCACGCTGCCCCAGCATGGACACATGAACCGACACACAGTGAGGACCCATTTTGTGACCAGCCCTCCTCTGGGGTACATGGCATTGACTTGGTCACCACGCCAATGTTTGGTAAGCACCTACTGCTTGCCAGGCAGTCTACCAGGCCCTGGGTGGATAGTGTGACCTAGAGCTCACAGTGACAGCAGGAAAGAACGTTACGGCGCACTTGCAGCTTGATGTCACTGTGGTCCTTAAAGCTGTGTGTGCTAGGCCCTCCCTCACCCTCCAGAAAAAGCCCCAAATGCACTAAAACCACCTCTACTGCTCTCAAACAGCAGAGGTTTGAAAGATTTATCACTTGTGTCTTAGACCTGTTGCTTGGGAGCCTTTCCCTTCAGCTTAATTTCTTTTCCCTTTTAGTCCTGTGGCTGGCAGGATGTTGCAGGGCAGTAATTAAATAAAAGTCTGCAGTTTGTGAAGCAGCTGCTATTCTGTGCACGAAGCACACTGCCAGCCTTTTCAGGGAAACCTCCAAGCTGTTCTTGGAATTCAGCGGCATTGCAGGGGGAAAAAAGTTATATTTAATAACATTTCATCCTTTGCCTTCTGCGGCTGATCGAAGCACAAATGGGGGCCATGTCTGAGAGCCATTTCTTTATGTGATTCAGAGAATTAGGACACAGCAATTACATGGTTTATGGGATTTATGAAAACGTTAATGCCTCACAAGAAGAAAACATCTCAATAAGTTATTTAATTTGAAGTTGCAGGCCTGGTTGCTGGTTCCTAATTCAGTGTTCTGGCTCTGCTGGCTGGTGCCCAAGCTCTTATGCACTAGGTGCTCACTGTCCCCTCCAGCTGTCTCCTGAGCCTCGGCAGAGCCGGGGCGCCCGTCTGCTCGCAGGAGCTGGGTGTGGTTGCGCCCGTCCCACTCCCAGTCTGCCTCGCTCCACCGCTGCACTTAACAGCCTCGTTAGGCCTGTGACACGTGACCGCTGCGTGATCTGCTAGACCGAAGGGACACACATGTAGGAAAATTTACGTGCCGCATGCTTTTCCTTTCTTTCTTTTCCTTTCCCTGAACTGACATAAAAAGGAGAAGTCACACACCAGCAGATGTCAGAATGACTGTTGCGCTTTGCCTCGTCAGCTGCAAGAGCCACCGGCTGACTTGCTCCCAGCTCTGCTTCTGTTTATGGCAGGTGCAGCGCAGAGGGGGCGGGGCCGTATAGTCTCCTGCCTTCCCTGGTAGCTGAAGCCTTAATTCAAAAACAAATTGAGTCCTTCAGCTGTCACTCGATTGTTCCCGCCGATCTTTGGGGGATAAATATCATTGCTCCTGCCTCGTATCTCTTCTCTTTCCTTTTCCCCCTTTATTTATTTATTTATTTATTTTTTCTCTTTGCCCAGAACTCAACATTTCTCTGACAAAAGCATGCATTATTTACAGCCTGTCGCCTCTTGAAGTTCTGTAATTACAGAATTAAACCAAAGTAATGACAGTTTAATTTGTTGTTTCATTAATTGGGAGCGCTCCGGGCTGCTGTGAAATGAGCGCATTTGGAAGGCATGAGGAATATTTGTTGGGTGGTTGGAGCCTGAGCAATAATAATCGCTGTCGGGTGGTGCCGGGCGCTGGGCTAGGTGCCCTGTATGCAGATTCAGTTGATCCTCCCAGCAGCCTTCTCCTGCTCACCGATCATCAGCATCTTGAGACTCAGACACAGGTGAACCGGCCACACCAAGGCCTCCCCTTCAGACAGAGGGGGAGCCTGGCTGGCGCCCCGTGTCCAGCCCCAGAGCCCCTTGTCCTGTCCACAGCCCCACTCCATCATCAGGCCACCAGCTGTTGGAATTCGCCAGAGGCTGCCCACAGGAAGACAGATGCCCCTCGCCAGGGTGTGCCTGAGATGTGCATAGCTGTGTGGCCGAGTTAAGGAAAGCGGGGGTGGGGGGCGCTCTACTTCCTTCATGCTGATGGCAGTTTCGCTACTTTGAAAGCAACAGTTTTGCCTTTCCTTAGAGGCCTGGAGACACCCAGAGGCGTGCCTGCGAGCGTGTTCCACCCCCTTAGCTGCTCCAGGGGACGGCAGGGTGTTCCTAGGACGCTTGGCGAAAGGGGCAAGACGTCTGAGTCCTTGTTGGGCCTGTCGCCCTCCCCCAGCTAAGGCCAATGCCAGGGCAGCTGCCCTTCCTGGGCACAGCGGTGCCCAAGTGCTGTCCTTGCACTGGCCTCACGACCTGCCGTACCTGACAGATAAGGAGCCTTGGATGTCCCTGTCAAGGTTTGCATTGGCTGCGGTGGCCCCAGGCTGGGTGAACAGTTGGCACGTTGCTGTGTGCCGGTGACCCTCTGGAGGGCCCTAAGAGGAGGCATGGGGACAGCCTGTGTCCATCCTCATTGTGCTTTTGGGGTCTGGAGCCCTGTGGGTACGGACACCGTGGGGTTGTATCTGGCAGAAACTGCAGGGAGGGAAAGCGTGGCGCCTTGTCCTCTGGGTCTTACTCCGCTGTAGCTTCCCTGCAGCAGCCCTGGGGGTGGTCGTGTCGGCCCGGGATTCAGAGTGCTCGTTCGGGGGTGCCTGGGGACTGGGGCCTTGCTGTCCTGCTGTGGGCACCCTGTGTGTCCCAGGCCTCCCGTGTGCACGCTCTGCCCACCCCTCAGCAGTCTCAGGTCCTACTTAGCAAGTCGGCATGTGAAGCTCCGGAGTTGATCATGGGTGCCTTTCTCTGCAGCAGACTCCGGATGAATTTACGATTAGAGGATTAGGTTACACATTATTAATGTTTGCCATTAGAATTCATGCAAATAAGCCACAGAATAGAGTGACTTGTATTGTTTTGGACACCGGATTTGCATGTTTACTGGAAGAAAATGATCCTGAACTCTTCCGAGGTGGTAGTACAATTTCTGCCCCAAGCCTGGTTTTGTCGGTCTCTGCCCATAATTTATGCCATGAAGGCTGCCAGCAGAGATTTGAAGCCGGTTTATCATAGAAACTCATATACAACAAGAGAGTTTTAAAGCTTATTTTTACAAATATGACAAGAAACTGAGAAGCCGTGTGGCACAAGCTGTGCAGTGGAGAAGGACAGCTTGCCGGAGCCCTCTGACCCCAGATCTGAGTTCCTGGAGCTGAAAGGAGGGCCTGGCGGTTTCCAGGGTTCTCGCTTGGCACTGATGGGAAGCTCCCTGGCCACTTTGGTCTGAGCCCTCCTGATTGCCCCCCTCTGGGAGGAGGCAGGCACAGAACTGGGAGTAGCTGAGAGTGGGGACCAGGACAGGAAAAGCTCTAGTTTCATCCAAATCCGAGTCTGTTCTCGCCGTGGCTGATGGGAGCGGCTGGGATTCCGAGCTCCTCGGTTTTGGCTCAGCAGTGCCCTTGCAGGATGACATGGGCCGGGCCCAGGGAACGGATTTTAGACTTGCCGTCCTGCCGAGTGAAAGAAACGTTCAAAGCACGATGATTCAACCCTGCAGGTAACTGGGAAGTTTGGTGTTTGCCCCAGGTGTTGTGACCCCCTGGACGTTACAGCCCCATTCCCAGCTCCCCTCTGTTGAGGGCTGGGGGAGAAAGCGCCAGGCTGTTGGGAGCACCTACCTGCTCCTGGGGTCCTGTAGTTGTAGTCATCGATGACACAGGGGCACAACAAGGACACTATTCATATTAGTGATTGGAGTCAGTAAAAAATTCGTAAACTACAACACCTCATAAGAAATGCAGTGCTGGTAATAATTCATTTCAGAAACAGCAGCTTAAAAATTCATCATGGGGGGAGGAGGAGTTGGGGGTGGGCTGGCATTGCACCACCTGTGATGTTGGCATCCCATGTGGATGCTGGTTCAAGTCCTGGCTGCTCAACTTCCAATCCAACTCCCTGCTAATGTGCCTGGGAAAGCAGCGGAGAATGGCCCAAGTGCTTGGGCCCCTGTACCCATGTTGGAGACCTGGAAGAAGTTCCTGGCTCCTGGCTTTGGCCTAACCCAGCCCTGGCTGTTGTGACCATTTGGGGAGTGAAACAATGGTTGGAAGATCTCTCTCTCCTCCCCCACCAACTCTGCCTTTCAAATAAATAAATAAATCTTTTAAAAAAAATTCATCACCACTTATGCTGTTTTCTCTTTTGAAGACATTAGAAGCCATGAACCACGTCCAAGAGCTTGTGAGCGAGGGTGCATGACGCCAGCTGGTGGGGCAGGTGCCACTGGGCACAGCTGACCGCCGGGGAACGTCGGGCGGGCTTGCTGCTGCCAGCATGGGTCCAGGTGAAGGATTCCTTGCCTTCACACTCACAGCCGAGCAGCTTCTCTGAATTACAGGCTGTGTGACCACAAAATCATTGACTTAAGTCCTAGAGACTTCCCGTTATTATCCCATTACATAATTCCTCTTAATCCCTACGAATCACTTGTTAGACTTTTGTAGGTATAATAATTCTGTGCTCACGGAAGGAATGTAATTTTGCAGGCTAATTTGACTCTATGAAGAGTTGTTTGGGCTCCGTTTATAATACCAGCTAATGTGATGATCGAAGTAATTTGTTAGGGAGCAGTACAGGTCCAGCCCCAAGGAGCCACAGGCCTGGGTGTGAGCTCGGTGCTGTGGGGTGCGAATGGCTCAGGAACTATGGGAAGCTGTTCAGCTGGGCCTCAGCTGGCCCTTTTAGAAGTGATCAGTCTGGCAGAGGTCTCTAAATCTCCCCCTGTTTTGTTTTTGGACGCCAAGCTGCAGCCTGTGGGGATAACTCTGGGGGAGTTGACAGTGGCACTGGGTAGCAGGGGAGCAGCCTTTGCTGCGGCGTGCAGTGGGGAGAGGGCTGCTCTTTGCAGAGGGTCTGTGGCTCCTTCGCTGCCCCTGAGCTGAACAGATCAGGGGAGGCTGAAAGGTCCGTCTGCTCAGCTTTTAGCGGGTGCTTGGGGTAATTGGCCCCGGGGTCCAGCCCGTGCCAACCCAGACTCGAATGCTCGGGGACTGATGGCACCTGGTGCAGTGACGGGAGGGTGGTGAGCAGGGCGAGGGAGGCAGTGGAGGCTGGGCCTGCAGAATGACACTTGGCGGCCTCGTGATTTTAAAACCATTTGTGAGATGGAGGTAATGTGTTTTCCACACTCATGGTTTACTCTTCCCACCGTGCTGAGTCAGGCTATTAAGTGCCCGTGCTGTGTGCATAAAGCTGTTGGCACCAGGGGAAAATGGTTAAGTTCATCGAGTTCAAGGCCCCTGCCACATCTGTGCTCTTTTCTTCTTGGAATTGATGAGTCATGGCACTTTTTAAAAAGCGAAGTTTTTAAGAGCATTGGCAAATGTTAAGTGAAGAAAGCAGGATGCCAAATTGTGTATGCAGCAGGAGCTCAGGGAAAACCACAGACGCACAGGGAAGTGCGGTGTGGAAGCCGCCAGCAGGCTGTGGCGTGGACGCGCCTTGGAGCGCAGGGATTCTACCTGGTGTCTCCTTGTGTTCAGTGCCCCACCTGCTGCCCAGGGTTCTGACCCCTGACCCTGGGTGAGCGGCACCCAGAGGAAGGAGCACACAGACTCCGGCCGGGAGGCCTGGCCCTGCTCCTTGCTGGTTGTGTGATCTCGGGCAGCTTCCTTCATCGTTGGGGCCTCAGTCTCTGTGTGTACAATGATGCGGCTCCGGCCATCGCGGGGGTGGGTGCCGCGAGGATTCCGGTACCTGTGGCAAACACCTGGCCGTGTGGGGCGTGTGGGAGTCTAAATAAGCCATTGCTCTTTGGTGGTGCCAGGGGTTGTTAAAAAATCAGAAAACATGACCAGTGAAAAAATGGGGAAAAAGAGAAGTGACTGAAAATGAAGAAACGACACGGGCCATCCAGCTGCAGGGTCCCACTAACCACCAGTGCTGAGAGCACTCGCCGCTCTAGACTCCTCCCAGGGAAGGGGGACAACTGGACCGTGCCAGTAGTGCATTGGCCCTCCAGAGGGGACGTTGTAGGAACACCCACTGAACCTTAACCTGGCCGAGGAGAGTCAGGAGGGCTTCCTGGAGGAAAGACCATGTCCTCAGAGACTGGAGGGAAGACTCGGGGCCAGTCAGCTGGAGAGGGACGAATGTACTTCAGGAAGAGAGAGGGGCGTGTGTGAGGCTGGAGCTTGTGGAGAATGGGGTGGACTTAGGAAGCACAGCTAGCGAGCAGCCTGCAAGGTGGGGAGGAGAGAGGGGGTTCAGCCACGCCTTTCCCCTCTGCTGGTTCTGTTTGCCACCACCGCTTAGCCCCAAGAGCCCGCCACTGGAGGCCTTATGATCGGGGGCTCGAACAGCACCTCCTTACTGGGCTCTGGATGGACTTTTTAGGGGTGAGGGGCTGACGGTCATTTTTATGCACATTGAGATATCTTGATCGAAACAGCTACCCCCCATCCTGACCCCATCAGGGAGGGCCAGTGTGAAACCGTGGCTTAGGCCAGCGTTGTAGGCCTGCGGGAGCAGCCCGTGGCTGCCCTTGAAGGCCCGTTTGGGGGCACAGAGACAGCCTGGCGCTGGCCTGTGGCGGTTGCCATGGCAGCAGGACCTGCGCGACCTCGCTTTCCGAGGTTGGTCATCTCTGCTGTGGGGTTCTGCCCTGGCTGGCCATTGTGAGGGGGTGGGAGAGACCGTCTCCCCGTGGAAAAGTGGAGTCAGGAGGCCCATCCTCTGGGACATGCCCGTGCGGGCCTCACCCAGACTGGCCTTCAGCAGGAATTAAGTGGGAAGCCGTTAGAACTCAATCAAACCGGGCTCCAGGAACTCCCGCCTGAGAGCTGCCTGGTGCAGCTGCTGGGCCCTGCATGTGGGCGAAGCAGACGTGATTTTGAGGCAGCTCCTTCGTGGCCTGCTTGGACAGCTGCCATCACCTGAGGGGGTGGCTCCAGGATGCGGCTGTGGGAGCGAGAAGCTACAAACTCCAGTTTTCCCTCTGCTGCTGTGTGATCAGAAACCTGTGCCCCGCCCCCTGCCATGCTGAGGCTCCACCGCCTCGGGTGGGCTCCCTGCACCCCTCTCCCCCTCCCGTCCACCCCAAGTCCCAGTGGTTCTTCTCCCAAGCGGATGCCCAAGTGCCCACTGTTGTCCACTTGCCCAGCTGCGGTGCTGGCCCGGCCTGCCCCCTCTGCTGCTTTGCTGGCCTCTCTCACAGAGGCCACAGTGCGCTGTGAAGGTGCAAATGTGGTTCCTGCTTTGCTCTGCGGCTTAAAAACCCTTCCACAGCCTCTCGTCGTGCAGACGGAAACTTCTCCGGACGGCGCGTGTGAACTGCCTTTGCCCACGGCCGTTGCTGTGTGTGGTGCTCAGCCTCCTTCTCTTCCCCAGGCTCGTGAGCCATGGCGCCCTGCGGTGATCCTGACAGTGAGCAACGTTCTTGGCCCACTGTGGGCCCCTTGCGCACACGCAGCAGGTGGATGAGTCACCCAGTCTTCCTAGGTCTGTTTCACATCTCTAAAATGGAACCTCCGGAGTCCATGAGGACCTCGTGATCCCTGCAGTTTGGAAAAGCTCTACGGAATGTGGCACACGAAAGAAAAGGCAGGCCCCTCCCTTCCCTCATTGTCCAGGGAGGGAGCGCCGGGGCTGAAGGAGCCTCTCTGAGCATCTGTGGAGGGCAGAGGCCCGTGGCTCTGGGCTGAGTGTGACCTTCACTCCGGAAAGGGCCGCAGAAGTGCAGTAGGTGAGGCTGGTATGAGGGAGCAGGCAGCAGGGTCAGGGGAGCTCCAGCACCTACATTCACACTGTGCTGCTGACTGTGAGCACTTAGAAATGGTAGAGAATCGGAGGGAGTTGGGAAGACTGGAGATGAGCAGAGTGGAAACCCGTTCTCCATGTCCCTGGTGACCCAAGGCAGGACAGGCACATGGGCACCAGGCAGGCAGGAGAGGTGCGGTGTGGCAGGCTTTGAAGTCGGATAGGCACTTCCTAGTCAGCCTCCATTCGCCAGAGCTGTTCATTCTCAAGAGTTATTAACTTGGAGGATCTGTGGACGGTGTGTGGAGGCCAGAGACCAAGTGCATCTTGATTTGGAGCCTCTGGCTGTTAGACCTTGGTGATTCCATCACACCCTTCGTTGTGCAGAAGAGCAGGAGCCAGCCCAAGGTCCTTGTGGTGCCAGAGACCGTCAGACTATTTTTGTTCATGTAAGAGAGGTAGAAGAGTATCTGTGGGGTGGTACAGTCCAACCAGATGACTTAATGGCTTGTTGAGAAAATGCAGGGGTACTTCAAAAAGTTCATGGAAGATGGAATTGAAAGGTAAGTTTAATTGATGCAAATGTATTTTGAAATCCATGCATACTATTTTGATAATAGATCTTTTTCCCATGAACTTCTCGAAGACCCCAATATGTGTGGTTTTCGAAAACTTTTTGCACCGAAGTAAAGTTGTTTTTTTTTTTTTTTTTTTTGACAGGCAGAGTGGACAGTAAGAGAGAGAGAGAGAGAGAGGTCTTCCTGTAGCCGGCGCACTGCACTGATCTGAAGCCAGGAGCCAGGTGCTTCTCCTGGTCTCCCATGGGGTGCAGGGCCCAAGCACTTGGGCCATCCTCCACTGCCTTCCCAGGCCACAGCAGAGAGCTGGACTGGAAGGGAGTAACCGGGACAGAATCTGGCGCCTGGACCGGGACTAGAACCCAGGGTGCCGGCGCCGCAGGCAGAGGATTAGCCTATTGAGCCACGGCACTGGCCCGAAGTAAACTTTTAATTACATTTTCCATGAACTTTTGAAGTCCTCACAAAGCACCCAACTCTTTAGTATTTTTGATTTACTCCCAGAGCAAGGGAGGGCTGTTCTGACCAAAGGGTACTTCACTTAGCAGTCTGCTGCTCCACACTGAACTGTAAATAAAGTGGGTAAGGCCACAGATGGGGGTTCTGCATGTCCCACTTGCAGATGACCTAAGGCTGGATAAACAGCTTTTTGTCTACTCCTCTGCCCTCTGTCCCTCTACATATCCATTTGTCCATCCCTCCAGATATCTGTATCATTCATTCATCTATTATCTGTCCATCCATTAAACCCATTTTGTCCATCCAGCTCATCCACCCATTCATTCGTTGTCATCCATCCACTCTACCACCCGTCCAGCGAGCCAGCTATTTCTTCCATCTATGCCTTCATTCATCCAGTAGACATTTACTGTGCTGCTTGTGTGTGCCAGACTCTGTTCAAGACATTGGGGATATGGAAGTGAACAAAACAGGCAGCAGCTAGATGATGTCCTTACTCTTCATGGAGCTCATATTTTAGTGGGAGAAACAAGACAACAAACAAGTAAATAAGTAAAATAAATGTATTCGGATGTAAGAAATGCTTCGAAGAAAAGCAGAGCTGGCTAAGATGCAGGAAGCAGAGTGCAGGAGTGTGATTTCAGGCACAGCTCTTGGGGTGGAGACTTGAGCAAGCCCGGTGGCTCTTTGCAGGAGAGCACTGTTGGCAGGGGCACAGCAGGGGCCCGGGCCCTGAGCTGGAAGATTCGTCATGTGTGTGAGGCCTGTGCAGCCGTGTGGGGTCAGGGCTGACGACCCCGGACTTGCTGCAGGTGTGATAGGAAGCTCTGGGGGGTTTCGACAAGGGAGGGGTGATCTGCCTCTGCCTCCCAGGACTGGGCAGGTTGCTCTGGCAGGTGGTCTGGAGCCAGAGCGGAAGCCGAGACCCCTGAGATTTAGGGGGCAAGTGTCCAGGCCCTGGAGCCAGGCTCCCCGGGAGTGGTGTCCTGCTCCCCTCTCTAGCGTGACCTGGGACAGATAAGCTCTCCGTACTTCAGCCTCCCCATCTGTAATGTGGGGCCGATCACGTCCACTGTGTAGGGCTCTGGGAAGGATGGAGTTAACTCTTGTAAAGTGCTGAGAGCTTCACAGGGCTGGTGTTAACAGCAGAAGATGTGATTATGGTCGCCTGGAGGCGGGAGGCAAGGTGGCTGACTGTGCCTCAGAACGATGTCCTGGGGTGTGATGCTTTCAAAAGGACACGTGGCTCCTCCTTGGGCGGCTGCCCTTCCTTCCACTGGGCAGGCTCCAGCCCCTGCCAAGGGAGTGTCTGTGACCCTCCGAGCCCACCTCCAGCCCAGGGCGCACTCTTGCACTCCCTCCGTGCTCTCTCTTGCTCTTAATCCTTTTTACTCTAAGAAAACTCTCCTCTGCCCTTTTCTATCTTCTGTTGACATTTAAAACTCCCTCCCTTTGTTCTGACCTTATTGAGCAGAGAGAATAATTTCTTGGAATTCTCTGTATAACGAGTGCTCATGTACTTACAGATTCTGATCGAGTCTCTTTTCAGCCTTTGCTTTGAGAGACCTTGCGTCATTTGGTATGGAGAATGTTTCAGGAAGCACTTGAGAGAATGGTGTGAAATGAAAATGCTGCTTTTGCTCTTGGTGTCTCTGCAAATGCGAGCCCCTTGTAACTCAGATGTGAGCTGGGGTACTGCCAGCATGTGTGTTGGGGACCCTGCAGGCCCCAGACTCCCCACATGTCTCTGTGAAGCTGGCAGGGGAGGGCAGTGGTGTGGCGGGGGTCAGCCTCTCGGATCATCCCTCGCTCCAAGTCTGTGCCTGTAGTGATGAACGGTGTGTAGACCACTGCTAAGCTCCTGTTGTATCTGGCACTGCAGCTCACCCACAGAACAAATGACTCTCAGCTCTCAGCCTCTTCAGTATTCCTGCCGGAGCGATGGGCACAGAGAGGATCCTTGCCAAGGTAGTGAGGCTACCAGGAGGTATACAGGTGTGAGAGCGGCAGTGAGGAGGTGGGCAAAGCAGGTGCCTACAGCTGGAAGTTAGGTGTGGCCTCCGGCAGAGAAGCCGTGGTTGTTAGTGTAGCCCTCCCATGGCCAAGAGCTGTCACACCGAGATGGACAGAAGCCTGCCCTGAGAAGGAAGTGCCCTGGGGAATCCTCCTACTCCTGTATGGGCTGCCCTGCCATAGGTGAGGTTCCAGAGCACGCTGAGCAGGCTGGCGGGAAGTTGGCTTGAAGAACCGGGTGACAGCGTTTGGGGCAAGCACATCAGCCGGGGAGGGAGCAGACAGGAAGAGCTGCACATTCTGTGGGAGCTCGCCGGGTCTCAGCACTGGAGGTGACACCTGAGCCCAGGCATGGGGCAGCTCTAAGCAGCTCAGCCAGGAGAGGCGAGGAGTGCCGAGCGCAGGTCGCTGCCGCTGCACCCTGTGGGGGAGCCAGCGTTCGAGACGTGGTTAGAGCCGGGTTAGCTGCCTGCTTATTTTGAACAGTCAGTGTTCTTCAGAGGGAGATAGCAGAAGTAACGCAGCATACATCTTGTAAGACTTGGTATTTCACCGCAATTACTACATAAAGCGACACACAGGAAAAAGGGACCCATATTCAAGAGAAAAAATCAGTGGAGCTTGTTCCAAAGTGGTCCAGATGTCAAAATTAATGGGCAAATATTTATTTCTTAAAATTTTAAAATTAGTTATTTGAAAGGCAAAGAGAGATCTTCTGTCCTGTGGTTTACTCCCCTAAAGCCCACAACAACTAAGCCAAGGCCAAGTTGAAGCCAGGAGCCTGGAACTCAATCTGGGTGGCAGGAGCCCACGTGCTTGGGCCCTCACCTGCTGCCTCCCGGGAATGCACTCCAGCAGGAGCTGAAATCGGAAGCCAGGTCAGGATGTGGACCAGGCACCCTGACGTGCCACGAGAGCCTCTCAGGCAGCAGTTTTTTTCAAAGATGTATTTATGTATTTGAAAGGCAGAGTTACAGAAAGAGAGGAAGAGATAATGAGAGAGAGAGAGAGAGAGAGAGAGAGAATCTTCCATCTGCTGGTTCATTCCCCAAATGGTGGCAGCTGCCAGGACTGAGCCAGACCACAGCCAGGAGCCAGGAGCTTCATCCAGGTCTCCCATGTGGATACAGGGGCCCAAGCACCTGGCCCATCCTCTGCTAATTTCTCAGGTGCAGTAGCAGGGAGCTGAGTTGGAATTGGAGCAACTGGGTCTTGAATCCACACCCATATGGGATGCTGAGGTCACAGGCAGTGGTCTAACCTGCTACACCATGCTGGCCCCACTATCCGAGAGCATCTTAACCTCTGCATCAAAAGCCTGCCCTTAGCAGACAATTATTGTAAAACAATTATTACAGAAATGTTCAAGGATACAACGGGAAACGTTTTCACAATGAATAAAAAGATAGGACATGTTGGTAGAGAAATAGGAACTGTAAGAAAAGCAAATGGAAATTCTGTAATTAAAAGATATGGTGTCGGAAATTGAAACTTTACCACCGGGACTTTATGGTGGGATGGAGAGTACAGAAGAAAAAGCCAGTGAACTTGGGGATGGGGCAACGGAAATTATTCACCCTGAAAACAGAAGAGAACCATGGGGCACAGAGCAGACACCAGAGACCTGGTGACAGGATCAGATCCATTACACAAGCAGATGAGTTCCAGAAGGAGAGGATGGAGAGGATGGGGAAGAAAAGATATTTAGAATAAATAACAGGAGAATCCTACCCCCTCCCAAATGGTGAAATCTGTACATTTACCGATTTAAATGAAAAATAAAAACTGCAAACTTCAAATAGGACAGATACAAAGAAGACATGTGAACTTCTTCATTCTGTGTCCTGTTTGTACGCGTGCACGTGCTAGTGAGGCTTAAGGAGAGACTACTGGAAGCAGAGAAAAGCGAGGATCCCGTGGAGGAGGAGGGCAGTTCCCCCCTGGAGAGAGCTGGATGGAGCGGCGTCTTTGTGGTGCTGACAGAGATGGCCAACAGCTCAGCCGTGATTCTGCCTCCTTCACGAACGAAGGTGGGGCAAAGGTGCTGCCTGAGAAATGGAAACCGAGTCAGAACTCATGGCCAGCAGACGTCACTGCGGAAGTATTCCCGGGAGTTCTTCAGGATGAAAGAAAGCGGGATCAGAGAGGAGCTCAGATTTCAGCAGTGAGTGGAGATCACAGGAAGCAGGAAATATGTGGGAAAATACAAAAGACTTTACTTCCTCTTGAAATAAAAAAAAAAATCTGTATCTGACTAAAGCAAAAAATACAATACTGCATGTAAGGTTTGTGATATGTAAATATAACATCTACGAACACTGAAGAGTACGGGATGGCGGTTGCCTGCGAGCTTTTTCACGTGAGCCTGTGTCATGTTAACTGTAAGAACACCGTAAGACATTCAGGACACACTCGGTCTCCATCCCTAGAGCAGCCGCTGAAAAGATCATGTGAAGAGGCATAGCTAAAAAGCCAGAGTAAATGAAGATGGAATTATAAAAACAGTCAGACCAAAAGAGGGCAGTACAGGATGACGGGGAGAGAGGTGCGCATAGAAAGGAAGCAGCGCGTGAGAGCTGGAGACCTGCTCGCATCACCCGTCAGTGGCCACGTTCTCGCCAGGGGACAGAGCACCACAGCTGGAGGGTGCAGACGCAGGACCAGGCTGTGAGGTGTTGACAGGGGGTGCGTTTTAGATAAAAAACCAAGTAAGCCGAAAGTAAATTGATAGAATAAGGGGATAGCGCCAAATAATAAGGATAAGAAGACAGGGCAGATTGTAATACAACAGTAAAATACAACTCAAGGGACAGGATGTTACCAGAGGTAAGAGGGGCATTTCAGAATGACAAAGGATCAGTTAGTTCACTGGGAAGAATAAAGTCGTAACCACAGAGCTTCAGAAACACATGGCTTTTTTAAAAACAGAATTATAGAGAGATTTAACAAATCCACAATCATAGCTGATTATTCTTTTTAAGAAAACTTTATTTGAAAGAGTTACACAGAGGGAGAAACCAAGAGAGAGAGGAGAGATGGGAGAGAGAGAGAGAAATAGAGAGATCTATTCTCCATCTGCTTGCTTACTCCCCAGAGGGCTGCAATGGCTGGGGCTGGGCCAGGCTGAAGCCAGGAGCTTCTTCCGGACTCCCACGTGTGTGGCAGGGGCCCAAGCCCTCGGGCCATCTTCCACTACTTTTCTCAAGCCATTTAGTAAGGAGCTGGGTTGGAAGTAGAGCAGCCAGGACTTGAACTGGTGCCAGACGGATGCCAGTGTCAGAGGCAGTGGCTTTACCTGCTATGCCACAATGCCAGTTTCCCTGAGATTCTTTTCTGAAGTTTATTTGTTTTTATTTATTTGAAAGGCAGAGTGACTGAGAGGCAGAGAGAGACCCTTCACCTGCTAATCACTCCCTAAATGCCTGCAGCAGTGAGGAGTGGGCCCGCGTAAGCCTGGAGTCGGAAACCCTGTCTGGGTCTCCCTCTTGGCTGGCAGGGACCCCAGTCCTGGAGCCTTTACCTGCTGCCTGTCAGGGTGCACGTTAGCAAGAAGTTCACTTTGAAGTGGAGGTGGGATTTGATCCCAGGGACTCTGATATGGGATGCAGGCGTCCCAAGTGGTTTCCTGACCTGCTACATCACAGAGCCCTCCCATAGTTGAAGATTTCATCCCCTTCTCTGTGCAGACGGACATTCTGAATGACCCATCAACTGTTCTGACCTAGAACGCTGTATGACAAGTGCAGGTTACATATGCTTTTGAACTTCAAACAGTACTTCACTAAGCTAGGCCATAGGTTAGGTCATAAAACAAATCTTAATGTCTACAAACCTTTCTCTCTCTCTCTCCCTCTCTCTGTCTGTAATTATACCTCTTAAATAAATAAATACGTAAATATTTAAAATAAAAAAAGATGACAAGGCATGTAAAGACATTGCGGTTAGTTACAAGAATGGTGGACTGACCACTGCAGGTCTCCTTCACCTGTGCAGAGTTGGGGAAGCCATGGGTGTTGGTAAAATGGCACAGTCTTCCCTGTGGGACAGTTTAAGCCCTGGACACCATCTTAGGCTCTAGCCCCCACCGCCATGGCTAGAAGCCAGGTGACCAGATGGCCCAACCACAGGTGTCAGCTCCACCCCCACCCTAATGGGATTCACTGCTCCTACTTCCCTGCCCCCCCCAACAAGAGTATAACAGGACCTGCTTCCTGCACACGGGCTCACTCTCTCCTGATCTCTCTCTTCTTTGCCCTCTCCTGCCTGATGGATTTCCCCATCAGTGAACCCTTTCCCTTAACTCTGGTGTTTGGTGCTTTGCGGTGGCCTTGCAGTGGGCGTGCTGGGAGAGACCTGGGAGAGAGATAAAGGCCCAAGTTGAACTTCTCGAAATGCAAAACGTCCTCAAAGAAAAATGCGTTGCACTGGGTATCAGAAACTGTAAAGAAAAGGTTAGCAGACTGGAAGCCATCGCCACAGAAGCCATCCAAAGTGAAACAGAGACAGGATGGGGAAAAACTAAAGAGAGTGCCAGTGAGCTGTGGGACAGGTAGGGGTGCCCCCAAAATGCGCGCAACTGGAGTCCTCACAGAAGCGGCAAGCGGAAAAATGTGTAAGGAAATGGCTGCTTGTTGTCTCAGTTTGTTGAAAATCATAAACCCACAGATTCAAGAACCTGGTAGAAACAGGAAGAAGACAGTTCACGGAAGTCTGTTCCAGCGAAGTTTCTTCTAACCTGTAATACAGCGAGACATCTTAGAAGTAGCCAGAGGAGGACGAAAGACATCCAAGGGGACAAAGATGAGAGGGCCACCGAGCTCCCCGCTGGAGAACAGGCCAGGATGCAGCAGCACACGGCCGGGAAGTCCAGAGAGGGAACACCAAAAGCGAAGCCACTGTCCACAGGAAATTCAATGCCCAGGGAGACAGCTTCCGTAAAAGGAAGGCAGAGTACTTTTGCAGGCCCGAAGAAGCTGAAGTACTCATCACCAGCAAACTTGCGCCACAAGAAGTGTTAATAAAAGGAGCGCTCGCAAGGCTGGAAGGAGATGATGCTGATAGAAATCTGCTCCCGCACAGGGACGGCGTGCCCCAGAGATGGGAGAGACGTGGCAAGCGTAAAATACCCTGTGTGCTCATTCTAACATCACTTTCAACAATGATGGACTGTTTAGAGCAAAAATAATAATGCCTTGTGCCATTTGTAGTGTGTGTAGATATAAAATGTATGATAATAGCAGTACAAAGGCTAGGAGGGGGGAAATGGGGTGTATTGTGTTGTTTTCATCTTACGAGGGCCGGGATAATGTTACTTGAAAGCTGACTATGGTAAGTTGAAGATGTGTCGTGCAGACCTTAAAGCAAACTGGTAATAAAGCAAAACAAAGACTTGTGGTTATAAGTCTAACAATGGGAGATAAATGGAGTAACAGAGTCTCAGCCCAAAAGAAGGCTCTGTGTGTGTGTGTGTGTGTGTGTGTGTGTGAGAGAGAGAGAGAGAGAGAGAGAGAGAGAACAAAGTACAGACAGATGGAATGAATATAAAATCATGGCAAGATGTAGGCCCAATGGTATCAATAATAGATGAAATGATCTGAACACCCCACTTAAAAAACAAAGAGATTGTAACGCTGGATAAAAAGGCAGGACACAATTGTACAAGAAACTCACTTTATATAAAGACACAAAAAGATTAAACGTAAAAGGATGTAAAAAGATAACCATTCTGATAGCAATAAAAGATAGAGTGGCTATAATAACATCAAGCAAAGCAGATTTCAGAGCAAAGGCTACTACAGAGGATAAACAGAGTCGTCTTAGAGCAGCATAGGGGTCGGCCCATCAGAGGGCAGACCAGTAGGTGCGTATGTTAGGTACGTAAACATTTATGCACACACATAGTAAGAGAGCTTTAAAATACATGGGGTACAATCGACAGAACTGATGGAGAAATAGTAAAATCCACAAGTACAGCTGGAGACTTCAACACCCCTCTCTCAGTAATCGATAGATCAAGGAGACAGAAAATCAGTTAAGATATAGAAACTTGAACAACACTGTCACCCAGCTTGGCCTAACTGGCATGGGTGGACCACTCCACATAATGACGACAGAGGGAATGTTCTTCTCAAGTGCACGTGGACTGTCTATCAAGATGGGCCATATTCCAGGCCACACAGCGTATCTCCGGACGTGCAGGAGGGCTGGAGGAATCCCAAGTCTTTCCTCTGTCATGGGAGTGAATTAAAAATCGATAGTGAAGGCATCTGACAGGACTGTGGAGGCGCTGCCTGGGATGTCTGTGCACTGCTCCAGAGTGTCTGAGTCTAGTCCAGGCTCCTCCTCCACTCCCAGCTTCCGGCTAAAGCACACCACGGGCGCTGCAGGGGATGGCCCACGGCACCCACACAGCAGACGGATTTCTGCCACGCATCCGGGGAGTGAACCAGCAGATGGGAACTCTCTCCTGTCTGTCCCCCTCTCTCTGCCTTTCAAATAAAAATGTAAAAGTAATATTACATTTAAATATTAAAAAATTGAAAAGCTATAAATTTTAAAAATCAATAATGCAGCTGGCGCCGTGGCTTAACAGGCTAATCCTCCGCCTTGCAGCGCCGGCACACCAGGTTCTAGTCCCGGTTGGGGCGCCAGATTCTATCCCGGTTGCCCCTCTTCCAGTCCAGCTCTCTGCTGTGGCCCAGGAGTGCAGTGGAGGATGGCCCAAGTGCTTGGGCCCTGTACCCTCATGGGAGACCAGGAGAAGCACCTGGCTCCTGCCTTCAGATCAGCGAGATGCACCGGCCGCAGCGGCCATTGGAGGGTGAACCAATGGCAAAAAGGAAGACCTTTCTCTCTGTCTCTCTCTCTCACTATCCACTCTGCCTGTTAAAAAAAAAAATCAGTAATGCAGATAACTGGAAAACTAAACAGCACACTTTAAAAAAAATTGTTTATTTGAGAGGTAGAATTACATACAGTAAAAGGTAGAGACAGAGAGAAAGGTTTTCCGTCCATTGGTTCGCTTCCCAAATGGCCGCAACAGCCGGGGCTGTGCCGATCCAAAGCCAGGAGCCGGGAGCTTCTTCCTGGTCTCCCACGTGGGTGCAGGGGCCCAAGGACTCAGGCCATCTTCTACTGCTTTCCCAGGCCACAGCAGAGAGCTGGATCGGAAGTGGAGCAGCTGGGTCTCGAACCCGCACCCATATGAGATGGCGGCACTTCAGTCCAGGGCGTTAACCTGCTGTGCCACAGCACTGGCCAACAGCACACTTCTAAGTAGCCTATGTTTCAAAGAAGTAACTGGTACTAGAAAGTAACATTAAAAAATGTTGAACCAACTGTAAATTAAATATAATAAATAAAAAGTTGTAGGATGTAGCTAGAATAGTTGTCAAATACTAATTTATGGCACCAAATGCGTAAATCAGTAGGAAAGAAATGTTCAGGTCAGTGATCTCAGCTTCAACCTGGGACACTAGAAAAATTGGCAAATTCAACTCATAAATAAGCAGATATAATTGAAATAGAAAAATATCAGAGAAAAATTAATGAAACCAAAAACTTTTTTTTTTTTTTTTGGACAGGCAGAGTTAGTGAGAGAGAGAGACAGAGAGAAAGGTCTTCCCTGTGTTGGTTCACCCCCCAAATGGCTGCTAAGGCCTGCATGCTGCGCTGATCTGAAGCCAGGAGCCAGGTGCTTCCTCCTGGTCTCCCATGTGGGTGCAGGGCCCAAGCACTTAGGCCATCATCCTCCACTGCCCTCCCGGGCCACAGCAGAGAGCTGGACCTGAAGAGGAACAACCAGGACTAGAACCCGGCGCCCATATGGGATGCTGGTGCCACAGGCAGAGGATTAACCAAGTGAGCCATGGCACCAGCCACTAATTGGAAACTTTTTTCTTTTTTTTTCTTTTTTGACAGGCAGAGTGGACAGTGAGAGAGAGAGAGAGAGACAGAAAGGTCTTCCTTTTGCTGTTGGTTCACCCTCCAATGGCCGCCGCGGTTGGCGCGCTGCGGCCGGCGCACCACGCTGATCCGATGGCAGGAGCCAGGGGCTTATCCTGGTCTCCCATGGGGTGCAGGGCCCAAGCACTTGGGCCATCCTCCACTGCACTCCCTGGCCACAGCAGAGAGCTGGACTGGAAGAGGGGCAACCGGGACAGAATCGTTGCCCCAACCGGGACTAGAACCCGGTGTGCCGGCGCCGCAAGGCAGAGGATTAGCCTAGTGAGCCACGGCGCCAGCCTACTAATTGGAAACTTTTAACCAGACTCATGGGGAATCAAAGAAAAAACATACAAATTACCAGTATTACACCAAGAACAGCACGTTAGAAGAGAAGGAAGCAGCTGACCACCATCTCTCATGATCACAGATGCAAAATTTTCAAATAAAATCCTAGCAAATCAGGGCCAGCACTGTGGCGCAGTGGGTTAAAGCCCCAACCTGCAGTGCCGGCATCCCATATGGGCACTGGTTCGAGTCCTGGCTGCTCCTCTTCTGATCCAGCTCTCTGCTATGGCCTGGGAAAACAGTGGAAGATGGCTCAAGTCTTTGGGCCCCTGCACCCACGTGGGAGACCTGGAAGAAGCTCCTGGCTCCTGGCTTCAGATCAGCTCAGCTCTGGCCAATACAGTCATCTGGGGAGCAAACCAGCAGATGGAAGACCTCTCTCTCTCTCTCTCTCTCTGGCTCTACCTTTGTAGCTCTGTCTTTCAAATAAATAAAATAAATCTTTTTAAAAAATTCTAGCAAATCAGTCCAATGATATGTATTTATAGTGTCAAGACCAAGTAGGCTTTATCTCAGGAATTCTAGCTTGCTTAGCATTTGCAAGTCAATATAATTCACTCAATGCTTACCTCTAAAAGAAAAACTGTATGTTTATCTCAGTAGATGATTTTAATGGTCAACATTCATTCCTGAATTTTAAAAAAAAGACTTTCTGCGAAATTCAAGAGATCCTCATTAAGCCAATGAGGAGTATCCAGAGAAACCTGAACCCTGGCATTGCACCTCAGGGGGCAGAAGACTCCCTGCCTCCCCCAGAGATGAGGATCACACTCCCCACCTGTACCGCTGTGTACTGGAGGTTGTGGCCAGTGCAGTAAAGCAGGAACATAAAAGGCATCCCTCTTGGAAAGGAAGACGTGAAGTGTCTTTATTTGCCAATGACTTGTTCATCTATCGAGGCAGTTCCCCGAGCAGGTGGAATAATGTCTAGTCCTGAAATCTGAGTTTTGTGCAGAATCCAGGGTTAACATACAAGAGTTTATTGTATTCTACATGTTAGAGACTTTAAATTTAAAATTTAAAGTTCCACTTAGAATATCCTCAAAACATGAAGGTCAATATACAAAAATTGTATTTCTTTAAGAAACAAATAGTCTGGAATTAAAATTTTAAATTCCATTTACAGTGTATTCAGAATCTGGAATAGTTTGATATAGATTTTACAAAAGATGTGTAGGATCTTTTCATGTAAAAATCACAGGGGTGAGCGTTTGGTATAGTGGTTGTCAGAGTGCCTGGGTTTGAGTCCTGGCTCTGCCCCTGATTGCAGCTTCCTGGTGCTGTGTATGTACCCTGAGAGACAGCAATGCTTGGGTCCCTGCCACTCATGTGGGAGACTTTAGTTTGGCTGGCTGCAGCCTGGCCCAGTCCTTGGGTCCCTGCCACTCATGTGGGAGACTTTAGTTTGGCTGGCTGCAGCCTGGCCCAGTCCTTGGGTCCCTGCCACTCATGTGGGAGACTTTAGTTTGGCTGGCTTCAGCCTGGCCCAGTCCTGGGGAGTAAACCAGCAGAAGGGAGATCTGTTTTTGACTCTGCCTTTCAGGTAAAGAAATAAAAATTAAAAGCTGCAAACTGTTGCTTAGAGCAACTGAAGATGACCTAAATAAACACAGAGATAGTTCCTGTTCACGAACGGGCACTCAGTACTGTGATGGCGTCTCCTGCAGTGGTCCAAGATTCCATCCTGGCCCCTGACCACCCATCCCTGAGGGGTTCCCAAAGCGCTGGTGGGCGACTGCGCTGGAGGGCTGGGCACGAGCTGCCCAGCTTGAGTTGGCTTTGTGCGAGTGGTCTCTAGAAAACAGCTGGCCGGGAGGCTGGTCTGAGCGAGGAGGACTGTGAGGTGAGACCACAGGGGAGGCGGAGGTCGGCCCAGAGTCTGATACCCATAATCTCCCAGTGGTGGAGTTATGGATGGGCCTTATTTTCTCCTTTGTGGTTTCTTGTTTTTGACAAATGTCTTTTGCAGAGCACACTTATTTCCAGCGTAATCAGGGGAACAACAACCCCATGGTTGATTCCTGTGGGATTTTCTTTTTGCACTGCTGTGTAGTTTGAATATTTCCCAGGGAGATTGTATTTCTCTTACAATAAAAACCAAAAAGGCAGGCAGGCTGGCAGGCGGGAAGAACATTACCTGTGGCTAAAGCAATAGATCCTCTTCCCAGTCTTGGGAGAGCACAGGAACCCCCGAGGGGGCCACATCTCAGAAACCAGCACGTGGGATCCCAGGCACGGGGCCGGGCGGGTGACTGCACTGCTCTGTGCCTGTCATGTTCTTTTCAAGTCTGCTCCTTTGGTTGGACACACGGAATGTCTTCAGCAAATCTATCAGGTCATCTTGGAACATTTGACAGAAGACTTAACTCCTGAATTCTGTGAAGGCAGTTTGAGATCTCTAATTACTTAATTGAAAAAAGACAGACACTTCAGGCTGCCTCAATGTTTGAGAATTAATCTTTAAAGCCTGACAGTGAACATTAAATTCAATTAGGGAGAGCGACTGGCAAAGATCCTTCTCTCTGCCCGGGGTGGCTTTGAGAGATGGCTGGCTGTGCCGCGCTGAATCTGAGGCTGTCCCCGTCTGGGCTTCAGTCAGGAGAGCCAGCGTGGCTGCAGGGTTCTGGGTCTCCTGCATGGGTGCAGGGGCCCAAGCGCTTGGACCATGCTCTGCTGCTTTCCCAGGCTGTAGCAGAGAGTGGATCAGAAGTAAGCTGGCCGGGACTTGAACCAGCGCCCATATGCGATGGCAGCACCGCAGGTGGCGGCTTAACCTACTGCACCACATTGCTGACACTGTGTATGTTTTTTAAAAATTTAGTGAAATCCATATCACAACAGGTTTACCATTCTAGCCACTTCACGTGGACAGGTCAGTGGCAATGCGTGCATTCACTGTGCTGTGCAACCACCACCATCAGCTGTCTCCATGTCTCTTGTCATTTCACAAAATGGAAACCATGTCCCCAGTTAAACACCAACTCTTTGCCCCACTCCATCCTCCCAGCCCCTGGCAACCAGCATTCTCCTTTCTGTCCCTGAAGTCCACTGTACCAGGGACATGGTATCAGTGCGTCACACCGGGTTTGTCCGTTTGTGTCTGGCTTACTGCACTCAGCACGTGTCCCCAGGGTTCGTCTGTGTTGTAGCCCGGGATTGTGTTCCTTTTCAGGCTGGCTGCATTTCTGTTGTATGGATAGACGGTTCTGTTCGTCCGTTCATCTCTCAGCAGATACTGGGGTGGCTTCCTCCTCTTGAGAGTTGTGAATGCTGCTGCTATGAACCGGGCTTCAAATTCTGGGGCTTATATCCCCGAGTGGAATTGCTAGGTCACGTGGTGATTTCTGTGTTTAATTTTTCAGGAATTATCTTGCTATTTTCCATAGTGGCTGCACTAATGTGCCGTCCCACCAGCAGTTAGAAGGGTTCCAATGTCTCTGTATCCTTGCCAACACTTGTTGTTTTCTGTCTTTTTGGTAGTGGCCATCCTAACAGGTGTGCAGTGGTGTTTTACGGTGGGGTGAGCATTGTGGCACAGTGGATTAAGCCTCCATGTGTGACACCCACCTAGCCTGGCAGAGCGCCAGTTGGAGTGGTGGCTGCTCCGTGTTTCTGATCCAGCTTCCTGCTAATGCGCTCGGGAGGCAGCAGGTTATGGCTCAAGTGCCTGGGACCCTGCCATCTCATGTGGCAGACCTGAGAGGTGCTGCTCACTCCTGGCTTTGGCCTGGCTTAGCCTTGGCTATTACAGCCTTTCGGAGAGCAAAGCAGTGGATAGAAGATTCCTCTCTTTCTGCCTTTCAGATAAAAGAAATCTTAAAAAAAAAAAAAAAAAGTAATTGGCCTCGAGCTTTGTGTATGCAGCGTGTCTTAGGTCCTCGATGTCTTTTACCATCTTGCATGTTAGCTGTTGATCTAGTTCTGTCGTTGTACCTTGTTTTTTCTATTGCAGTCACACCAGCACATAGTTTTGAAAATCCGTGTACATGGTTTGGACTCTGGCTGCTCTCCACAAATTCTTATTCCGCTCGAACTCCTCAGGCTGTTTCCTCTGTACTTCTGTGTGCACCTCTGAATGTTAATGCCGCCGTTTCTTGATTTTCCGGCTGGAGACCCTGTGACCCCTGTTGAGGAAGAAAGGAACTGTGCTGTCTGAACACTCGGTGGAGGCTTCTCCTGGTCTGTTGTTTTCTTGAGCTCAGGTTTTACAGAGTCCCAGGAGCTGTGCTCTCAGAACTCTGATCCTTTGTGTTCTGAGAGCTTCCAGGACTCGACAGGTTGGATTTTCTCACCTTTAATGGGAAGGCTGCCCTAGGATCAGGTTTGTGGACGTGCGCGCTGTGCTCCGGGTTCTCTGATTAAAGAAAAGGATGCCTGTTCTTCCTGATGTTGCTGCCGGGAAGTCATGGGATCTGCTGCTCAGAGCCGCGGCCGCCGCGAGCCCCCGCCGTGTGTCCTGCAGCAGCAGGGCTGTGGCCATGCACTGCTCAGACGTCGCCGCCTCAGTCCTCCTTGCCGCCCTGGAGCCGGGCCCTTCTCATCTCCACTCCTCGTGACTGGCTCCCACCGGCTCGTGCTGGTGGCAGGTGCTCCTCCTGCTGGTGGGGACAGCACCTTCTCCAGCCTGTCAGGACCTGAGTATGGGGACTAGCACTGCAGGGCACTTGCAGGTGCCGGTCCTGGGCCTGCTGTTGGGTTCAGAGCTCCCCAGCCTCTTCCTCCGGCTGCGTGGAGCTTGGAGCTGCTGGGTTGCTGTTGAGAAGCTGGGCCTCGCCTCTTGCACCCGGGGCCCTGGCTCTAGGGGTGTGCCGCTCTGCGTTTGGGGTTGTCAGCCGTTTTCCAGAAGTCATGCAGGCTGCGTTCTCCCGTGAGCCTCATTTTGCCATGGGGAACCGGGTAGGAATGAGGAACTGTACCTTCTCTCCCCAGAAGGACAGCACCTACAAGGCTGATTGTAAATACAGGTGTGGCGGGTACCTTTCTGCAACTCCGTCTCAAAGCAGAGCCCAGGAGTGTGGGCTGGCCCTGTGCAGCGCCCCCTGTAGGACAGGTTTCAGGGTGCAGGTGAGCCAGGGACAGGATTCTCTGGTGGCCAGCAGGTCTGAAGCAGTCTTGAAGGACTGGGTGGATGAGTGTCAGCCACTGGAAATGCCATTATCTTAACCTTGGAAAAAACTGCGGCAAAAGATCCCCTCGGCTCCTAGCCCTGAGCCTTCACAGTTCTGCAAGGGAAAGTTTAACACCTGCATAGCGTTTTGATGGTAAAATAAAGGAAACCTGAGGCTGGTGCCGTGGCTTAACAGGCTAATCCTCCGCCTCATGGCACTGGCACACCGGGTTCTAGTCCCAGTTGGGGCGCCGGATTCTATCCCAGTTGCCTCTCTTCCAGGCCAGCTCTCTGCTGTGGCCCGGGAGTGCAGTGGAGGATGGCCCAAGTGCTTGGGCCCTGCACCCCATGGGAGACCAGGAGGAGGCACCTGGCTCCTGGCTTCGGATCAGCAAGATGCGCCGGCCGCAGCGGCCATTGGAGGGTGAACCAACGGCAAAAAGGAAGACCTTCCTCTCTGTCTCTCTCTCTCTCACTATCCACTCTGCCTGTCAAAAAAAAAAAAAAAAAAATTAAAGGAAACCTGGTTCCACTGTGAGACCTTTCTCCCCTTGCAGAGTGGCCGAGCCAAGCCCTGCAGGTGAGGCCCTGCTGCCACGTCGGGTGCTGTCTGTGTTCTCCCTGCAGGTGTGGAACGCCGTGGACTCGGGGCGCTGCTTGCAGACCTACTCCCTGCACAGCGAGGCAGTGCGGGCCGCCCGGTGGTCTCCCTGTGGCCGGCGCATCCTCAGTGGTGGCTTTGACTTTGCCCTGCACCTAACAGACCTCGAAACAGGTGTGTGTTTTCTGTCATTGCTCTTTGTGGCAGCTCTCTGGGAAAGGCTGTTGGTGGGGCCGTGGCCATAAGCCATGGGAGGATGCAGGACAGTGCGTGAGGGGCCCCAAGACAGCTCATGCTTTCCGAGCTGTCTCCAGACCACCTGCTGGTTGGAAGCACGGCTCCCCACGGAGGGTTTGAGGCAGGCCTGTGCCAGCCGGCCCGTAGGACAGAGCCCCAGGTTGTCTCAGCTCCAAGCTGCAGGGCTGGATGAGAGGTGGCTTTTTTTTTTTTTTTTTTTTTTTGATAGGCAGAGTTAGTCAGAGAGAGAGACAGAGAGAAAGGTCTTCCTTTTTTCCGTTGGTTCACCCCCCCAAATGCCCGCTGTGGGTGGTGTGCTGCGTCAATCCGAAGCCAGGAGCCGGATGCTTCCTCCTGGTCTCCCATGCGGGTGCAGGGCCCAAGCACTTGGGCCATCCTCCACTGCCTTCCCAGGCCACAGCAGAGAGCTGGACTGGAAGAGGAGCAACCGGGACAGAATCCGGTGCCCCGACCGGGACTAGAACCCAGGGTGCCAGCGCCGCAGGTGGAGGATTAGCCAAGTGAGCCACGGCGCCGGCCAAGAGGTGGCTTTTTAATCAACTTCTGACATGCAGTTTGTATTGAAATAGATTTAACTTTATCTCAGTGTCCTTTGGTTGGATTCAGTTTAGGATTCCTGCCGATCATTGTGGCTGCAAGGCGGTGAGGAATGATCCCAGCCCTCAAGGAAAGTCTTCACATGAGGCCTGTTTCAGAGCTTGCACTTAAATACGTTTGGGTGAGGTGCGCTCACGCTGCATGTAAGGGGATTCTTGACAGGCAGGCCGAGACGAGGGAGAAGTCAGCGGGAGCAGTTTTCCCTCCCTGGGCCCCCTGTGCAACAGGCGCTGCTGGTACCTGCTCTCACTGCTGCCCGCGGTCTGTCTTGTCCAGGTTACAGGAGAGGACAGGCCAGCGTGTGGTGGAGCTGGGATTCAGCCTCCGCCTCCTGGCCCCAGCCCCCGCTTCCGTCAGTACCCACATGGCCTGCCCCTCTCAGGGCAGCTCCTTGGCCACTTTTCCACTGGGCATTCTCCAAGGGCTTCCCTCAAGACCCCGGGCCCATCTCTTGCCCACCTGGTCCAGCAGTGGTGGTGGTGAGCACAAGATGGTAGTTCTGGGGCCCTCACCGTGCAGCTCATCCCCAGCAGCCGCAGGGGTGCAGAGTGGAAGCACAGGGGAGTGTTTTGGGGTAACTGGGGGTTTGTGTCCACCACCAGGCCCTCCTGGCTTCTGGGCCATGGAGCGCAGCATCATGCACGTTCAGAAGAGACGGGGTAAGTGGGGTGGTCCGGGGCCTCCCCGCCAGGTCTGGGGAGCCTGCACTCAGCCTGTCTCATCGCCACTGTAGCTGCTGGCAGTGATTCTGCCCACCTCCTGGGTGAGTAGACTGAGGCTCAGTGCTGATGTCACCTGTGTGAGGCCTCCCAGGGTGCAGCCCATGGGGACCAGGAGCTGCCTGTGCCACTGCAGACCCTGGGCTCTGCAGTGCTGAGTGGCAGCGACATTGTCTCATGAAGCGCCTCCCGAGGCTGCCAGGACCCAGGGGGTTTGGTGCCGTTGGTGATGGCGATGTTTGGGCTGATGATGGCGGCGGCGGCAGCACTGATCACCAAGTGCTCACTGTGTGGAGGACCTCCCTCTACCTCCTTCCTTCAGGCCCATCCAGCCTCCCAGGTTCGCTCGCTCACTCACCAGTGCCATGGACCTGCCTGGCAGGGCCAGCTCTGCCCAGCGGCAAAGCTTGCTGCCTCGTGTGGCCCATAAGCCACGCTCAGTTCAGGAGACACGGAGTGGAGTCAGACCAGTGCCCACCCTGGAGTGCCCATGTCCAAGACAATGAGCAAGACCCAGGAGCTGCAAGAACATGGGGCCTGGAAAATCCAGAAAGCCTTCCGTCCTGAAGGAAGGGAGGAGGACGAGTCAGGGCGGGAGGGCGCTCAGCTGATGGAACAGCAAAGGCAGAGTCGTCCAAGGAACAGGATGCCATGTGGTAGGTGCCACATGGCTGTGGGAAGTGGGGGAGGTGGGCTCCCCCACCTGTGGGCCCCCAGAGTGACAGGTGATGCTGTCAGGGGACTCACATCAAGTTCTCTGGGTAACAGTGATGCCTTCACAGTGGGCTTTTGTCATGTTCTGCTTTCTCAGTCATCAGATATTAAACACGCCTGTGTGTGTGCGTGCGTGTGTGTGCGTGTGTGTGTGTGTTGGGAGGGGGCTTCTGCAGTTTTTAGACTTTCAAAGAGATTCCTCCTGCCTGCCGGGGGAGGGACTGGCACGACCCCCGGCAGAAGGGGCCATTGCTGAGTTCTGGAGCAGGAGAGGCTCGTGGGTGCTCTGGGCCAGTCCTCTGGGAGCTGTGGCTGGGGACATGAGAGTGGAGGAAACTGGCAGGTGCTGTTCTGAAACTGTGGCTGGAGGACCACTTGTCGGGCTCTGGGCCCAGCGCTCCCGGTGTGTGTGTTGGGTGGTACAGAGAGCAAGGCACGTCTCTGTCCCCTGTGCACTGCCAACCCGCTGGGGGGCTTCTCCACTCCGCTGCTCTGCTGGGAGCGGCGCCCCACTGGCTCGTCTGCTGAGAGCCCAGTTTCGTTCTCTCTGCAGTGCCTTCACCTCCCGTTTGCAGAGCCTGGTGCTGGGGCTGCAGTGGAGAGTGTGTGGGACGTGCTGTGTCCCCAAAGAGGGCATGGTTGAGGGGTTTGGACCCCAGCCTTGGGGGAGCCCCACATGGCCTCTCCTGCCGTGGGTGGTTGTTGGTTGCTGTGTCTGTGTCCTTAGCTAGTGTGGCTGTTCCTAGAGGACAAGGCCTGCTGGTCTCCATGCCGCCCATGAGCTGGCCACAGTCTGGCTTGGGTGTGTAAGGACGAGACAGAGCTGAGGCTGGCCCTTGCTGGGTCCTCTCACCCCAACAGGGGCTCCTGGGGTGAGGAGGGCTCCCCTGTGTCAATCACCACCAATCCCGCCTCATCTCTGCATGTCCCACTGCTCTGATTGTTGCCGGGCTCTCCCTTTAGGGCTTGGGTGGGCCTTGCAGCCCTGTGGTCTGCATCCTGCCTGACACGTCTCGTCTCTTCTCTTCCCCGAGTCTCATCTCCATTTTCACTTGATCTGCCTTTTTCCGCCCTTGGTGATTTGGCTTTTTCATTTCAATCTAATTAGAACTCCCTGCCAGGGGAAGGCCACGCGGGGCATTCTCGCCGCAGCGCGCTGGGAATTAGTCACTCGGTGCCCATTGTCATTAATGGGGATTTGGCGCCAAGGCCATTTATCCTGGTGTCCTCAATCAATACAGTTAAAAATCTGTGGGTTCTGAAATGTCAATACGCAGCCTGAAATACGGAGGGCCAGCAGCATTTCGTGTCGTTAATTTATAGTTCTGACAGGCTGTTGGCTTATAGAACAACCATGAATCAACACTTAAATAAAATCTGCTCACAGATTAATTATTCTGGTGCTCCTGTTTCAGTCTGTAATCTTCCTAACAAAACGTCTCTGGTGCGTGGGGCTGAGCCGGCCTCAGGAGTGCGGGCTGACGCCACCAGGGCCCCAAGTGTCGTCTGCTTTGTGAGTCACCTGCTCCGCACACCACAGCAGCCAGTCTCCTCAAATCCCCCATAGAGCCTGTTCGTGTTTCTTGCCCACCTCTGCCCCCCGCAGCCCCCAGCAGCCTCCAGCCTCACTGGTCAGGCTGCCTGCTGCAAGGGGTGCAGGGCCCCCGTGCTGAGCACTTGCTGAGGGCCCAGAGACCCCTCTTTCTGGAGAGCACACCCTGGCTGAGCAGCTGCCTGGGTCAGCTCTCCCAAGGTGCACCCAGCCCAGCCGGGCCATCTCCACAGTGCCCCTGGCCCCAGCTCCCGTGTGCTGGAAGCTGCAGGAGCATGGGCCGGGTGCAGTGTGGGCTCTCTCACCTCCTCCAGCTGAGCAGACAGGGGCTTTCCCCTCACTGCCACCTCTGTTTCTGTGCCAGGCCGGAAGAGCTGTGACAGTAAAGGCAGAGGTACCTGCAGGTCCTCAGCCAAGCGCACGCCTTTTCTGCTCAGTCTCCACCTGTGTGGCCCGTGCTCCGGCTGAGCTGTCCAGAGAGCTCTTGCTATGGGGCCATTTCTGCGAAGAGCCGTGGTCCCCTGGGTGCCTTCCCAGCGTGGCTCGTGGTCCCACCAGTGGGTCTCTGGGACAGACTCTGAGGAGGCCTTGAGCCTTAGTGCTCCTCCCAGCCTCGCTCAGGCTGGGGGACAGCTTCCTTCTGGTAAGGGTGCTCCTGTGTTTGGAAGCTGGGTTGGGCACAGGGACCCCCACAGCCCACCCTCCAGCCTTTCCCTCACTCAGATGGCCCCTGCTGCTCCGGGTGTGCCCTCATCTTTGGATGGGGTCATGATGTGTGGACATGAGTGGCCAGTGGCCCATAAATGACCATTCATTTCCCTTGTTTTCTGAGAAGTGTTCTCCTGTACCTCTGGGGCTTTCACAGCATGACGAGGGCCCCCATTGCAGAATCGCCACCAAGAGAAAGAGAATGACAGATGGTCTGCACCTCGCTGTGAGTCAGGCCCAGCTCTCCAGCACCTGCTAAGTGGGAATGGATGAGTGGGTGTCAGACCCTGTGTCCGTGTGGCTCACTCAGCCTCCCCACTGTTTTTATCCCCACTTCCCTGATGCAGACACTGAGGCTTAGAATGTTTGTGGACTCTCTTGAGGCTACCCAGCCGATGGGAACAAAGCTGGGCCCAGCTCCGGCCTGCAGCCTGCCTGCCGCACGTCCATTTTCCCTCCGTGGGCGGACAGTCTGCTTGGCCCGACCCGCTGGAGCCTGCTTGGCTCTCGGCAGGCAGCGGCTTGCCACCTGCAGAGGCTAACGAGGGGCCTCTGGGGAGAAGGCGTGCCCCAGACCCTTCTGACTGAGCCTCTGATTAAGTGGCCGGCTGAAGGATGCTTCTCCCACCATCGACAGCCGCGCTGCAGTGGGAGCAGCGCTGGCCCTGACGACTTCAGACCACTTGGCGTGGGAATGGTGAGCAGCGTCCAAATGAACACCATGGCGCTGCGCCCAGGAGCTCATGAGGCCCTGGAGAAGGGCTGCACGAGGGGGCTGTTGTGGGGCTAAGCCTTAAGAGGGAGCGCTGTGGAGGGGCCAGCCCGCCGCCTCCAGGCTTTCGAGCACTGAGTCTCCCCAGCACATCTCAGGAGGACTCGGTTAGGGGCCCTGCCTGTGCCCCGGGGATCGCACAGGAAACATGCAGCCTCAGTGAGCAGACACGGGGACAGAGCATCTGACACTTTTTCTGTGTTTGCTCCTTTAGCCCCAGGGCCTGCTGCTACCAGATCCAGAAGCGAAGGCTCAAGGGGGCTTCTGTAGCCCAGCGAGGGGCGGCTGGCGATGGTTCTCACGAGCAGCCCTTCGAGGGCCTCCTTGCCCACCCGTTTCCTCCCACCCTTGCGGGGAGACCCACAGCGTCTCCTCCTCCTCTGGTGTCTTTCCCCACTTTCCCCAGAACTCTGTGGGTGCCCCCCGCCAGCTCCCCTCTCTGGGCCTCTCATGAACAGGCCTGTTTCCAAAGGCTGCAAGGCCAGTTTCCACTCCCACGTATGTCCTGTCTCAGCCTCGTCTCCTCCCTCTCACTCCGTCCAACACGGAGGGAAACATTGACCCCAGTTCTGGTTGTGAAATCCGATGTTGCCAAGCTTTGTCAAAATGCCACGCCAGCCCCTTACCTAAGACTCTGGAAAAGGAGCAGGTAGTGTTTACCCCTCGTGTGGCCTTCATGTACACGTTGCACGGCAGTGCGGTGATGTCTTAGAGTTTGGCTGCCTTCTTAGGCGAGGCTGCTTTGGTTGACTGAGCCTGGGTGCTAAACCCCGTCCTGCACGTCTCCTGCAGAATGATGGGTTCTGACACCTCACAGGTAAACCAGGGGGCACACCTTGTTTGCGAGTTGAGAACAGCTTTTTAATTTTATTTTTTCTTCCCATTCTTTACTTGTGGAGAATCGAGTCTTGTCCAGGTAATTAAAAGCAGTGGCTGAAGTTGTCGTCAGGGAAATTGCTGTGATTGCTGTGGTGTCATTTGTCACTGATACTTTGCTGCTGCCACTGCCGTCCACCGGGGCCCTGTCACTTGTGCGGGCTTCCTCTCCTCCGTATGTTGTTTCTTATTCTCACAGTTACCTTTGAAGACAGGCTTTACGCTCCTGATGTTACAGCTGGGGGCCCCAGGGTCCTGGGAGTGTCGCTGACCGATGTGCAGGCCCATCTGGCTCTCAGCTCAGACCCTGCCCGGGTCTCTGCCTGGCTTGCCAAGATGGCCCCTGTTTCTTTCTTTCTTTCTTTCTTTCTTTCTTTCTTTCTTTCTTTCTTTCTTTCTTCCTTCCTTCCTTCCTTCCTTCCTTCCTTCCTTCCTTCCTTCCTTCCTTCCTTCCTTCCTTCCTTTCTTTCTTTCTTTCTTTTTTTGGACAGGCAGAGTGGACAGTGAGAGAGAGACAGAGAGAAAGGTCTTTCTTTTGCCGTTGATTCACCCTCCAATGGCCGCAGCGGCTGGCGTGCTGTGGCCAGCGCACCGCGCTGATCCGAAGCCAGGAGCCAGGTGCTTCTCCTGGTCTCCCATGGGGTACAGGGCCCAAGCACTTGGGCCATCCTCCACTGCACTCCCGGGCCACAGCAGAGAGCTGGCCTGGAAGAGGGGCAACCGGGACAGGATCCGGCGCCCCCACTGGGGCTAGAACCCGGTGTGCCGGCGCCACTAGGCGGAGAATTAGCCTGTTGAGTCACGGCGCCAGCCGGCCCCTGTTTCTGATACCGAGTTTTGATTTGAAAGTTAGTGAGCTCCTTTCCCCGTTAACTTGGAGTCAGGATGGTTAAATTTACAGCTGGCTGCATCCTTCCCGGAGGACGCGTGTAATGGTATTGATTTGAGCTGAATGAGTCATGCGCTCCTGCCTGGGAACAGGCGCTCCATCACCAGGAGCCGGCGGCATAAGCGCCCCTCGTCAACACTTCCCTACGCCTTCCTCAGCCCGTGGCTGTGAAGGGCGGACGAGGGAAAGGGAAAGGTCAGGAACAGCTGGCGGCTCTGCTGCTGGGGTGCAGAGAGGTGGGCTCTGGGTTAGACAGCTCCCGACCCGGTCCTCCCAGCCTGGCTGGCTTTCTTGGCCCCGGACGAGTCTCTCACCTCAGCGAGCTTCCATCTCCCCTGCTGTGAGGAGGGGTTAATGACACGCAGCACCTGGGAGCCAGGGTGGCACATGCCAGCTCCAGGAAGACCCGGAGGGCACAGGACCGGGAGTTGCTTGGTCAAGGCGGCCCCTGGGCTCCCTAGAGAGGCATTGTGAATGCCCCTTCTCCTTCCTGGGTTTCTTTTGGTCAGGACCAAACACCTGTTGTATTCCAGGAGCTAGACTTGCTGAATGGAGAAGGAAGGTCCTCGGGGACCCGGAGCCCTGCATGACGGCAGGGTCCCCAGAGGTGGACATCGGTGGACCGTCTGCGTTGGTCCAGTGTGGCAGGCTGGACAGTGCTGCCTTGCAGTGCTGGTGGGGAGGGGAGCACTGGCCCTGAGGATGGCACCCGGGGTGCAGGGGGAGTTTCTGCCTTGTGTCTTGAACGTGTCTTCCTTGAATGACGCTTTTATTTGTATCATGATTGATTCAAGGAGAAAAAGAGATGATTTCTCGTAACTCTGAGGAGATCCAAGCGGTTTGTGTACATTGTAACCAGATCAATAAATCCAGCGTCAATGGATTAAGTTCCCTAAAACTGCACCTCCTGTCACAAGAATGCACTGAATAAACAGAATTTTGTGTAACAAGCGAGCGAGATGGTCTGAAAGCTAAAGGGTCCCTGGTGACCTCCGTGCTCGAAGCAGCGCAGGGAGGGGTGTGAGACACTCGGAGAGGCCTGGAGGAGCACGAGCCCTTCAGGCGGCTCATGTTCACGGTCAGGACACTTACCCAGCCTTTATCCCCGTCCCTTCACAAGTGCACAGGCCAGCCCAGCACCTGTGCTCTCAGTGCCTCACGACAAAAGCTCAAAAATCGTGAATCTCTCAAGGTTCCTGCTCTCGGAAACCTGCATCCCCTGGTTTTGGCTTTTCATCTAACCGAGGGTGAAGTCAACAAGTCGAGGCTTCGTGTTTTCCAGCTGTCTCAGCTGCCCATTGTTTGCTGTTGGCCCTGCTCTGTACAGCACTTCACCCCTCGGTAGCCTCTGTGGGGGCCCAAGGTCCCTCTGCTAGAAGTGACAGTGCCGGGCCTGGGCGGCCCTTTGTGCCCTGGCCTCACCTCTGCACCGTGCCGGGAGGTGACGGTCCTTGTGTCTGCAGCCAAGTCTTGCTCCAGGCCTCCTCACTGATGACCTTAGTGGTTTGCGTTAGGTGTTTGGAAACTTACTAAACAATTTAAAGGGGCAGACATTGTGGCTCAGTGGGTTAAGCCGCAGCCTGTGACGCTGGCGTCCCTCAATGGAGCTCCAGTTCATGTCCCTGGTGCTCTGCTTCCGATCCTGCGAAGGCAGTGGAAGTGCCTTGGGCCCTGCATCCATGTGGGAGACACAGTTCCTAGCTCTTGGCTTCTGCCCTGCCCAGCCCCAGCCATTTGGGCCATTTGGGCCATTTGGGCCAGAGGATGGAAGATCTCTCTCTCTCTTTCTCCTCCCTCCCTCCTTCCCTCCATGTCACTCTGCCTTTTAAATAAATAAGTAAATATTTTTAAAAAATTCAGTGGTCTTTCAGTTTTGGCCCCTTTTCACAAAGGAAAATAGTGAGAGCCTAGTTATTTTCAAGTAAACCTGGAAAAAAATATCTACTAGAGCTCATCTTCTAAATGGACAATCCGGGTATTTCAAAGACCGGTTCTCGGGAACATTCAGAAACAGGCTCAGAAGTGCTTCTTTAGCGGGAAAATGTCAGTCATCATCTTTTAGCAACTCAGCATTTCCTTACATCTTTCTTACCTGTTGTTGACAGGATTCTGTCACCGCACTTTCTGGGACAAAAAAAAAGAGAGAGAGAGAATTCACTGTCGTTTCTGAAACCGAGCACCTGGTCCTGCGCCGTGTCTGAGAGACGAGGGACGGCCTTTCCCCAGGCAGATGCAGTCCTGTCCGAGTTCAGGATCAGCAGCGAGTCCCAATGAGCTTGAACCCAGGACCTCGGAAGTGGTCGGCATGGTTGCCTCTGTGGGAGAAAAGACCCGTGGCTGGCCTGGGCCTTGTCGGTGGTGCTGGGGGCCACAGTGGCCTCCACCCCCTCCTGCTCCCCGAGGACCATCCCCCAGCACCTGGCTGAGGCGAGCATCCAAGTGCTGCTGCCACAGTGCTGGCCCTGTCTCCGGCCTGGGCACAGAGGCTGGGGGCCGCCCCCCGGCTGTCCCCCGGCTGTCCTGTCCACCTGCGGGGCCTTGCTGCTGCCACAGTGCTGGCCCTGTCTCCGGCCCGGGCACAGAGGCTGGGGGCCGCCCCCCGGCTGTCCTGTCCACCTGCGGGATTTGCTAACCACGCACAGCATGGGTGGTGTCTGATCCCCAGTGCTAACACAAGGGGCAAGAAAGGATGTGGGCTCCAGGTGAGTTTCAGAAAAGGAAAGTGAAGAGTGAGTTCGAGAAATAACAGATTTCCAATTACATTAACTCACTGGGGAGTGATTCTTCATTTATAAAAAGTATTTCCAGAATTTTCTTTCTTTTTTCTTATTTTTTGAGAGGCAGAGTTATAGACAGTGAGAGGGAGAGACAATGAGAAAGTCTCCCATCTGCTGGTCCACTCTCTAAATGGCCGCAACAGCCGGAGCTAAGCCGATCCAGAGCCAGGAGCCAGGAGCTTCCTTCAGGTCTCCCACGTGGGTGCAGGAGCCCAAGCACTTGGGCCATCCTCTACTGCTTTCCCAGGCCACAGCAGAGAGCTGGATTGGAAGAGGAGCAGCCAGGACTAGAACCGGTGCCCATATGGGATGCTGGTGCCACAGCGCCGGCTCCCCAGAATTTTCTGTGATGACAAGTGACTGGCAATGGTAGGCTGCTAGGAAACAGTAGAGAAAAACAAAACCAAACACAGCTAACTCCATCAAGGTAAAGGTGACACTTTACGAAGAGTAAGAGAGGAATGCTTTTCAAAAAATTCACACTCCGAAGAGTACATTTTGAAAACAGATGCTTTAAATTATTTCCATCATTATGTGATTTTTGTAGCCAAAAGTGAAGCAAGTGTGTCACCTATGGAGGCTCTGATATCTGCACCGTCAGCCTGGGAACACTGCTTTTCTAATCTGTTCCAGAATTCCTTAAGTGAAGACTTGAGCTGGGTTATTACAAATATGAGAATGCAGCGATACCTTGCGGTTGGTTGCAGGAACCTTTATTTGACATTAGGGGGTGGAGCTTTACTAGCCAAACTTTCACAGACCCCTTTGCACCACTAACAGACGGGACGATGTCTGCTGTGTGGCCAGCAGGTCCAGTGTTCAGTGGATGAGCCCAGCCCACACCCAGACGACTCTCTGGTCACCAAAGTTCCCTGTGTTACAAAAAGAGGGAGCATACCCAGTGCTGTTGCTCACTAAAGCTGTTGTAAGTTTTAAGGATTTCAGAGAGCTCCCGTGGTATTCTGGTAAATGGCGTATTAAAATGTATTTTAAAGTGTTGGTGGTTTTATGCTTGTCTCATCCTCTGCAGTGTTCTGTCTCTGGTACTTTTAGATGTTGGTAGTGCCTCGGTAGCGCTAGCACATTGTGGGACTCGTCAGCAGACACCCAGGAGTCGCTGATGCGTGCGGTCACACAGCTTGGGAGACTGGCTGTGGGCAAGCTGGACTTACAGAGCCTCCCGCTGTGCCTCTGTGAGCACTGATGGATGACTTTCCTCTCCCTACCTAGCCACTGGGTGGGGGTCTCAGCACATGTGACAGGGGTGCCTTTAGGGAGCACTCCTTGGGTTGAATGAGCAGATGCTGCTTCCTGGGCTCCCACGAGCACAGGTGATGCTTGAGGCCTTGGCATCTCCTTGGCCAGCATTTCCTTGTGTCTTCAAGCTGCCGACTTCCTCAGTGCAGTGGAAGCGTTCCCGTGCAGAACAGCTAAGGTTTTCCCTGCTGGGCTGGGGAACCCTTGCTGGTCACTCAGGTGCCACACATGTTGTGTGAGCCCTGCCCCTGCGGACATGTGCAGCCGTGGCTCTCAGACTGCCTGGCGAGAGCGCCTCCTGAGGCCAGGCCAGTTTCTCCATGCAGTTTCAGGAGGATTAAGTGAACAGGTGAGAATAGCAGCCGGCCTTTCGGACACGGAGCCCACCGTGGTAGCGGGCACAGAGCCCACTGTGGTAGTAGAAGGAGCCCACCGTGGTAGTGGAAGGAGCCCACTGTGGTAGCAGGCATGGAGCCCACTGTTGTAGTGGACAGGAGCCCACTGTGGTAGCAGACACGGAGCCCACCGTGGTAGCGAGCACAGAGCCCACTGTGGTATTAGACACGGAGCCCACCGTGGTAGCGAGCACAGAGCCCACTGTGGTAGTGGAAGGAATACCAGCTTTTGCCTGCCCTGAGTGCTTGATGTTCCTGAAGCTTCCATAGCTGACCTCGGGAGGGCCACTGTGGTAGGAAGGCCTCTTTCACACTGTGTGTTTGCACAGTGTGATAAAGCTTGACAGCCATCTGATGCCTGATGGGGCAAGGGTGAGCTCTGCCCTGTCCACTGTGCGGTTTGGGCCACTGTCATCACCCCGAGTTGCCACGCTCCATAGTGGCTCCTAAAGGATGTGCCTGTGGAGGGCCGATCCTAATGAAACCTCGTGGAGCAGTCCTGCCGCAGGATAAGCAGACAGCTGAACCAACTGCACAGCCGTGGAAGTGCTGCCCTTGCAGAGCCTTGCTGCTGCCACCTGTGAAATGGGCCTGGGGCTGCCGACGAGTGATCCTGTGCTGCCTGTGGTCAAGGATGCAGCCTTTCAGCCGAGCCTCGGGGCAGGGGCTGGCCACGGCGCGCGGGCCAGCGCTGCCACCATTGCTGCTGGGTTTCCAGAAAGCTGGACCTCGGCGTCCTGTTTGCCATGGACTTGGATAGTGTTTGGGTTGTAAGAAGCTTGTTCTGTGATCTGAGTGTTTCCTAACCCTGTGCCCTCTTCCTGTGTTGCAGGAACCCAGCTGTTCAGTGGGCGGAGTGACTTCAGAGTCACTACCTTGAAATTTCACCCGAAGGACCCCAGCGTTTTTTTATGTGGAGGCTTCAGCTCCGAAATCAAAGCTTGGGATGTGAGGACTGGCAAGGTAATGCCCTCCGTCCCAGGCTGCCCGCTACGGGGTGCTCGCCTGGACAGCACCCCACCAGGGAGGGGCAGCGCCTACGTGTGGGGCCTTGGTGACGCAGTAGCCACACGCAGCGTCTCATCAGTGCTGAGCCTCGTTCCTAGACGGCTGGAAAGAACATTAGTGAGTTCTGTGCAACTCTATGTAGCACGTTACTAGAAACACTTGTTGGGCAGCTACTATGTGCATGCTATGTCTCCCAGGTGACAAAACATGTCTCACCCTTGGGCTCCTGGAGGGCGTAGGTCACTGGTGTGGAGAGGCGCTCTCTGTGTGTGTGTATCTGTTTGCCTCTCTTCACTCTGCAGAGCTATTTTAGGGCGGGGATTTTGTCTGTTGCTGACGCTCTGGCTCCTGGAATGCGCTTGGTAGATCACGGCTGACGGAGTGATGGGTGGAAGAGGAAGGCGGTGATGCAGAGTAGTTGAATGCAGGAGTGGGATCCACTTGTGTGTGGTGCTGGGCTGGGTTTTGGGCTCCCCGAGGGGCTTTCGATGCTGGGTGTCTTGGTTGGCAGTGGGGAGCCCCAGGCGGTGTGTGAGCAGCAGTCGGGAGCAGGGCCGAGGGAGGCTCTGGGAGATTCGGAGGGTCCTGGCCTTGGTGACAGCAGTGGCCCTGGCGGAGATAGAGTGGTGGGGAGGCTGTGAGCTTTGCCAGAGGAAGAGCCCCGGGCCTGACTTGAGCCGTGGTTGCTGTTTAATCTGAGCTGCAGTGGCCTGGTCTGAAGGAGCCACAGCCTCTGCAGCCCTTAGGGGTCGTGCGCCACATTCTCTGCTCAGCCTGCTAGAGGTGTGGAAGAAGACGGTGCGAAGTGGCAGAGCGTCTTCCCCGGTTTGGGACTCCGTGGCCCACCCCGAAGGGCTGGAGTCTATCTGCAGCGCTCAAAGACTACCTGAAGGCATCACGGCTCTGGGGGTGCCTCCTGCCCCCACCCTGGACAGGTGCAGCCTCCAAGCAGGTCTGTCCCAGGCAGAGGACCCTGCACGTGGTCTGGGTGGAAGAAGTGAGTGGGAGCCTCCGGGGCCTCGATTCCAGGTTCACCTTCATGTTTCAGAGCGGCCTCTGCAGGGAGGCCCTGCCCAACAGGCTTTTTGATTTATTTGGGAAAGAGCCTCAAAACAGAGACCCCTTCCTTTAAAGTGAGCGCACAGATAAATCTAGCTTGAAGCACGTCCGGGGGAGGCAAAGAGAAGCACGCTTCAGAAAAGCAGGGGGGGGTGTCACGCCTCTCTCTTTTACAAAGAAACTTTTTACAAAAATATCTGAAAAGAAAGGAAAACTACCCTCAAAGAAGTGGACACAGTGGAGTTTTTAAAAAAAACACTAGCGCTCTCTGCACTGGGATATGAATACGCGGTAAATGAAAGAAAACGTTCGACTGCGGCGTGCGCTCCGGAATCGCTGAGCTGTGCTGCTAGGAGTGGGACCTCTGATTACCCAGCCCCTCTGACAGCCTCCCCGAAAGGTGCGCCCACTGTGTTTAAACTCTAAGACCAAACTCGTAAGAAATTGTGCAGTGAGGATGCCATGTAAGAGTTGGTTAAAAATACCGGATTTTCTCCCAGGGCAGATGCCAGCTGACGGGCTCTGGCAATGCTGGGGCAGATGTTGCTGTGACTGATATCGGCGTGTGTGTGAGCGGCTCCCGGCCGACCGTGTGGGTAGAGGAATCTGTCCGCCGTTTGTTTTTACTTCCTGTTCAACAACAGTCCTCCCCCACTGGGTCATGGACTCAGGGACACCAGCTGCCCGGGTGTCTCAGATGGCTCAGCAAGGGCGGGGGCCACAGGCTGCTGCCCTGCGGGGGCTCCCACAGTGGCCCACTCCCTGCTGAGCCCCTGCTGTGTGGCTCTGTCCCAGGTGCTGAACCCCCATGCCGGGGTGAGCAGCATGGATCTAGCTGCCTCAAGGACAGCAGTGGGGACCACAGGTGGAAGCAGGGGGGACACAGGTCAGAGCTTAAAATCAAGACGAGCTTCCCCTCCTGTAGGCACTGGGGAGGGAGCGCTTTGTTGTCAGAGTGGCACGTGGACATGTGCCAACACTGGGAGTTTAGGGAGAGAGGGAGGAGGAGGAGGCATGGTAAAGCTGGCCAAAGGTAAACATTAGTAACATTTTGATGTCTTTCATTTTTCTTTTCCTCTGAGGTTTTCTCTTTGTTCTTTTTTTTTTTTTTTTAATAAATACATCTTTTTCTTTAAAAAAAAAGATTTTTTATTTATTTGGAAGTCAGAGTTACACAGAGAGGAGAGGCAGAGAGAGAGGTCTTCCATCCTCTGGTTCATTCTCCAGTTAGCCACAATGGCTGGAGCTGTGCCAATCTGAAGCCAGGAGCCAGGAGCTTCTTCCGGGTCTCCCACATGGATGCAGGGGTCCAAGGACTTGGGCCATCCTCTACTGCTTTCCCAGGCCACAGCGGAGAGCTGGATAGGAAGTGGAGCAGCCAGGACTCGAACCGGCACCCATATGGGATGGCGGTGCTTCAGGCCAGGGCGTTAACCCGCTGCACCACAGCGCTGGCCCCTGTTCATTTTTTTTTTTTTTTTTTTTTTGACAGGCAGAATGGACAGTGAGAGAGAGAGAGACAGAGAGAAAGGTCTTCCTTTGCTGTTGGTTCACCATCCAATGGCCGGTGCGGCCGGCACACTGCGGCCGGCGCACCGCGCTGATCCAAAGGCAGGAGCCAGGTGCTTCTCCTGGTCTCCCATGGGGTGCAGCGCCCAAGCACTTGGGCCATCCTCCACTGCACTCCCGGGCCATAGGCAGAGAGCTGGCCTGGAAGAGGAGCAACCAGGACAGAATCCGGCGCCCTGACCGGGACTAGAACCCAGTGTGCTGGCGCCGCAAGGTGGAGGATTAGCCTATTGAGCCGTGCCACTAGCCCCTGTTCATTTATTTTTTTATTTTTATTTTTATTTTTGACAGGCAGAGTGGACAGTGAGAGAGAGACAGGGAGAAAGGTCTTCCTTTGCCGTTGGTTCACCCTCCAATGGCCGCCGCGGTTGGTGCACTGCCACCGGCGCACCGCGCTGATCCGAAGGCAGGAGCCAGGTGCTTCTCCTGGTCTCCCATGGGGTGCAGGGCCCAAGCACTTGGGCCATCCTCCACTGCACTCCCGGGCCACAGCAGAGAGCTGGCCTGGAAGAGGGGCAACCGGGACAGAATCCGGTGCCCTGACCTGGACTAGAACCCAGTGTGCCGGCGCCGCAAGGCAGAGGATTAGCCTAGTGAGCCGCGGCGCCGGCCCTGTTCATTTATTTTTAAAGAATACTTATCTTTATCTTGAAAGGCAGAGTGCTGGTGGGGCGGGGCTTGGGAAGTGGGAGAGAAAGAGAGAGAGAGAGAGAGAGAGAGAGATCTATGGTTCACTCCCCAAATGGCTGCAACAGACAGGACTGGGTAGTCTGATGATAGGAGCCAGGACCTCCATTGAGGTCTCCCACATGGGTGGCAGGGACCCAAGTACTTGAGCCATTGTCTGCTGCCTTTCCAAGCACATCAGCAGGAAGCTGGATTAGAAGCAGAACAGCTGGGCTTGTGCTGATGCTGTGATAGAGATTGCCAGTCTCATAAGCGCAGCTTTACCTGCTGTTACCAGCACCTCTTTTTCACTTTTTACAAAAAAACCAAAAACGGGGCTGGCACTGTGGCGCAATAGGTTAATCCTCTGCCTGCGGCACCAGCATCCCATATGGGCGCTGGTTCGAGTCCTGGCTGCTCCTTTTCTGATCCAGCTCTCTGCTATTGGCTGGGAGAGCAGTAGAAGATGGCCCAAGTTCTTGGGCCCCTGCACCTGCTTGGGAGACCCAGAAGAAGGTCCTGGCTCCTGGTTTCAGATCAGCCCAGCTCCGGCCATTGTAGCCATTTGGGGAATGAACAAGTGGACAGAATACCTTTCTCTCTGTCTCTCCCTCTCTCTGCTATAACTTTACCTCTCAAATAAATAAAATCTAAAAAACAGAAAAAATTTGGTTTTATATTTGAAGACAGATTTTGTAGTTTGCTTTTCACAAGGTGCTGTAAAGGTTTTCATTGCCACTGCGGTTGTAGGGTTTGGAGTAATATTCCTTTGACTTGGTCTACCTTCCTGACTTGCTTCCTGCCCGTTCCTGGTGCTCAGAACAGAACCTGACATAAGCAGGAGCTGGGGAAATGTGTGCAGACTGAAGGAGTGAGATGAATGGCAGCTTTAGCTTCTTGGACCAGTTCCCTCTATTGGAGTGCGAGTGGAGACCAGGCTCAGCAAACTCCTACCTGAGGCTCAAGCCAGCTCGACACTTGTTTTTGTAAATACAGGTTTACTGGAACCCGGTCACACTCATTCATCCATGTGTTGTCTTTGGCTGCTCTCACACGACAGCGGGACCACGTGGCCTGCAAAGGTAGCAGTACTTACAGTTCTGGCTGACCCTGGCTTTTGAGGGGTCTGCTTCTGACCTCTGCCACCCTCCTGGTCATATGGCCTCCTCCTGGCCTGGCTGACACGGTCCCTCGGGGCTGACACGGTCCCTCGGGGCTGACCCTGTTCTGTGTATCTTTGCAGAAACCATGTGCTCAGGCGATGCTGCTTAGGCAGAGTGGAAGTCATTTCTCTGTTGTTGCAGTCTCCCAGTAAGCGTCAAGGGTTGCTTTGTTACACGTTCCACTGTCAGACAATCTTTGTGCCTCTGGCATTTTTTGTATTTGGGACTTAATTCCTTAAGCTTGAGTCCCAGGACTCACGTTGCCAGGTCAAAGCGAGTGGACGTTTTGAACGTAAGGAGTAGGTTTCTGCAGGTAGATCTGAGGCAGTGAGTCCATCCCCGGACGGCGGCAGAGGCCGGTAGCCTCTCCCCGAGCTCTCAGGGCACGAGGCCTGACGAGGAAATGGGACAGAGGACTTTGAAGCTATTCTCCAGTCATGAGAGCTTTTGATTTATTAAACTTGGCCAAGTAGTAAATGCTGGGATTCTGGACTCCTCCAGCGCAACCCAATTCATTGCAGCAAATGGGCCATTTGGCTCCCCTCTCCTGCAGTCTTGGCTGATCTGCCCTCTGTGCCGTGGGTTTGATGACTGGCGCCCAGCGCTCCGCTGCAAAGGGCCTGAGTTCATTTTCCGCAGGTCAGCAGGGTGCGCTTGGCGTGAGCCAGCCAAGCTTCCCTGCTCGGAGCGTTTTCTGATTCTCTTCCTCCTAGCGATCCAGCTGGACCTGGCTGTGTTCTGGTACCCGGTGTTTTCAGTCTTTCCTTCATGCTACTGTGGGCGACCCTCTCTCCAGAAGCCGCTCTGGGCCTCCTGTGCCCCAGCTTGAGCTGCAGGAGAGCTGGGCTCATGTCCACCCTTGCCCACTTGCTCAGCCAGGCAACCTGAGGCGAATCCCTTGACCAGCAGAGGCTCTCTGGCCCGCATGGCTGCCCCGCTGGCAGGACGAGGCCGTCTCCGAGGAGGGTCTGTAGATGTACCTGTGGCGCAGGAGAGCAGCTGGGCTCTCAGGGACACACATCCCGTTTCAGCAGTGGGAGGAGAGCCTGCATTCCCGACAAGCAGTGGGGATGCGGGTGGAGGTGGGGCACGGACCGCACCCTGAGAAGCCAGGGTCCACGGGGCCGTGAACTTGGAAGTCCCATGCTTCTCTCTCGTGAACTCCATTGGCCTTCATCCTTGATGGGCTACCTGCTTTGTGACCTAAGTGACAGGCCCTTCACCTGAAAGCTTTTATTCATGGTAGCCTTGTTCAGAGGCCCGAGCCCAGTCATCTCTGTGCCCTCGCGTCTCCCACAGGGTCTGGACAAGAGCAAGTGCCCAGGGTAACCAGAAGAGAACTGACAGGGTCAGCTGCCCCTGCTGTCACTAAAGAGCCCTGTGGAAGCACCCGCCTGCCCTGGCTTCAGGGCCATGGCCATTCTGAGGCTGTGTCCCCTCCAGTAAATGGGACATGAGGGTCAGCAGCAATCAGCTGCGGCTGGTGGTGCTAGACGTGTGGACAGAGGAAGAGGTCTGGGAAGACCCTGCGTCAGATGGAGCACAGTGTGGCGATCCAGGCACCGCAGGTCTTGGTCAACGCTGAACTCTGATGCTCCCCAGTGCTGGGCAGATGACAGAGCCACAGCATCACTGAGCCCAGCCTGGTGCAGGAGGTGCCAGGTAGGCAGAGGGGTCTGAGACGTGGACCCAGCTCTCCGGAGCCCAGCACTGTGGGCCATTTGCAAGGAAGTCGGCTTCAATTTAACTGTAAGATGACTCTGTAGCTTGAGCCAAAAGCTAGGATCTGTGATAAAAGGCATTTTCCCGCTTGTATCATGAGTCAAATTTGTTCAGAAAGCTCACACTGAGCCTGAAAATCTTATCGTATATTCAGCGCATCTCCCTCTTCTGCAGGACTGAATTATGGAACCCCAACCTCAGCAAATTACCTCCCAGTTAAGGCAAGATTAAACACTGGGAATTGGAGCAGCTCTGGCAAATCTAGGACACATAGCCCCAGAGCAGGAAGCTTGGAACTGTGCCCCAGTTCCTCCCTTTCTGTGTGTGGGGTTGAGGTTGGACAGGCCAGCTGAGCAAGTCCTCTGATGTCTGGCTCCTGTTCTGGCCCCTGGACATGCCACATTGGCTCCTCCAGGCCACCTGCTGCTCCTCTGAACCCCTGACTGCTCACCTGCTCTGAGAGTCTCCTGTTAAAATCGGCCTTGAAAGGCACGCTCACTTTTGCTCCCACAGACTCTGGTGTTGCTTTGGCACAAAGCATCAATATTTCATGCTTGTTCTGCATCTGTTTTTCTTTCTTCTTTCTCTCTTAAACATTTTAAAAATTTATTTGAGAGGCAGAGAGACAGAGAGAGCACCCATCTACTGGTTCACTTCCCAAAACCTTGCAATGGCCAGGGCTGGGTGGGGCTGAAAGTGGGAGCAAGGAATGCAGTTCAGATCTCCCATGTGGGTAGCAGATCTCCCATGTGGGAGCCCAAGTGCTTGAGCCATTTTCACTGCCTCCCATGGTCTGTGTTAGCAGGAGGCTGGAGTCTGGAGCCCTGGGTATGGAACCCAGGAACTCTGTTGCGGGATGCAAGTCTCTCTCTCTCTCTCTCTCTCTCTCTCTCTCTCTCTCTCTCATTTATTTATTTATTTATTTGAAAGACAGAGTTACACACAGAGAGAAGGAGAGGCAGAGAGAGAGGTCTTCCATCTGCTGGTTCTCTCCCCAATTGGCTGCAATGGCCAGAGCTGAGCCGATCCGAAGCCAGGAGCCAGGAGCTTCTTCCGGGTCTCCCACATAGGTGCAGGGGCCCAAGCACTTGGGCCATCTTCCACTGCTTTCCCAGGCCATAGCAGAGAGCTGGATCGGAAATGGAGCAGCCGGGACTTGAACCGGCACCCATATGGGATGCTGGCACTGCAGGTGGCGGCTTTACCCGCTACACCACACTGGCCCCCATCCATTTAATGTTAAAACATCGTTTTATCTGGACTCTGTCCTCTCTACAGTTCTGACTCAACTTTGCTATAAACCAGACTTTTTATGCAGATGAGAACAGGAGACTAACAGAGCTGGAAATGGCCAAAGGGCAAGGTGCATGGCCACTTCATCTCAGTGGCACTGGGGGCCGTGGCTCGTCTTTCCTGGGCCCCCGTTGCCCCTCCTGTCACGTGGACGGGGGATGAGGCCCTGGGTGGCTCCATGGGCCCTGTCGACTGCCAGCACTGGTGACGGTGTGGGCTGCCTGCAGGTGATGGCTGAGCGGTCGCGGAGGCAGGCGAGACTGTTGCCGTCCCCATTCCCTGCAGGGCACACAGGCCCCCTTCAGCCGCATTCTGCTGGTGAGCCCAGGAAGGCCATGTCCCCCGACTGTCCTTAGCACCCAGCCCGCTGGATGATGTTTGCTCTAAGAAATGCCGTAGAGGATAGCAGGAACTGTCAGGCAGGTCCTTTGGACTGCAGTGATTATGTCGATACGACGTTTATAGAATTACAGTTTGCGAATCCTGTATACTCCATTTTGCCACTAAAATAAACTCTGTGCTACACTGAGATTTTAAACATTTTATTTATTTATTTTTAAAGATGTATTTATTTATTTGAAAGTCATAGTTACACAGAAAGAGGAGAGGCAGAGAGAGAGAGAGGTCTTCTATCCGATGGTTCATTCCCCAATTGACTGCAACGGCTGGAGCTGTGCCAATCCGAAGCCAGGAGCCAGGAGCCTCGAGCCTCCTCCGGGTCTCCCACGCGAGTGCAGGGACCCAAGGACCTGGGCCATCTTCTACTGCTTTCCCAGGCCATAGCAGAGAGCTGGATGGGAAGTGGAGCAGCTGGGTCTCGAACTGGTGCCCATATGGGATGCTGGCACTTTAGGTCAGGATGTTAACCAAGTGCGCCACAACGCTGGCCCCTAAAATTTTATTTTTAAAATATTGATTCACAAGTTTTTACTTGAAAACTTACTTTAGCTTTGTCATAACTAATGGTTTTCAAATATCATGGCCTTAATTCCCTGTGTTTTTTTTTTTTTTTTTTTTTTTGTCTTATATCTTAAATACTGGGGCCAGCACTGTGGCGTAGTGGGTTAAGCCACGTGTACAGTGCCAGCATCCCATATGGGTGCTGGTTGGAGTCCTGACAACTCCACTTCCGATCCAGCTCTCTGCTATGGCCTGGGAAACAGTAGAAGATGGCCCAAGTCCTTGGGCCCCTGCACCTGTGTGAGAGACTGGACAGAACCTGGCTCCTAGCTTCAGATTGACTCAGTTCCAGCTGTTGTGGCCATGCGTGGAATGAACCAGCAGATGGAAGACCTCCGTCTCTGTCTCTGTCTCTCTCTGTAACTCTGCCTCTCAAATAAATAAATTATACACACACACACACACACACATATCTTAAAACTTTATTTTTTGGTAACAGCTTTATTCAAGTACCATGCCATTTTCTCATTTAAAGTGCATTATTTAGTAGTTTTTATTATGTTTATAGAGTTAATGTTACCATTACCATAGTCAGTTTATAACATTTATTACTTCAACAAGAAGCCCTGGGGAGCAGGCATTTAGCCTAGTGGTTAAGACACCTGTATCAGAGCACCTAGGTTCAATTTCTGACTCCAACTTCCAGCCAGTGTAGACCCTGGGAGGCAGTGGTGATGTCTCAGGTAATTGAGTTCCACTCACATGGGGTTCCTGGCTGTGGGCCCACCCAGCTCCTGCTGTTGTGGGCAGTCGGAGAGTGAACCAGTGGGCAGAAGCTGTCTTTCTGCCTCTTAATAAACAATGAAAGAAAGCCCATGTTCTATTTTTTTAAAAAAAGATTTACTTATTTATTTGAAAGTAAGAGTTACAGAGAGGAGAGACAGAGCTCTTCTTCTGCCAGTTCACTCCCCAGATGGCCACAAGGTCTGGGACTGAGCCAGGCCAAAGCCAGGAGCTCCATTCGGGTCTCATGTGAGTGGCAGGGGTCCAAGTACTGGGCCATCTTTCAGGGCCATTGCGCCTGTATGGGGGCCGTGCACCGTGCCGGCCCCAAGCCCTCGCTCTCCAGCCCTTGCTCTAGGTCCCCAGCCCATTACGCACCCAGCCCCTGGCAATCACTGATGTACTTTTTGTCTCTATCGATTTATTATGGACATTTTCTATGAACAGAGTTACGTAACGTGTGATCTTTTGTAACTGGTTTCTTTCATTTCACACACTGTTCTCAAGGTCTCTCCGTGTTGCAGCCTGTATCAGTACTTCATCCCTATTCTGTGTTTTGTCACTGTTGTTAGATTTTATTCTCTGGAGGAATTTTTGGCTCACAGAAGATTCAGGTGAAGCTAGAGATTCCCTGTGTACGTACACAGCCTCCCAGTGTCAACAGCCCGCAGCAGTGTGGTGTGTTTGTTAGACACATGACCCCAGCTCGGCACGTCGTTTTGCCCAAAGTCCGTAGTTAACATTAGGGTTCCCTTTTGTGTGTTGGGGTTTGGGTGTACAGTGACCAGCCGTGGACGGAGTGTTTGTGTCTCTCACCAGATTTCAGTGTTGAGGCCCTAGTGCCCACGTGGTGATTTTAGGAAGTGGGCATTTGAGTGGTAATAGAGTCTTGAGGATTAGCACCCTCAGGAATGGGCAGTGGCCTCCCTTGAGCGGTGTCGAGAGAGAGGTGACCTGTATCTCCACCGCATGGGGACTGGGGCAGCAGACTGGGGCAGGCTGCTTGCACACCGGGCTTTCAGGTGCCACGCTCTCAGACTTGCGTTTCCAGGACTTTGTACGTTTTGTCTAGGTTATCAAACCTACGAACACAGAGCCGGTCATAATACTCCTTTATTGTACTTTTAATGTCCCTGGTATCCATAATGGCGTCCCCTCTGATTTCTGCGAACTCAGTAATTTGTATCCTCTCCTTTTTATAGGATTGTTGCTTTTATTTATCAAAGAATGAACTTTGATTTTTATTGGTTTTTCTCTATTGTTTTCCTATTTTGAGTTTCATTGATTTCTGCTCTAATTTTTATCATTTATTTATCATTTCTTTAGATTTAATTTGTTCTTCTTTTTCAAGTTTCCTAAAGTGGATGTTTAGCATATTTGTCTTAGATTTCTTTTTTTCTTAAAATTTATTTATTTGAAAAATAGAGTTGGGGGGAGGTGCGCAAGAGAGAGAGGGAGAGAGATTGATCGATCGATTGATCTTCTATCCATTGGTTCACTCCCCCGATGACCACAATGGCCACAATGGCCAGGACTGGGCCAGGTGGGAGCCAGAAGCCAGGAGCTTCTTCCAGGTCTCCCATTTCTGATGAGCACCTGGGCCATCTTCCGCTGCTTTCCCAGGCACGTTAGCAAGGAGCTGGATCAGAAGTGGAGCAGCCGGGATTCCAGCCAGCAGCTTACTTGGAATGTCGGCTCCCATGATGGGGTGCTGGCACCACAAGTAGTGGCTTTACCCACTACACCACAACACTGGCCCTGATGTCATTTATTTTCTTTAAAAGACGTATTTATTTGAAAGGCAGAGTGACAGAGAGAGGGAAAGCTTCCATCTACTGGTTCACTCCCCAAATGGCCACAATGGCTGGAGCTGGGCTGGTCAGTAGCCAGGAGCCAAGAGCTACTTCCCAGTCTTCCATTTGGGTGAGGGGACCAAGTATTTGGGCCATCTTCTGCTGCTTTCCCAGGCACATTAGCTGGATTGGAAGTGGAGCAGCCAGGACTTAAATTGGTGCCCATGTGGGATGCTGGGGCTTTACCTGCTATGCCACAGAGACGGCCCTGATTTCTTTAATAATATAAGCAACCAGTGGTAGAAATTTCCTTATTTTTTTTTCAAGATTTATTTTATTTATTTGAAAGACAGAGTTACAGAGAGAGGTAGAAACAGAGAGAGAGGTCTTCTGTCCGCTGGTTCACTCCCGAGATGGCCACAGAGGCTGGAGCTACGCTGATGTGAAGCCGGGAGCCAGGAGCTTCCTCCGGGTCTCCCACATGGGTGCAGGGGCCCAAGGACTTGGGCAATCCTCTATCCCAGGCCACAGCAGAGAGCTGGATAGGAAGAGGAGCAGCCGGGACTTGAACCGGTACCCATATGGGATGCTGGTGCTTCAGGCCAGGGTGTTAACCCGCTGCGCCAACAGCGCCGGCCCCTAAATTTCCTTCTAATCACTGCTTCACTGCACTCCCCAAATTTTGATAATTGCATTTCTTTTACTTCAAAATATTAAAAATTTTTTGTTGTTGGTTTATTTATTTGAGAGGCAGAGAGATATAAAGACAAAGACAAAGACAAATAGACAAAAAGGAGCTTGGATCCACTGGTTCAGCCAGGGCTGTGGGCCAGGCCGAAGACGGGGGCAAGCAACTCAATGCAGGTGTCCCACATGGGTGACAAGGACCCCGCTACTTGAGCCATCCCACTGTGCTTCAGTAGGAAGCCAGAGTTGAGAGCTGATTTGGGAGCCTAAGCGCTGTGGTAAGTGCCTACCCCAGCTCCATGTCAATTTACATTTAAATTTCCGTTGAGATTGCTTGTTTGACCCAGGTGTTATTTAGGACCATGTTGCTTAATCTCTATGTGTCTGGAGATTTTTTTCCGTGTGTCTTTTTGTCACTGATGTCATTCTTTCATATGCTGAGAGCAGATGTGTGATTCTGTTGTTTGGTGGCCCGGATGTGGTCTGTCCTGACGAGTGTTCCATGTGAACTCGAGAAGGACGTGTGTTTTGTGTTGTTTTCCATGCTAGTTGTATCCTGTTGATGGATGGTGTGACTGAGTTCAACTGTGTCCTTACTGACCTTCGGACTTCTGAACCTGAGGGTGGCACTAGGCTTCCGCCTACAGCTGCTCCTAGACTGTATGATGGGGTCGCATCCCGATAAACCCATTCTAAGTCAAAAATACTGTAAGTTGAAAACGCATCGGATACACCGGCCTACCAACACCATAGCTTGCTAACACAGTACATTTTCCCTGGTCGGTTGTTACCCTTGAGATGGTATGGCAGACTGGGAGCTGTCCAGCATCACCGGAGGACACCTGACCACCTATTGCTAGTCTGGGAAAAGGTCAAAAATCAAAATGAGTTTTCACTGAATACATTTTTCTTTTGCACCTTTGTGGGTTTTTTTTTGTTTGTTTTGTTTTGTTTTTTGTTTTGTTTTTACTTTTGACAGGCAGAGTGGACAGTGAGAGAGAGAGAGAGAGAGAAAGGTCTTCCTTTTGCCGTTGGTTCACCTTCCAATGGCCGCCGCGGCTGGCGTACTGCGGCCTGCACACCACGCTGTTCTGATGGCAGGAGCCAGGCACTTATCCTGGTCTCCCATGGGGTGCAGGGACCAAGGACTTGGGCCATCCTCCACTGTACTCCCTGGCCATAGCAGAGAGCTGGCCTGGAAGAGGGGCAACCGGGACAAAATCCAGCGCCCCGACTGGGACTAGAACCCGGTGTGCCAGTGCTGCTAGGCGAAGGATTAGCCTGTTGAGCCACGGCGCCGGCCGTTCACCTTTGTTAAGTCAGAAACTCCTGGTGATCCATCCCAGGCTGGGGACTGTGTGTAGCAGTGGGCTCTTCTGTTTCTCCGTGCAGAGCTGTTTTGGTTGGTGCCTTACGTAGGTATTTTGATACCTTGTGAGGTGCACATAGTAAGGGTTGTTACATTTTCTGGGAGAATTGACCCTGTTTATTCATAACGCCCTACTCCATCCCTGGTGACTTTCTCTGCCTGTAGTCTTTGTCTGCTGAACTTATTGTAACTACTCCTGCTTTCTTTCGATTAGTGTTATCTTCTTTCTCTGTCCATTTACTTTTAGTCTGTATGTATCTGTGTGTGTATATATATATATATATATATTTTTTTTTTTTTGACAGGCAGAGTGGATAGTGAGAGAGAGAGAGAAAGGTCTTCCTTTCTGGCTGGAAGCTTGGAGCTTGGAGCTCCATCCACGTCTCTCACGTGGATGCCAGGGGCCCAGTAGTTGGGCCATCTCCTGCTGCTTTCCTAGGTTCATTAGCAGGGAGTTGGATTGAAAGTGGAGCAGCTGGGACTCGAATCTATGCCCATTTGGGATGCTGGCATCACAGGTGGCAGCTTTACGTCACTGTGCCACAATGTCAACTCCCATTTTCCTTCTTTTTTTTTTTTAACTTTTTTTTTTTTTCTTTGACAGGCAGAGTGGACAGTGAGAGAGAGAGACAGAGAGAAAGGTCTTCCTTTTTGCTGTTGGTTCACCCCCCAATGGCCGCTGCGCCCGGCGCACCACGCTGATCCGAAGGCAGGAGCCAGGTGCTTCTCCTGGTCTCCCATGGGGTGCAGGGCCCAAGCACTTGGGCCATCCTCTACAGCCCTCCCGGGCCACAGCAGAGAGCTGGACTGGAAGAGGAGCAACTGGGACAGAATCCGGCGCCCCAACCGGGACTAGAACCTGGGGTGCCAGCACCACAGGCGGAGGATTAGCCTATTAAGCTGTGGCGCCTGCCAATTTTCCTTCTTTTTAAAGAACTTATTTTAACATTTGTTGCAAGGCAGGTCTACTGGAAACAAATTTCCTTAGTTTTTGTTTGAAAAAGTTATTTTCTTGGCGCCAGCATGTGGCACAGCAGGTTAAAGCCCTGGCCTGAAGTGCTGGCATCCCATATAGGTGCCAATTTGAGTCCTGGTTGCTCCTCTTCCGATCCAGCTCTCTGCTGTGGCCTGGGAAAGCAGTAGAAGATGGCCCACGTCCTTGGGCCCCTGCACCTGTGTGGGAGACCCGGAGGAAGCTCCTGGCTCCCGGCTTCACATCAGCGTAGCTCCAGCCTCTGTGGCCATCTCGGGAGTGAACCAGCGGTTGGAAGACCTCTCTCTCTGTCTCTACCTCTCTCTGTAACTCTGTCTTTCAAATAAATTAAATAAATCTTAAAAAAAAGAAAAAGTTCTTTTCTCCCCCTTCTTGGAACTACAGTTTTGCAGAATATGAAATTTTAGTTTGGTTGTGTTTTTCTCCCGGCACTTTAACTATTCTGCCGCAGGTGCTTCCTCTCACAGGGCCTCTGAGAAGCTGGGTACAGCTCTTCTCTCCCCTGCTCTACAGAGAAGCCATCTCCCCTCTGCTGTTACCGGGGTTTTCTTTGTCTCTTTGATCTTCTGTGGTTTGGGAATGATGTGCCTTGCTGTGGCTGTTTGGCATTTGTCCTGCTTGGTGTTCTCGGAGTTTCCTGGATGTGTCATTGGTGTTTGGTGTTAATTTGGGTGATTTCTCAGGCGTTGCTGTTTTACATACTTCTCTCTCTCTCTCTCTCTCTCTCTCTCTCTCTCTGGTCTTCCAATTACATTTCTGTTTCATCTTTTGTAGTTGTCCTACAGTTCTTGAATATTCTGTTCAGTCTTTTTTTTTTTTTTTTTCCCAGTCCTTTTTTCCCTTGGTGATTTTCAAAGTTTTTGAGGTGGGACAAGTGCTGTGGTGTAGCAAGTAGGGCCGCCTCCTGCAGTGCCGGATCCCACATGGGCACTGGCTCGAGTCCCAGCTGCTCCACTTCTGATCCAGCTCTCTGCTGTGGCCTGGGAAAGCAGAAGATGGCCCAAGTCCTTGAGCCCCTGCACCCATGTGGGAGACCTGGAAGACGCTCCTGGCTTCAGATCAACCCAGCTCTGGCCATTGTGGCCATTTGAGGAGTGAACCAGTGGATGGAAGGCCTTTTTCTTTCTGTCTCTGCCTCTCTGTAACTCTGCCTTTCAAATAAATAAATATAAAAGGTTTTGGATGTTGCTTTCTTTTTCCTTTCTTTTCTCCCTTCTTTCCTTGGTTCTGCTCCAGTGAGCCTGGGCACTGGGCTGTGTCCTTCCCAGGTGCTTCTCAGTGCCCCGCTGTCGTGGATGCAGCGGGGGTGCTGGGCTGGGTGTTTCCTGCACCACCACCACCACCACCCCCCGCAGTGGCTAAAGGGCCTGCATTGGGAATTCCCCTCTGCCCACATGGGAGTCCAGAGCTGAGGTTGGATATCCCCGCCCCCCCCACCCCTTGATTCGGCTGTGATGAACCCAGCAGGTTAGACGCTGGTTGAATGGTACCTCCCAAGGGCAGACTCATTAAGAACACAGGTGCTGGAGTGTTTTCTTCTCGTGCTGGAAACGTGAGGGGTCTTCTCCAGGCTTCACTACGAGAACCTGGTACAGCTGCTGCAGGTCGGACTCACAAAGTTGTGTGGTGGGGGAGGCGGTGACTGGGTCTCCCAGACTTCTTGTCTCTCAGATTTGCCTACCGTTTGTCAGTTAAAATTCACTTTCCTGGGGCTGGCACCGTGGCGCAGAAGGTTAATCCTCCAACTGTGGCACTGGCATCCCACATGGGCACCGGTTCTAGTCCCGGTTGCTCCACTTCCAATCTAGCTCTCTGCTGTGGCCAGGAAAGCAGTAGAAGATGGCCCAAGGGCTTGGGCCTCTGCGCCCACATGGAGACCAGGAAGAAGTGCCTGGCTCCTGGCTTCAGATCGGCACAGTTCCAGCCGTTGTGGCCATTTGGGGGGTGAACCAACAGAAGGAAGACCTTTCTCTCTCTCTCTCTCTCTCTCTCACTGTCTGTAATTCTACCTCTCAAATAAAATAAATTTTAAAAAATTAACTTTCCCATCAATGGTTCCTGTGGAGGTTTCTGCTCTTAATGATTGCAGTTCCCTATCTTTTTGTGTCTCCGTTTTGGGGGTAGTGGTTTACTTTGTGACCCTACTTCTGTTATGGATCTAAGCAGAGTTATTGAGGGGTGGACATTTGGTGCAGTGGCTAAGATACAGCTTGGGACATCTGCTTTCCATATCAGAATGGTTCAAGTCCTGGGTCCTCTGCTTCTGATCCAGCTCCTAGGAGGTACCAGGTGATGGCTCAAGTGCTTGGGCCCATTCCAGGCCCACTTGGCTTGAATTCTTTGCTTCTGGCTTCAGCTTGGCCCATCACTGGCTGTTGTGGGCATTTGAGGAGTGAACTGATAGATGGAAGATCTCTCTGTGTCTCTGTTTCTTTGCCTTCAAGTAAAAATGAAAATGCATTTAAAAACCAAGAGAGATTCAGTTTGGTTTTTTCCTTGTTGTTAGGATAGAATATTGGCTTAAAAGCTGCTTACATTAACCAAAAGTCCCTCGTTCCTTTTTTGTACGGCTTAATCATACCCCGCTGTATGTGTATGGACCACATTTGCTTTTATGCTGTGGCCAGTGTGAAGAATGCTCTGTGAATGCTTGCTAATATGTTCTCCTGTAGACACATGTTCTGCAGAGAAGCGAAATTGCGGAGTTGTAAGGCAGTGTCACTGAAAGCCCAGACGCTGTCCCTGGTGCTGAACCGGTGAAGCCTTGGTTTGAGCGTAAAGGAGAGAGAAGTGAACCTGCGGACAGACGAGGAGGCAGCAGATGGGCATCTCAGTAACTTAGTGAGGGTGGTGGTCCAGGTTTGTTTGTTAAAAATATTTATTTTGTTTATTTGAAAGGCAGAGTGAGAGAGCAAGCGAGCAAGAAAGAGATCTTCCATCCACTGTTGCACTCCCCAAGTGGCTACAACAGCCAGGGCTGAGCCAGGTCGAAGCCAGATGCCGGGACCTGGGTCTCCCACATGGATGGCAGCTGGGCCGTCTTCCACTGTCTTCCTAGATGCGTTCAGGGCGCTGGATTGAGAGCAGGCCAGCTGGAACATGAGCTGGCATTTGATTTTGGGATGCTGCTGTTGCTTACCCACTGTGCCACAACACCAGCCCCCAGCCTGGGGTTTCTAAGGCGACTACAGAGGAGGTTGGGCCGCTGAGCCTGGAGCTGAGTCGCGGGGCTGATAACAGGTGTCTCGGATGTCAGCCAGTTTCCCGGGAGACTTGCTTCATGGCTCGACTTTATCGCTAGGAGGATATTGCAGGATGCCTGAGTAGCCACAGTACATTCTTTGGCTGAGATATGAAAGAGAAAACATATTGTAATGAGAGGTTCCAGTGTTTCACTAATGGGGACGAAGCCCACTGTGGTACCTGCTTCCTTTGCCCTTGGGCCTTTGGACCCCTTTGCCTCCTGTTACAGCACATTCAGACCTCCGCCCATGCTGAATGGAGAGGGCCAGACTACGGTGCAGCTCCAGTTGGCTTTCTCAAGGCCAGTTTCTGGAATTCACAAGCAGGCATTGTTTATCGATGTGACCAGACACTTCAGTCGGTCACAGGCTCAGTGGTCTGCTTTTGTTCATCAGAACATGAAAAAGAAAGGGAAGAACATTTGGTCTGGCTGCAGTAGCTGTACATGCAACCTTTTAAGAAATGGCCAGACCATTTTCTAAAGCGGCTGCCCCAGTTCACATTCCCACCAGAAGTGTATGAGGGTTCTAGTTTTCCCACACCCTCATCACCACACTTATTACTTGTCTTTCTGAAACACCCACTCTAGTGGGTACAAAGTGGTAAGTCATTTGGTGTCTTTTAGATTTGGTATAGAACTATTTGGATTTTTTCATTCTTCATGAGTGAACTTTTAAAATTTTTATTTTTTAAAAAATTGACTTGAAAAGTAGAGCAGTCGAGATCTTCTGTTCACTGGTTCACCCCCCAAATGCCCAGCACAGCCAGGTCTGGGCCAGACCAGAGCCAGGAGCCTGGAAGTCCACCTGAGCCTGTCAGGTAGGGGGCAGGGATCCAAGTCCTCGGGCCAGCAGTTGCTGCCTTCCATGGTGTACGTTAGTAGGTAGCTGGGATGGGAAGCAGACCTGGGCCTTGAACCAGGAACTCTGACGTGGGATGCAGGCGTAGCAGGTGGCATCTGGAGTGCTGTGCCGGGTGCCCCCTGCCATGACTGGGCTGTGGTGGTTTGTGGACCTCGGAGAATGGGTTCATTTAAGCTAAGCTGTGGAATTTATGTACAAAAACTTTTTATAACATTCCTTTACTATCCTCGTAGTATCTTGAGTCTGTAGTGGTGTCTTCTCTTTCATTCCTAATATTCCTAATATTGGTAAATTTTCTTTTTCTTTTTTTTTAAGATTGATTTATGTATTTGAAAGGCAGAGTTAGAGAGAGGCTGAGGGAGAGACAGACAGAGAGAGAGAGATCTTCTATCCACTGGTTCATTCCTCAGATGGCTGCAGTGGCCAGGGCTGGGCCAGGCCAAAGCCAGGAGTCAGGAGCTTCCTCCAGGTCTCCATGAAGGAAGAAAGGGCCCAGGCACTTGGGCCGTCTTCTGCTGCTTTTCCAGGTCATTAGCAGAGAGTGGATTGGAGCAGCCAGGACTTGAACCTGTGCCCATATGGGCTGAACCTGCTGTGTCACGATACTGGCCTTGGTCCTTTTTTCTTAATCATCGTATTTGAGATTTAGCAACCTCACTGCTCGTGTTAGTGTGATATTGACTCTCTTCATTACTTTTCTGTTTTTCAGTTTCATTGATTTCTGCTGTAATTTTAATGTTCTTCCTTCTGCTTGTTTTGCCTTTTCTAATTTCTTAAGGAGGAAGTCTGATCCTTGGCTCCAGAGCTTTCTTTTCAATAATCTCTGCAGTGCTGCGCCTTTCCCTCTCAGCACTGCTTTTTCTGCTTCCCACAAATTGTGATGGACTGTATTATAATTTTAATTCAGTTGGAAATATTTCCTAATTTTATTTTGACTTCTTTTTTTTTTTTTTGATGTATGAGTTGTTTAGAAGTCTATTGTTTAATTTCCAAATATGGGAGACTTTCCAGATATCTTTCTGTTGTTAATCTCTAGCTTAATTCTGTTATAGCCAAAAAACCTACTTTGTATAATTTTAATTATTTTCAATTGTTTAAGGTTTGTTTTATGGCCCAGAATGTGGCCTGTGCTATTGGGGAACATGTGCATTTTGCTGTTGTTGGGCAGACTGTCCTATAAAAAACAATTTGGTCAGGTTGGGTCCTAGGGTTCAGTTGTTCCACGTGCTTGCTGGTTTTGTTTACTCGTTTCCCCATTGTTGAGAGAGCAGGGTTGATGTCTCTAACTTTTGTGGCTCTGTAGATCAGGTTTTGCCTTGTGTGCTTTGAAATTTCTGCCACAGCTCCTCTGGGGTCTACTCTCAGGCCAGAGTTAGAGAAAATAAGAAGGAGGGGAGAAAGGAAGGCAAGTAGACCTCAGCTCTGTACCGGTCGCTTCTCCGGGTGTCCACCTCTGTCCCGAGCCACCTGCTCTGGAGCACTTGGAGATCGTCAGAGTCTTGTGCCCAGGGTTTGAATTGTAATCAGAAGACAGGTGGCTGTTGTGGGCTTGCTCCACCCTGGCCCCGCTGTGGACTTATTTTCTCTGCCTTAGCTTTCCCTGTCCTCTTGGCGGGATGCCGCCTTCTCGGGGGTCTTCCTGATGTTTCTTCCCCAGGAGCTTTGCCCAAGCTCGTCTGGATTGGGTGCCCCCCAGTCCCCACCTCCCAGTCATGCTCCCTGTGCAGCCTGACTCAGCCCGATGGCTTGTCCTCACGCTGGGATGAGAGCGCCGTGAGAGCTCTCATGGGGACACGAGGAACTTTGCCAATCTGGCGTCCCCAGACCGTGTATAGGAGGCACGTGGTCCATGGCGTGCTCACTGTTTCCACAGTAAGTGGTGATGGCACCAACCTCCACGGATCTGCAGCGTAGCACTGTGAAGACTTTGTAACTTCCGGGAGTTTGTGCCCCAGCAGGGTGCCCAGTTACAGGATGGTGCTGATGGCCAAGTGGTTTCGAGCCCGTGGCTGGACCGTGACCCCATCGTGGGCGGCCTCTCCTGTGGACTCGGTGCCCCCAGCAGGCCTGGCGTGAAGGCTCAGGGTGGTGATGGAGGTGCACGAGGAATCAGGCAGCACGTCCCAGGATTGGATGTGCTGGGTGCTCCACTCCTGCTGCCTCTGGGAGGAAGTGCGGGCCGGGCGTCTCCCACCCTCCGGCGCCCTCATGTTAAGCACAGGTCTCAGGTTTAACGGTGGCTCTGACGTAGGCTGGTCATCTGGCTTTGCTGAGTGCCTGCATGTGAAGGGCGTCCCCTAGTTTACGCGCTCAGAGAAGCTACAGGAGGTGCCTCTTGCCCGACTGCCTGTCGGCTCTGCCTACTCTCCGCCCAGAGCCAGACACCTGCAGCAGTGCTGGGGCTTCCCCCTGCACCGTCCCTGTGCCCTGTGCTTCCCTGTCTGGGGCCAGCAGGCGAGGTTGCGCTGGTCACACTGTTTATCTGCTGCACACGGGCACCCGGCTGAGAGGACGTGGGACTGGGATCCATCCGCTCCATGCTCCATGGGTGTCTTCTCTAGCGTGGCCCTGGTGCCACCCTCCTGTCCACTACTTGGCCTGTACTTGGGGTACAGTGTACAGGGGTGAGACTTGGAGTCCAGGTGCTGCTCGCAGCTTCAGGAAGCAGGTTGTTTCGAAGATACTCATTCCGGTGCGAAAGGAATGTGCGCTCCCAGCTGCTCCGATATTGGACCGTGGAGGGAGGAGGGTAACCCACTGAATTTTCACCCCACCACAGCTGCCGCTGGCAGCGGGCACCCCTCACCCCTGCTTATTAATGTGTATATATTTACATTTTTATGTAATTTCCCCAAGCCTAATATTATATCATTAGCATCTCCCATATTGTTACAAAAGTTTTTAGATGCTGTGATTTTTCACAATTATCCAATATACCATAACTAGTCTTTTATTGTTGGGTATTTATAATATTTCCAGTGTTTTCTTCATTACAGCTGTAAAGGGAACATCTTGTATATAAATTCCTAGATGTGGAGTTGATTGAAGCGCATAGGTTTAGTTTCTGGATCCCCCCTGCCCCTCCTCTGGAGGATTACCAGGTTAGCCTGAATAATGGGGTTCACTTGTCAGTGCTTTTTTTTTTTTAAGATTGATTTATTTATTGAAAGGCAGAGTTACAGAGAGGCAGAGACAGAGAGGGCTTCCATCTGCTGGTTCACTCCCCAGATGGCCACAACAGCCAGAGCTGCGCCGATCTGAAGCCAGGAGCCTCTTCCAGGTCTCCCACACGGGTGCAGGAGCCCAAGGACTTGGGCCATCTGCTGCTGCTTTCCCAGCTGCATTAGCAGGGAGCTGGATCAGAAGTAGAGCAGCCGGGACTTGAACTGGCGCCCAAATGGGATACCAGCACTTCAGGCAGTGGCTTTACCCACTACACCACAGCACCAGCCCCATCTGTTGCTTTTGAAAAAAAAAAATAATTTGAGAGGCAGAGAGAAAGAGAGCTCCCCGATGTCAGCAACTGCCCAGGCTGGGCCAGGGAAGCCAGGGAAGCCAGGAGTGGGGACCAGTCCAGGCCTCCCCTGTGGGTGGCAGGGACCCAGGCACTTGATCTGTCACCTCCTTGATCTGTCCTCCCAGGGTGTGCACTCGCAGGAGCCGGGATCAGGAGCAGAGCCGACTCAAACCTGAGCCCTTTGGTGTGAGACCAGGGCGCCCCACGTGGTGGCTTAGCCGCTGCGCTGAAGTCCCTGTCCCAGCTGCCAGCTTCGAGCCTGGGCGAGGCTGTGTGCTCACCTCCACCCTGAGCTGGTGCACAGATGGGGAGCAGAGGGTGGTCAGCCCTCCTCCTTCCCGAGCGCCTGTCTCGGGCCAGGGAACAGGTCATTGCGTTTGCTCTCCTCTCAGTCCTCGCTTGCCAGCCCAGCCGCGGACCTCCGTGGTCAAACAGCAGCGGCACTGATGCGTGCCCGATGCGTGTAGAACTCAGGGTTCTGGAGCCAGGTGGGAAGTTGGCAGCTGGGGCGACGGAGGTGTGGGGGGAGGCTAAGCGTGCAGAAAGCGCCAGCCCTGGGAAGCAGGTCCTGTGGCCTGCCTGGCCCCCACCCCAGGGTTCCCTGGGACGTGCTCGCTGGTGGGTCTGCTCCCATGTGTGGACACCGCAGCGGCCTGTGGGGTGGAGGCTGCTTACTGCCCCTTGGCGCTGCTCCAGCTCCTTGTGGGCCCAGGAGGTGGCCGTGCCTCTGATCCAGTGGCCTGGGACACAGGTGAGCCCATCTCTTCTCCTTCCTCCAGGGCCCCAAGGCAGGTGAACCTGGCCCGGCTTTGGGGGTTGGGAAAGCAGGGACAGAGGTGATGGCCAGATGGAGGTGAGCTGGACATGGGGTGTTCCCTTGGCCCAGCATAGGGCCACTGCCATCAAGGGCTCTTTTTGTGTCTCTGAACCCGTGTCTTGTCAGAGAGATAGGCCCTACCCCTCAGGGCCTGGCTAGAGAGTTGAGGGGGCTGGGGAGGGTGTGGTGTTTTGGGGCCTCTGCAGCTTTGGCACAGGCTCAGTCGGGTGAACCTTGCACCCTCCACCCTCTTGCCCAGAGTGGGGCTGCACCTCTGTGCGTTACCCCACATTGCTTCGTTAGGGTGTGGTGCTGGGGGCGGGGCTTGCATGCTGGGCTGCGTTGCTAGAATGGAGTTTTAATTTGGGGCTCCATTATCAAGTGAGGAAAACCAGTTTTTCACTTGAGAGGATCAGCGACACGGATACATATGTAATTGCCGATTTCTGCTTTTCTTCCTTTCCCTTGCGTTCTTTATCCGTAATTTAAAATTTCACAGTCCCCCACGTGACCATTTCTCTAGGACGTGTTCCGATTCAGCAGGCGCTGGCTGAACAGCTGCTGTGTGTTTCACACGGGGCAGCCCGGTGCAGCGGTCCAGGGAGAGCAGTAGAAGATGGCCCAAGCCCTGGGCCCCTGCACTCGCGTGGTGTGACGGTGGCTCTGCCTCTGCCAGGCTGTGTGATCGTGGCCTGGGACTCGCTGTCCTCACCATGACTTCCCAGAGCGCCTTGCAGCCTCGCAGGCGTTCAGCACGTGCCGCTCGCCCTCCTGACTCTGTTTGTGGTCGCGTCGGGGCGGGTCGTCCACGAGCTGCTGCTGATCAGCCGGTGTGTGCCGGCTCCGGTTCTGCTGCGGGCTGGGCAGAGAGCCCCTCCCCAGCCGGGCAGCATGGCTGACCAGCACGCACGTGCCTGTGCTTCCAGCTGACGGCTCTCCAGCCCAGCGCGTCTACCGGTCATCACAGCTGGTCATGAGCGCAGGTGGCTATCTGCCTGTGTCTTTGATTAATTTTTAAAAGGGAGAAATGAATTGATTACTGGAGGGTAAGTGTCGGATGTTCAGAATGTGAGGGAGAGAACCCCAAGGGGAACTTCGGAGACGTCCCAGTAGGAGCGCAGCCCACGTGGAAAACTGGCCAGTGTCCTCGGGCAGATGGGGGGCTCCTGGAGGAGTAGGTGATGTCAGCTGTCCCTCCTGGGGCCCCTCCCATGTCCAGGGCCCATGACTGCCATGCAGACAGCTCTGGGAGCTGCAGCGCAGGCCCACGCTGGGGCAGGCAGTCCCTGGGGCATGTGTCTGCCCCTGCCTGCATCCAGGGGCCCTTGACCTGCCCCACAGCTGCCCTTCTCACTGAGCTATCTGAGGGACATCTCAGAACCTTCCTGGGCGGGGGGACTGTCCTAGCGGCCCAAGAGAGCCCTAGGCATTTGCTGCCCCACTCTCTGGTCCTCGGTTTCCCGTTCTGAGAAAGGGGCTGATCTCTGTGACATACACGTGTACAGGGGAACCCCAGTCTTCAGCGGGGAAGGGCTCGGCTGTGGCCTTCGTGGTGGGCATGACCAGGCAGCCCCTCCCCCAGAGCTAGGGCAGGGGGAGGCTCTGCAACCTCACAGCCTGCCTCCAAATGCCAGCTCCACTCCGCCCAGCGTTTGGAGTCACTCAAACACTGAATGGCTTCCGGGGGCCCAGGTGGCCACAGGATCAAGGAACATGGGGGTCACCCCGCCCCAAGCTCATGGTTGCAGGATGAGGCACAGTTACAGAGGACTGATGGGAGAAGGAGCTGGTCATTCTGCCTGACACCGCTGGGAGTCTTGGCTGACAGAGGGTTTTGAAGGATGCATAGGAGTTTTCCAGATAGCAGGTCAAGGTAGGGCGTACAAGGTGTGAGGAACACACAGGGCACAGAGGTGTGGAAAGGCATGTGTGTGAGGGAGTCGCCAGGTTTCTTTTTTTTTTTTTTTTTTGGACAGGCAGAGTGGACAGTGAGAGAGAGAGACAGAGAGAAAGGTCTTCCTTTGCCGTTGGTTCACCCTCCAATGGCCGCCGCGGTTGGCGTGCTGCGGCCGGCGCACCGCGCTGATCCGATAGCAGGAGCCAGGTGCCTATCCTGGTCTCCCATGGGGTGCAGGGCCCAAGCACTTGGGCCATCCTCCACTGCACTCCCTGGCCACAGCAGAGAGCTGGCCTGGAAGAGGGGCAGCCGGGACAGAACCGGCGCCCCAACCGGGACTAGAACCCAGTGTGCCGGCGCCGCAAGGCGGAGGATTAGCCTAGTGAGCCGCGGCACCGGCCAGAGTCGCCAGGTTTCTGTGGGTAGGGAATGTGCGGGAGCCTGGGTGTGTGCACACACATGTATACTCGTGCTGAAGAGGATTGGAAACAAGGTCAGCCTAGTGGTCGGCGCTGGTCAGTGCAGGACCTTCCTCCTGGCCAATTTTAGGTGTAGCCCCAGTGGATGCTTTCGAGATGAGGGAGACCTCCCCGGCATGCCAGACTGCTTCCGGTGTTGCCTGTAGACGGGTCCCCTGGGAGCTGCGCCGCTCATCACTTACGCAGACTGTAAAGGGGACGGCGTTCTCCCCAGCGTGTGGCTGTTAAAGCGCGCCATCTTTCAACCTCATTAAGGAATGTGAAATGCTAATGAACTTGGAGACGGGAGTCTTGGGGCCTCTGTTTCCTTGGAAACATTTAGAACAGGTGCTATCTAATGAGCTGTACCTATTTTAAAAGTGAGCCGGGAGGGCTGCTTTGATAGGCCGGCTCACAGCTGATGGGCACACGCGAACAGAGCCGGTGGAGGGCAGTGGAGACGCTTTGTGTGCTCTGGTGGTTTCTATAGAAACCAGGCAGGAGAGTTGCTGAGCGCAGGGTTTCCCTTAGGGCCAGGGCCACCTCGGCCCTGCCCCTGAAGACCACCGGCGTCCTGTCGGCAGGCGGGGCGGGCTTCTTCGTGTTGCTGTCATTCTGCCGTCCACGTGTCGCTGCCGCACCTGCTGCTTGGTTTCAGCTGGGCCCCAGTCTGGTTGTTATTTCAGGCCTGGCTGATAAGAATTAACATTTGTGGAGCTAATTCCTCCCCACAGAGTACTTTAAAGTAACTTTTTATTATTGAGAAATTTAAACACATGCGAAGTAGCGACTATTTAATTACTCGGCGGCCCGCGTCAGCAGTTGCGAACTTAGGGCCAACCTCCTTTCATCCGTAATCTCACTCGTTTTCCCATCAGGCTCCGCCTCTGCACCCCAAACATAGGATTATTTTGGAGTAAATCCCATCGTCTCGTTTGTAAATACTTACGTTTCTTTACAAGATAAGAACTTAGAACATTATTATACCATGACCCTCCCGCAGGTTGGCAGTAATTCCTTAATACCGCTAACTGCCCAATTCCGGTTCACATTTCCCTGGTTGCCTCCTGATTTGCTTTGTACAGTTACCTCGTTCAAATCAGGATCCAAACATGTGGTTGATAAGTCTCTTAAGTCATTTTTAATCTGTCGGTTTCTCTCTACTTGTGTTCCTTGCAGCTTACTTATTGGGGAATAAATCAGCTGCCTGTGCTTGGTTTTTCCTGTCGCGTCCCTGTGGTGTCGTTGGACACCTGCCTCTGTCCCCTGTACTTAGGACTGCAGCGTACACAGGGTCCCCCGCCCCCCAGCCTGTCGTTCTGAGGCTCATCGGTGTTGTTTATGTGCAGCAGCCCCCCGTCCCTGGTTTCGGTCACCTGTGGTCAACGGCCACCAACCGCAGTCTGAAAATATCAAGTGGGTAATTCCAGAAAGACAGAATGTGTGCGTTTCACATCGCCTGCTATTCTGAGTAGCCATGAAGTCTCGCTCCATCCTGCCCTGCGTCTACCATATCCTTGCTGTGTGAGCTACCCACCCATCATCCCTTAGTAGCCGTGTCGGCCAGCAAACCAACTGGCACGGTGTCACGGTGCTTGTGTCCAGGCGACCCTGATTCTTTAAAATGGCCCGAAAGCACGCGAGTAGTGATGCTGGCGATTCAGAGACGCCAAGGAGAAGCCGCTTCCATTTTTAAAAAGTTACCAAACCATTCCCAAAGTGGCGTACACGCCCCCTTCCGTTCCCAGTGTAGGAGAATCCCTGCCTCCCCGTCTGCGTGTGACGTTGTCCGTCTGTCATTTCAGTTCTGTCTGCTGGGTGTGGCATCTGGTGGTGGCTTTCGTTTCTTTTCCCTGGTCACTCATGATGGCGCCATCTTTTAGTGGGCTAATCGGCCGCGTGGGGACAGCTTGTTTTGTGAAAGGTTTGTTGAACATCTACCTATTCATATTCTGGAATGCTTTCCTTCCATTCTGTAGCTTTTTGTGTTCTAAGGAAGACATCTTTGCCTGAGGTCACCAAGGTTTCCTCCTAGAAGTTCCGTAGCTTTCGCTTGGGCATTAGGCATGTGGTCCGCCTTCAAGCAGTTCCTGCGTACGCTGTAAGGCACATGCTGAGTTCTGCTCGCTGGGGTGCCCCATTTCTGTTTTTGTTTTTTGGCATCGAGTGTTGAGAAGACATCCCTGGCCCCCTTAGATTGTCTTTGAAGTCACCTTGCCACGGAAGTGTCTGACGGGTCCTGGAAGTCCACAAATGCCCACGTCCCTGCGTGAAAGGCACGGTGTTCGCACAGACCGCACACCTCTTCCCACGTGCCTTAACTCGGCTCTAGATGACCTGTGCCCCCTGTGCCGTGTGAACGCCGTGGGAGCAGGTGTGTCATATAGGAGTCAGTGTGTTCAGCACAGATGCAGCTGTCCTGGGCCGCGGCCCCGCCATGCTGTCTGCGACTGAGTCACAATCCAGACGTCGCTGGAGAGAGGTCTGGGGCCTGGGAACTGGAGACACTACAGCAGCCGTGTCCCCCCTTCACTCGGGTGCACGCTGCACAATGCTCACCATGTCTGAAGTGTTGCCACTCTCTGGGATTTTCTTTTAGAAACTGTCTTCAGTTTGTAGTTGACTGAGTGCGCAGATGGCTGGCTGTATCCAGCACCCTCAGAAGTTTTGTGCTCCTTGGTTTACTTTGAGAAGTTGTGGAGTTCTTGGCTTTGTGTTAAAGTCGGGGCCGGCGCTTGGGCCCCTGCACTCACGTGGGAGACCCAGAAGAAGCTCCTGGCTCCTGGCTTCAGAATTGCAGATTGGTGCAGCTCCGGCCATTGCGGCCAATTGGGGAGTGAGCCAGCAGATGGAAGACACCTCTCTCTCTGCCTCTCTTGCTCTCTCTGTGTAACTCTGATTTTCAAATAAATGAATAAATATTTTTTTTAATTAAATTATTTTAAAAAAAGGACTGTGGTCCATTTGGTATTAATTTTGTGTTTGATATAAGGAATGGAAGGAGTTTAATGATCTTCCTGCAAATATTCAACATTCCTGCAACATTTGTTGGAAACAGTCTGCTTTTTTATATCTCACATGGCTAAATATCTGTTTATCTATTTTTTAAAGATTTATTTATTTGTTTGAAAGGCAGAATTAGAGAGACAGAGACAGAGAGAGAGGTCTTCCACCTGCTGGTTCACTCCCCATATGGCTGCTCTGACCACAGCTGGGCTGATCTGAAGCCAGGAGCCAGGAGCTTCTTCCAGGTCTCCCATGTGGGTTCAGGGGCCGAAGCACTTGGGCCATCCTCAGCTGCTCTCCCAGGCCATAGCAGAGAGCTGGTTTGGAAGTGGAGCTGCCAGGACTGGAACTGGCACCCACATGGGATGCCGACACTGCAGGTGGCAGCTTTACCCATCACACTTCGGCACCAGCCCCGTTTGTCTATTTTTGTCCTCTCTCGTCTGTTCCATTGATGTCTTTGTCTCTCTTTGCACCATTGTTTTCATTATTGTGATTTTAAAATTAGTCTTGTAAACCTTCCAATTTTGTTCTTTTTCAATGTGTTTTGACTACTCTAAATTCTTTGTAATTGCATTTCAATTTTATAATCACTCTGCCAATTTTATAAAACAAAACCGGCTTGAAATTTGAATGATATTGTATCTAATCTGTAGAACAATTTGAGAGAGAATTGAACTCTTAATAATTTTGAATGTTCCAATCCATGAGCATCGTATACTTCTTTATTTCGTTAAATCTTCTTTAATTTCACTGTGATGTTTTATAGTGTTTATAGTACAGGTCTCTTACATCTTTTGGTCACATTTGTCCCTCAGTATTTATATATTTTAAAATATTTATTTATTTATTTGAAAGGCAGAGAGAGAGAATCTTCCATCCACTGGTTCACTCCCCAGATGGCTGCAACACCCAGGGCTGGGCCAAGCAAAGCCGGGAGCCTAGAGCTCCATCCGGTCTCCCACATGGGTGCAGTTGTCCAAGCCCTTGGGCCATCATCTGGTGCCTTCCCTGCTCATTAGCAGGAAAGCTGATCAGAAGTGGAGCAGCCAGGACCTGAACTGGTGCTCCAGTATGGGATCCTGGAGTCACACCTGCAGCTTAACTCACTCCACCACAATACTGGCCAGGATTCGTATTTTTGATTCTCTTGTAAATAGTATTTTAAAATTTCAAATTCTAATGGTCCATTGTTAGGATGTAGAAAAACAATGGCTATTTGAATCTTCACCTTGAATTCTGCAGCTGTGAGAAACTTATTTGTTAATTCTTTTTTCCGATTGTAAATTTGAGTGTTGGACTTCTACATAGATGGTCGGACCATCTGTGAATAAAGGTGGTTGTAATTCTTCTTTTCCAGTCTGATTGCCATCTGTCTGTCTGTCCATCCTCACTTCCTTCCTGCCTCCCTCCCTTGTCTCACTGGCTGTCCCCTGTGGAAGAGCAGAGAGAGGAACTTGCTTGCCTTGGTCTGGTCTCACATTGCTCATCCTCCCTCACGTTGGGCTCGGGAGCTCCCGTCGCTACGAGGACGCTCTCTTTTCTCCGCGTTTGCTGAGAGTTCTGGTCGTGAGTGAATGTTGGATTTTGCGATACTTTCTCAACATGTGTTGAAGTGACGTGTAGTTTTTCTTTCATATTGTGTTAATGCAGTGGTGAGTTTTATCAGTTGATTTTCAAATATTAGAGCAACCTTGCGTTCCTGAAGTAAATGCTACTCTATCATGATATATTATCTATCCCCTTTATATAAGTTGGGGTTCTATCAGCTAAAATTATGTTAGGAATTTTTACATATAAGAGTATGTTCATAAGGGTTGTTGATCTGAAATTTTCTGTTGTAGTATCTCTGGATTTAGTATTGGGGTAGTTCTGGTCCCATCAACTGAGCTGGGGAATGTTCCTTTCTCATCAGATTTCTGGAAGTTTGTGTGAAGTTGGAATTATTGCTTCCGAAGTGTTTGCTAGAATTGATTATACAGTCATGTTGGCTTCAAGATTTTCTTTGTGGAAATGTTTGAAACTTTAACGTTTACCGAGGCCAGCACTGTGGCGTAGCAGGTGGAGCTTCCACCTGCCATGCCAGCATCCCATATGGGCACTGGTTCGTGTCCTGGCTGCTGCACTTCTGATCCAGCTCCCTGTTAATGGCCTGGTAGAAGCAGCAGAGGCTAGCCCAAGTACCTGGGCCCCTGCCACCCATACAGGAGCCCGGATAAAGCTCCTGGCTCCTGGCTCTGGCCTGGCCGTTGTGGCCACCTAGAGAATGAACCAGCAGATGGAAGATTACTCTGTCTCTCCCTCTCTCTGTAACTTTGACTTTAAATACATAAATAAATAAATCCTAAAAACAAAAGGTGACAGCCCATCAAAAAATTATTTATTATTTATACATCTATTTCTCTTTTCTATGAGTGGTCTTTCATATTTATATCCTTTAAGGTAATTTATCCATTTCATCAAAGTTACTTAATTTTTTTAATTAATTAATTTTTTTTGACAGGCAGAGTGGACAGTGAGAGAGAGAGACAGAGAGAAAGGTCTTCCTTTGCCGTTGGTTCACCCTCCAATGGCCGCTGCAGCTGGCACACCGCGCTGATCCAAAGCCAGGAGCCAGGTGCTTCTCCTGGTCTCCCATGGGGTGCAGGGCCCAAGCACTTGGGCCATCCTCCACTGCACTCCCGGGCCACAGCAGAGAGCTGGCCTGGAAGAGGGGCAACCAGGACAGAATCCGGAGCCCCGACCGGGACTAGAACCCGGTGTGCCGGCGCCGCAAGGCGGAGGATTAGCCTGTTAAGCCACGGCGCCGGCCAAGGTTACTTAATTTTTTACCATGAGAGTTTTCGTGATATTATTTTTATCTATACTCTATGGGGATAACACCTTATTCCTCATTCCTGACATTGGTGATTCGTGTCTTTTCTCATTTTTTCCTTCATCAGTCTAGCCAGATATTTGTAAATCTCACTGATCTTTCCAAAGTACTCGATATTCATTTCATTGGTTTTTCTCTTTTCTTTTTTTAAAAAAGTTATTGTATTTCTCAGGTTTCCATTGTTGTCACAAAGGACCGGAGGCTGGGAGCCCTATAAAGGAGACAGACTGGGGCCGGCACTGTGGTGCAGCGGCTAACGCCTCCACCTATGACCCCAGCGTCCCACCGGGCGCCGGTTTGTGTCCAAGCTGCTCCACTTCTGATCCAGCTCCCAGCTAGTGGCCTGGGAAAAGCAGTGGAAGATGGCCCAAGTGCTTGGGCCCCTGCACCCACATGGGAGACCAGGAAGAAGCTCCCAGCTCCTGGCTTTGGCTTGGTCCAGCCCCAGCTATTGCAGCCATCTGGGGAGTAAACCAACACCTGGAAGCTCGCTTGCTCTCTCTCTCTCGCTCTCTCTCTCTCTCTCTCTGTGTGTGTGTGTGTGTTCCTCTCTCTATAACTCCAACTTTAAAATAAGTAAATCTTAAAAAAAAAAAAAAAAAGTGACAACCACAACAAAAACCACCTGAATTATTGAGCCCATGGCTTCCGCGGCCGGGAGTCTGGGTCCTGGGGACCCCACTGATCTGCCCAGGGGAGGGGTGTCGCAGAGGACAGTGGCAGGGCAGGAGCACACGTGTGCGTGTGTGTGTGCGACAGGAGAGGGCAGGCAGGGCCAGCTTCCTCTTGAACGGCAGCTCTCTGGGGGCCCCAGGAGCACCACCCTAGTTTCCACTGAGAGCAGGACCCAATCGAGCCCCAGCAGCCTCAGCTCCTAAGGTCCTAGGGTCCCGCCACCTTCTGGCGTCACCAGCACCAGAACCCTGGCCCCCACGGCCGGCTCTGGCTTCCTTTCCCGTCTTCCGCTGAAACCTTGGATTTAGTTTTATCTTCCTTTTCTAAGAAAGCTTCTTAAAGTGGAAGCTGAGGCCTCTGTTTTGACACTTCTGTTGTCTAATACAGATATCCAGAGCTATTAATTTCCCTCTAGGTATCGCAGCCACATCACGCGCCTCTTGCTATATTGTGTTTTCGTTTTCATTCAATGCAAAGTGTTTTCTAATTTCCTTTTTCATTTCTTTTGGATTATGGATTGTTTAAAAGTGTGCACTTGGGAATCTTCCAGATATCTCTTTGTTATTTATTTCTAATTTAATTCCATTGTGGTCTTGGAACATACCTTGTGTACCCGAATCCTTTGAGAGCTGGTGAGACTTGTGTGATGTGCTGGAACTCAGCCTTGGTGAGTGGAGGGAGACAACCGCTGTTGTTGGGTGTGGTCTCTCCAAGTGCCAGGTGCGTTGAGTTGGCCACAGCCTTCTTTGCCCCTGCACCTGTGTTCTCTGCTCCGTAGGAGCAGCTGAGCTATGGTTTGAATGCATGTGTCCCGCCAGAATTCCCATATCGGAACTTAAACCCCAAGGTGATGGTGTTGGGAGGTGGGGGCCTTTGCGGGGCGAGCGTCACGAGGGCTCCACCTTTGTAAGTGGGTGCATGTCCTTATGAAGGGACTGGGGGAAGCGAGCTGGGCTCCCTCTGCCTTCCCTTCTCTGCCGTGAGGACACAGTGTGTGTCCTCTCTGCTGAAGCTGCAGGGGCCTTGACCCTGGACGTCCGAGCCTGCAGAGCTGTGAGGAGTGGATGTGTGCTGTTCATGAATTGCTGGTCTAGGGTACCAGGCAGAGCAGCAGTAATGAATTAGCACAAGCAGGTCTGTGATGATGAAGAGAGGATTGGTCTACTTCCTTTTTTTTTTTTTTTAGTTCTTGCATTCCCTGCGTTTATTTAGAAGCTGTGTTGTTAGGTTCTCCTGAGGAATTCGAGTTGGCTGTTTGGCTACTGTGAAACCGTCTTCTTTATCCCTTGTAATATTGTTTACTCGGAACTGTACTTTGTTTTTAACATATGCACTCCTGCTTTATTTTGGTTATTGTTAGCATGGTATATCTTTTTATATCCTTTAACATATTTGTGTCTTTATTTTTAGATTTATTGATTTATTTGAAAGGGAGGTTACAGAGAAGGAGAGGCAGAAGCAGAGAGAGAGAGAAGTCTTCCATCTGCTGGTTCACTCCCCAAATGGCCACAACAGCCAGGGCTGGGCCAGGCCAAAGCCAGGAGCCTGGAGCTTCTTCCGGGTCTCCCACACGGATGCAGGGGCCCAAGCACTTGGGCCATTCTCCACAGCTTTCCAAGAACACTAGCAGAGAGCTGGATCAGAAGTAGAGCAGCCAGGACTTGAACCCATGCCCACATGGGAGGCCAGTGCTGCAGCCACTTAACCACAGCCTCTATGCCACAACGCCGGCCCCATGTCCTTATATTTAAAGTGGCTTCTTTTGGATTGTATGTAACTGGGTCTTGCTTTTTAATTTTTGTCCCTAGGTAGCCATCTCTTCTTTTGAACTAGTGTAGTTATCCTGTCTTGATTTAATTTGATTATAACCACGACTGGGTTTGAATCTGCCATCTTGTTGTTGTTTTTAATGTGTTCTATCCCCTGCCTCCCTTCTTATCCATGTTTCTGTTGGATTAATGTAGCATTGTTACGATTTCCTCTTATTGTCTCTGTTGCTTTATTCTCTGTGGCTTTGTGTTTTCAGGTTTTTTTAAAAGATAGGTTTGTCTGCCTTCAGCTCGTTTGCCTTAAGAACCTTATAGCAAGTGCACAGATTCTTGGTTTCTCCTCCCGGGGCCTTGCGCTGTTGCTGGCATACTTCTGTGTGCTACAGTCCCTGTAATATATTGTTATTGCTTGTGCTGGGAGCAGCCAATACCTTTAAAATATCTTAATACTAAAAAAGTGTTGTTTATTTCCCTACCCATTTACCATTTCCACTGTTTTTCATGTGTTTTTCTCTATGCCTCAAAAACTTCCTTTAGCATTTCATGTATTTTGGTTCTGTTGGTGATAAATTATTTCTGCTTTTGTGCATCTGAAAAATATTTACCTTGTCTTTTGTTTAAGAGATTTGCACTGGGGGAATAGCTCCAGGTTCGTCATCTCTCCTTGCTCTCGGCACTTTGAACACGCTGTTCTACCTTCTCCAGCCGCCTGGTTTCCAGTGCCCTCCGTTCCCCTGGGGTAACACGTTCTACCTCTGTATCCCTGCTTCAGGAAGTTTCCTTGCTGTGCCCTGGTGCCGCTTTCTCTGTTGCTTAAGCTCTGTTGAGTTTCTGTTAACTATGGGTTTATAGCTTTTATCAAATCTGGAAAGTTTTGGTCACTGATTTCTGTTTGACTCCACCCCCAAGCACATTCTTAGTAGGCAGATTTTGGGATTTGTTTTACAGCTCACCTATGTCTGGATTTCCTGGCCATCTCCTGTGTAATTTCTACTCTGCTGTTAGTAGCAAACGCGTTTGCTTCGGGTCTTTGTGAGTGTCGTCCTCCACACGCTGGTGCCTCTTGGACCGTGTGCGCCTGGTTCCTCCGTCTCTCTCACGGGTTTGTTTCAGCCATGGACTGTGCCGTCCTCATCGTGGGATGTGTGTGCCTGGTTGCTCCGTCTCTCTCACGTGGACTGTGCCATCCTCATCGCGGGAGGCGTTTCCGTGCTCCTCTCCAGGTCTGGTAACTTTGGTTGCTGCCAGACACCGCGAATGTTCCCTGTGTACATGCTCAGTGTCCACTTGCTCCTCTGCATATTCTTTTTTTTTTTTTTTTCTGACAGGCAGAGTTAGACAGTGCGAGAGAAAGACAGAGAAAAAGGTCTTCCTTTGCTGTTGGTTCACCCCCCAAATGGCCACTATGGCCGGCGCGCTGTGCCGATCCGAAGCCAGGAGCCAGGTGCTTCCCCTGGTCTCCCATGTGGGTGCAGGGCCCAAGCACTTGGGCCATCCTCCGCTGCCTTCCCGGACCACAGCATAGAGCTGGACTGGAAGAGGAGCAACCAGGACAGAATCCAGCACCCCAACCAGGACTAGAACCCGGTGTGCCGGCGCCGCAGGTGGAGGATTAGCCTAGTGAGCCGCGGCGCCGGCCCCTCTGCATATTCTTAAGAATTTTTTTGGCTTCAATTGTACTGCTTGGGAATTTTTTGATCTTTTTTTTAAGATTTATTTATTTATTTGAAAGTCAGAGTTACACAGAGAGAGAGGAGATCAGAGAGAGAGAGAGAGAGAGAGAGAGAGGTCTTCCATTCGATGGTTCACTTCCTGGTCTACTGCTCCCAGGCCATAGCAGAGCTGGATTGGAAGTGGAGCAGTTGGGTCTCGAACCGGTGCCCAAAGGGATGCTGGTGCTTCAGGCCAGGATGTTAACCCGCTGCGCCACAGCGCTGACCCCAATTTTTTTATCTTCTTGAAGCTTGCTTTTAGGCTTTGCTGGGCAGAAACAAAACAGCCCTTTTCCAGGGTAAAGCTTGTCTCCTTGTTCAGACAGTACCTTGAGTGCTCTACGCGGTGGCCTGTGTATTCTTGTTGGGCGCATGAATGGTTCTTCACACCTGATCTTGGCCCAAAGGCCGAGAAGCGATGGTTCTTAGTCCTGCATGAAACCTTTGAATTGCGTGCTGTTCCCGTCTGCTGGTTCTTTCCTTGGCCTTGTGTAGCGTCTGCATTTCGATGCACTGGTCAGCATTGGGGTTATATGCCTCTGGCAGAGGAGTGTCCGTGTCCTGGGTAGGATTATGAACTTGTATGTTTCTCCTCGCAGTTTTTTTTTTTTTTTAAAGATTTATTTATTTATGTGAAAGTTAGAGTTACACAGAGAGAGAGGAGAGGCAGAGAGAGAGAGAGAGAGAGAGGGAGAGAGAGAGGTCTTCTATCCTCTGATTTACTTCCCAATTGGCCACTACAGCTGGAGCTGAGCCAATCCGAAGCCAGAAGCCAGGAGCTTCTTCCAGGTCTCCCACGAGGGTGCAGAGGCCCAAATACTTGGGCCATCTTCCACTGCTATCCCAGGCCATAGCAGAGAGTTGGATTGGAAGTGGAGCAGCCGGGACTGGAACCGGTGTCCATATGAGATGCCAGTACTGCAGGAGGTGGCTTTTACCTGCTATGCCACAACACCATCTCCAGCTTTTTTTTTTTTTTTTTTTTTTTTTAGATTTATTTATTTATTTGAAAGGTAGAGTTAGACAAAGAAAGAGACAGACAGGGACAAATCTTCCATCAGCTGGTTCACTCCCCAAATGGCTGCAGTGGCCAGAGCTGGGCTCATCTGAAGCCAGGAGCCAGTAGCTCCCGTGGGTGCAGGGGCTCAGGTACTTGGGCCATCCTCCACTGCTTTCCCAGGCCACAGCAGAGAGCTGGACTGGAAGAGGAACAACTGGGACTAGAACCTGGTGCTCATATGGGATTTTGGCACCACAGGTGGAGGATTAAGCAAGTGAGCCACGGCGCCAGCCCCAAATTGTCTGTCTTATATACCAGGTAGTCTTGGGTCTTTTAAGAAGTTTTAAAATCCAGCCTCGCATCTTTTTCGGTTGTTGACTTTAGATGATTTACATTTGCTGTAGTTGTTGGTGTTGTTGATGAGGGCCTGCCGTCGTGCGATTCTGGCTTTATCTCCTCTGTGTTTAGTCCTCTGCTTCTTCTTTCCTGCCTTCTTTGGGTTATTTCAATTTTTGTTATATTAATTTATCCATTAACTTCTTTTTTGCTATGTCTCTTTGTATTATACTTTTATGTTTGCTCTAAGGATTTTAATATGTAAACTTAAATTGTCACAATTATACCTATTGTTAATATTTTGCCACTTTAAATAAAAATAGAGTTCCTAGGGCCGGTGTTGTGACATAGCGGGTAAAGCTGCCACCTCAACACTGGCAGCCCATATGGGCACAGGTTCGAGTCCCAGCTGCTCCACTTCTGATCCAGCTCCAATGCTAATGTGCCTGGGAAAGCATCAGAGGACGGCCCAAGTGCTTGGGCCCCTGCACCCTCGTGGGAGACCTGGGGGAAGCTCCTGGCTCCTGGCTTCAGCCTGGCCCAGCCCTGACTGCTGCAGCCATCTGGGGAGTGAACCAGCGGATGGAAGATTTATCTCTCTCCCTCTCCCTCTCCCTAACTCTATCTTTCAAATAAATAAATAAATCTTTTTTAAAAAAAATTCCTCTAACCAGAGGATCTCTCTGCCCCTCCCATGCACCATGTTACAGCTGTGGCACACACACTGATGGCCTCCCCCCCCCCCAATGGAACAGCTTCTGTTTTCAGTAATCCTACATGTTTCAAGTAACATAACTGGGAGAACTGTGTGCTTCTGGTATTTATGCCATTGTTTCTAGTGCTAGTGCAATCTTTTACACCGCCAGTGCCTCTTCCCTCGCCTCCGAAGTTCCACGTTTCCCTGATATTTCTCCCCTCATTCCTAAGGGCACCTTTAGGGTCTGGCTTGGAGTCGGTCACTTCCCCTCATTCCTAAGGGCGCTCTGCTCTCTGAGATGCTGAGTTGGCACTCCCTTCCCCCACCGTCTTCAGGCCTCCATAGCTTCTGATGAGAAGTCTGTAGTAGTCCACATTATTGTTCTAGATGCAATTCTTCACTTTCCCCCTCTGGGGGTGTTTTCTTTGGGATTGTCAGCACTTTGAGTGCGATAGCAGGGCTTGATTTTCCTTGAATGTGTCTTCTTTGTGGTTGCAGAACCTCTTGATTCTGAAATTTAACCCTTTAGCCAAATTTGGGTAAGTTTCAGTCACTAGTCCTTCAGATGGTTCTCTTTTCACATTGCTGTCTTTCCCTCTCCTTCACGAATTCCATGAAGAAAACTACTTCAGTCTTTGCTGCCTCTCGCAGGTCTGCAGGCTCTGTTCTCACTCTTCAGATGGGTCGTTCGGCCAGAGCGACAGCTTCTTTTTAGAATTCCCATGTTGGTGCCCACAGCCATTTCCTTCATCCGGTCGACCCCTGTTCACAAGACAAAACACAAAAACATCCAAGAACCTCCTCCACCTTCCTGGTTTTTCCTCACATTTTTATGATCTTCCCGAGCCACTTGCTGTTGTTTGGCTTGAAGGCTTCAAGGTGTTGCCTCTTGAGTTTTCCCCACAGGTTTTGGTCATAGTTTGTCACGGAGACACAGAGGCCATGGTGATTGTACTCCATTTCATACTGAATTTTGTGCATTTTAAAATTGAAGGTGTTGGGGCCGGCGCTGTGGCGTAGTAGGCTAGGCCTCCGTCTGCGGAGCCAGCCTCCCATAAGGGTGCCGGTTTGAGTCCCAGCTGCTGTACTTCCGACCCAGCTCCCTGCTTATGGCCTAGGAAAGCAATGGAAGTGGTTCAAGTGCTGGGGCCCCTGCACCCACATGGGAGCTCCTGGCTCCTGGCTTTGGATTGGCTGTGCTCCGGCCATTGTAGTCATTTGGGGAGTGAACCAGAAGATGGAAGGCCTTTCTCTCTGTCTCTGCCTCTCTCTGTAACTCTGCCTCTCAAAGAAATAACTAAACAAGGATGTTACTGTTACTCTCTTTAGCGCCTGTTGAATAATTTTAATTCCTGTGCCTCTGGTTCACCGATGGTCTCTTTTGCAGCCTCATGGCTATTGATTCCATGTAATGTGGTTTTTTTAATCTCAAACATTGTACATTTCATCTCTAAGAGTTCGCTTTGGTCTTTTACAATATCCTCTCTGTCTCTGCTTACTGTGCTCAGTCTCCCCTCTGCCTTCTTAAACAAGTACTGTGAAACTATAATAACTTTATTTTTTATTTTATTTATTTGAGAGAGAGAGAGGGAGGGAGGGGGAGTCAGCCGTCCACTAGTTCACTTCCCAAATACCTGCAATCGCTGGGGCTGGGCCAGGCCAGAGCCATGTGCCGGGAGCTAGATCGGGGTCTCCCACGTGGGTGGCAGAGACTCCTGGAGCCATCATGCAGGAAGCTGGAGTTGGGAGCAGAGCAGGAACTCCAGCCTGCACTCTGATAAAGTGATGTGGGCATCCCGGGTGGAATCCTCTCTGCCAAACACCCACTCCTCCAACAACTGCTAGAGGCCTGGCCTGTTATCTCTGTGTCTTCCGGTGACATCAGCTGGGTTCCTGCTGAATTTGCTCATCGTTTCTCTGTGCCCCTTCTGTTTTTGGTAAGATAGAATTACATTGTTGTTTTCACTAAGTTTTATACTGAGTTTACACTAAGTGTACAGAATTTTTCTTTTTCTGGTTTGTCTTTTTTTTTTTTTTTAAATCGCTTTTACACTGGGAAACTTTATTTCCATCTGCCTTAATACAATTTTTAAAAATTTATATTGACATTAGCAATGGAAAAGACTGAAAACAGCTTAAAATTTCTTGGAACTGGAGCAAGCGTGTGGCACAGCGGTTCAACTGCCGGTTGGGCCACCCACACTCCGCTTCAGGGGGCCCGAGTGCGAGCCTGGGCTCCGCTCCGGGTCTGGCTTCCTGCTGACACACACCTGGGAAGCAGCAGCGGTGGAGCTCCTGCTTCAGCCTCCCAGCCTTGCCCCGTTGTTGAGACGTCCGGGGAACGGACCAGCAGGTGGGAATTTTCTGTCTCTCTGCCTTCCAAATACAGTTAATTTTAAAAAGGGCAATTCTTTAAAAACTTTTTTCTTGCATTTTTTTGTTCACGAAGTATATTCAGTTTTGTTCTGTCATCAAATTACTGGTTCCCTATTAATAAGGCATATCCAACCAAAGATCTAACATTAAATTGCTGTGCTTCAAATTCTTAACAGGATTGTATTTGTGTGGTTAAACTACCAGATCAATACAAGGCTAATTTCATTTAATTTTGCTTTCACATTCTAGAGATTGCTTTTTAAGTTAATTTCTTTGTATAATTTAATAAAATATGTACAAAGGTCTACAGAAAAGATTGGCAAACTACAGTCCATAGGCCCAGTCTGGTCTCTGCTCTGTTTTTTTAGGACCCATGAGCTAAGAATGGTATTTACCGCTTTAACTAGTTCTCAGATACACACACACACACACACACTCACACACTCACACACACACTCACACATGCCAAATACGCAATAGTTACATTAGTGGCCGCCAAAGCTAACATAGTTACTGTCTGGCTCCTCACAGAAGACGAGCGTGACCCTCATTCTAGAGTGGCACCTGCCAAGCGGGCACATTCAGGTGAGGGGTGCACCCCTGCCCGTGACCCTGTCCCCACCGTCCCCGCCCGGTCCAGTCCTGCTCGGACTCAGCAGTGGTCCCCAGCACTTCTGCTCACGTCACCGTTCGTCTCCTTGTCTTCCACACCTTTTCCTGTCACCCGCTTTGTTTTCTCTTGAACAGTTTCCCCCGAGGACCCCTCTCCCTCCAAGCAGGGAGAAGTACCTCCCCCTCTGTTACAGCTGCGTACTGCTGCGGAGTGGGGCTGTTTGGTCAGTGCTGTCTTGATGAACGTGGTGCTGTTTCCAGTTTTCTGTCTTTAAACGTAGTGTTGCCTGGGGCTGGCATTGTGGTGTAGTGGTTAAGCCACCACCTGCGATGGCAGAGGCCCATTCCAGTGCTGGTTCCTGTCCCGGCTTCTGATCCAGCTCCCTGCTAATGAGCCTGGGAAAGCCGCGGAGAATGACCCAAGGACTTGGTCCCTGCCACCCATGTGGGAGACCCAGATGGAGTTCCTGGCTCCTGGCTTTGGCCTGGTCCAGCTCTAGCCATTGCAGCCGTTTGGAGAGAGAACCAGAGGATGGAAGATCTCTCTCTCCCCCACTCTCTGCCTTTCAAATAAATAAATAAGATTTTAAAAATGATCAAAAAATAAAAGCAGTGCTGCTTTTGGGGGCGTTGTGTGCCTGTCTTGGGATTGATCCTCAGAGCCGTGCGTGTGGCTGAGCAGCGATGTGTGTGCATTTGCTCCGAGGCGCCCCGATCCACCCCCCTGTGGTTGTTCCATTGGGCGTTTCTGACAATGACCAAAAACACCTGACGCTCACACAGCTGCCTCAGAGTGTGTTGTCAAGCTGTTGATACCCTAATAGACGGCTAAGGAATGGGGTCTCTGCACAGTTTATTCTGCACGGGACCACCTGCTCTTCCGTGAGCACTGTTCCCGTGCCCGTTGCCTGTGGAGCTGCCCCTGGCACCTGGTTGCAGGCACTGTGTTTGGTAGCAGCCTTTGCCCCGCACATGAATAGCGAATGTTTCTCCCAGGTTTGTTTTACTCCACGTACTGACTTGTTTTCTGACAGGTACAACTATGGCGAAACGTGCTCATCTTTCTTTACAGTTTCTGTCTTGGAGTCACAACCAGGAGAGCTCTTTGGGCCCCCTTTGGTTGTGTCCGCAGGGCCACCCCCAGGCCGCTGTCCTGTGTGACTGGCTCCTTCGACTCGTGTGATTTAAGTTGCAGGAAGGGGCCCTTGCTCAGGGAGAAGGGACCTGCCCGAGAGCTCACTGCTCACGTGGGGCCCCCAGCTCTGGCTGACGAGCCCATGCCCGGGCACAGCACCTGTGTTCCTCCTGGGCTGCAGGTCCTCTACACGCGTGGACACTGCAGAGAGGCAGTGAGCCTGGTCACGTGGCCAGCACAGGCCCTCAAGCCTGGATCCCCGGGTGTATGCCCCGGCCTTCCCGCCCGACACCTGACCCTTGCGCGTCCAGGGCCAGGAGTGGCTCCTGCCAGCCCCTGGATGTCTCAGGGTGATGCGGTATTGAGCACAGTCCGTCTCTGTCCCCCCACGCCCACCACGGTCCCCAGCAGCCCCTCTTTGGAGAGATCAGTGAAGGCCGTGTCTCCCAGCGGCCCCGGGCCCGAGTGGCAGCGTCTCAACATGAGGCGCCTTGGCCTCAAGGGTCGGGAGAGAGGCCCTGCAGTCACTGTTCTTTTGTTCCTTTGTCCATTTGTTCACCTGTCCAGCCTGACCACGTGACTGAAGCATCCACACCCATGGAACCTCTGCAAACAAGCCCAGTCTCTTCACCCTCAAATCACCCAGCTCTGTAGAGTCTTTTTCTTTTTAATATTTATTTATTTTATTTAAAAATCAGAGTTAGAGAGAGGAGAGGCAGAGGGCGGGGGGCGGGGGAGGTCTTCCAACTGCTGGTTCACTCCCCAGTTGGCTGCAACGGCTGAAGCTGCACCAATCCATAGCCAGGAGCTTATTCCGGGTCCTGCATATGGGTGAAGGGACCCAAGGACTTGGACCATCTTCCACTGCCTTCCCAGGCCATAGCAGAGAGCTGGATCAGAAGTGGAGCAGCCTGGATTTGAACCAGTGCCCATATGGGATGCCGGCACTGCAGACAGAGGCTTTACCTGCTACGCCACAGCACCGGCCCCTGTAGAGTCTTAAAATGAGTGATGATAATAATTTCTAGTTCATCCTACCCCGTTACGCCTCTACCCATGGACAACTCTGTCCATAAACGCACCAGCAAAGCCCCCCAGATAGCGGTTCTAGAGCCTCAAGTCTCAGGGTGTGCTTCTGTAGCTACTGCCCAGGCATAGCTTGGCACCGTTGCTGCGGCCCACAGCATGCAGACCCCGTCGCACACAGTAGGGGGCAGGAGAGCGGGCACTGGAGCCCCTCAGCAGTGGAAGGGGCCCGGGAGGGCCAGCCAAGCCTTCGACTGACAGCAGCCGCAGCCCACAGCTCGCAGGACTGCCTGCACAGCAGTGAGCGGTGGGCAGACTTTAGGGATGGTGGGTGGTTCTCAAACCCCTGGAAGTGTCAGTCTTTTTTCTGCTGTCCCGGGGCCAGGAGCCCCCTCCCCTGCAGGTCTACCATGGCCAGGCCCGCCAGGGAGCCTGCTAGGGAGTCAGGGACCCAGCTAGGGAGCCAGGGATCCAGCTAGGGAGGCCCAGCCGCCCGCTCTTGCGCCCCCTGGGATGGGATGTGCCAGCTGTTGCGTAATTAAGGTTGCCATAAAACCCACCAGCTCGGCACACACATGGCTCCCCTGCTCTTTCCCGGGGCACGAGCAGTTGTGGCAGTGAGTAAATCATGTTCGCAGCGATCACTCCAAAGGCCAGCCTCCCACTTACAGCCCCGTTACTGGCAGCCGTCGCCCATTGCACGGCTTGTTTCCCGGCCATTCACTTTTATGACGCCCTAATGAATTGGGCCATTTCCATCCATTCTCAGAAAATGTTGCAGACGATGGTCTGCGCCCTCCTTGGGAAGGTTGTCTTGGGGGGCAGGTGGTGTGCTGATGGGCACCCAGGTGGTTCTGCCGTGGGCACGGCACATCTCTCTGGGAGAGGCTGCCTCGGGCTGTGGTCGTGAGGTCACTTGTGTGAGCCCCCAGCCAGTGGCTGGTACATGATGGTGCGAGGGCCCCAGCCCTCGTCTATCCTGGGTCATGCCCTGCCGACACCAAGGTGCCCAAGCAGCAGGGGCTCGTGGTCCCCACAGGGAGCTGGGATCTCCAGGCACACCTGGAGCCCACCCACAGCTTCTCCGTGGACTGCTGGGACCCCTTTGCAGGGGCCGCTTCCAGCATCGTGTGTTGGGCCAGGCTTGCTACTCTGTTGGCGTTTGGTGCCCCAGATCTCTGCACTCCCCACCCCCTGTGATGACGGAGAGAAGTGCCCAGTTCTGACTTGACAGAGGGCGGTGGGCATCCTGGGGGTCCCTAGGGGAGGGTGGCTTAAGTGAGGTGAGACTGGACCCATGCTGGGGCTGAGGGAGCAAGCAGATCTGGGGAGGTAAAGATGGCTCCAGAGCACCCCTCCCCCGAGACGGTGGGGCCTCTGCCCCCCACCTCCCTTTTCACCAGAGTAGATTCCAGACCCTGCCTCCATGGGGCTGCTTTTTGTTGTGTCTTGTTTGTAAGTTTTATTTATTTATTTGAAAGGCAGAGTAGAGAAAGAGAGAGAGAGAGAGGGAGGGAGGGAGAGAGAGAGAGATCTTCCATCAGCTGGTTCACCTTCCACATGCCCACAACAGCCAGAGCTTGTCTGGGCCAAAGCTGGGAACCCAGAATTCCATTTGGGTCTTGCACGTGGGTGGCCAGGACCCAGGTACTTGGGCCATCATCTCTTGCAGAAGCTGAAATTGGGACTGTTGCCAGGGCTCAACCTAGACATTCTGATATGGGATCCAGACGTGAGTTCACCTCGTGCCACACCTGCCCCTGTTCTTGGGAGCTGGGTGTTATGCCAACCCAGGGCAAGTGCTGGGATGGAGATGATGTGTCCCCTCCCAGGCCCTGGTCTGCTGCTGTAGCCATCACAGCAGAGCACAGCCCCTCTGCTCTGGCCACCCATGCCCTGTGAGGCTTGGAACTGAACCTGGTCAGGGCTGCCCTAGAAGACAAAAGAGCTCATGGAATCCTGAGGCCTGGGGGCAGGCAGGTGGCGCAGGAGCTGCCATGGTGGTCACATGCAAGGCAGCCTCTGTTCCTGGACCTTCCCCGGCCTCAGCACCCCAGCTGAAGTCAGCCTTGCTACCGGCATTCCTGGGAAGGCGAGCAAGGATGAGTCACGTGTCCCCTGCCCTCTGCCGAGGATTCAGAGGTAGGACTTGGGCAGCTGGGGTGGGGAGAGGCTGCCGCGGGCCCTGCCCTGAGCTGCACTTATGGGCTGATGCGTTTCATGTGGGTTTGACCCCAACGCTTGGAAGAAGAGATAGAAAATACCATCCACAAAATCTGAAACAGGTGAATGCTGATTTTTATTTTTAAGATTTGTCATGATGGCTCATCGCCAGCCGAGCCAAGGCACGGAGCCAAGACTGTGTCCGTGCTGTTGCCAGGCGGTGGCGTCCCAGAAGCGGGCAGGCAGGTGGCTGGCAAGAAGCCTGCTGGTTGCTTCGGTGTTGCAATTTAGCATCATGCGGGCTCTGCGTTTGTTAGGTGGGACGACTCGGTGGTCCTGGTGCCGGGACCCGCCTCTCCCCCACACCGTCTCTCAGAGCGGAGTGTGGTGTGACGGATACTGCTGGGTGCCTGCTAGTTCACAAGACAGGAGGCTCAGAAAATAAAGTCTTCAAAGCTGAAATAGGTGTTGTGACCCTGGTGCTATGGTCTGTCTCCAAGAACACTTGCTCCCTGTGTTGCTGTCGCTCCTCCAGGGACGACGGGCACAGACTGGGAGCTGGGAGCCGTGTGATGTTCAGAACAAGACCAAAGCACAGCGCAAGCCCCAGGGTTGACGGCTCTCACCGTGTCCGTCACGTGTCCTGGGCAAGGCACGGCCCCTCCCCGGCGGCCTTCGCTGGGGAAAGGATGACACCCCTCGGCCCCTGTGCCGCTGGAGCAGGGGGCATGGTGTGGGGCCAAGAGGCGAGCCTGAGCCCGCCGAATCTCAGGGCAGCTTCGGGAGGGACGGACATCAGCCTGGCGGAGGATGGGGGTGGGGATAGGCTATGACCACACACGGCTCGGGGCTGCTCAGCCGGAGGATGTGGCCAGCTCAGCCTTTCCCAGCAGGCACTGGGCGGCCCTTGGTGGTGACTGGCCTCTGCTCTTGCAGGTGGTGCGAGGCTACAAGGCAACCGTCCAGCAGACCCTGGACATCCTCTTCCTGCAGGAGGGCTCCGAGTTCCTGAGCAGCACAGACGCTTCGACCCGGGACTCCGCCGACCGCACCATCATCGCCTGGGACTTCGGCAGTTCGGCCAAAATCTCCAACCAGATTTTCCATGTGAGAACCCCCTGGCACCTGTCTCAGCTTCTGCTGCAGGGTGCTGAAGCCCCAGTTAGCCCTTGGGAAGGGGGTTCAGCTGCCCACAGTGTCCGTGATGGGGAGGTGAAGGTCAGGGCTTGTCGCAGGCTGCGGCCGCCACTCTCCCCGCTCCTTGTGTCCCAGCACAGTCACCCCGCAGGGTGGGCGGGGCACAGCCAGGTGCAGGTTGGGGAGGAAGGAGGCCGAGCAACCTGAGAGGCCCTGGCTCCCACCAGCCGGGCAGAGGGTTCTGACCCTCCCTGCTCAGTGACGGGTGGGTGATGTGACAGGCAGGAGTTCAGATCCCTGTGTCACAGTCCTGGGTTCCCCATTTCCAAGGTGAGGTGCCCTGGGCCCATTATTTAGCCTCTGAGCATCATTTTCCTCTTTAGAATATCGAGGAAATATCATTTGTTTCATAGAATAGTTTTGAAAATTAACAGAGGGAGGGGCCAGCGCTGTGTCGCAGTGGGTTAACGCCCTGGCCTGAAGCACCAGCATCCCACATGGGCGCCAGTTTGAGACCCGACTGCTCCACTTCCAGTTCAGCTCTCTGCTATGGCCTGGGAATGCAGTAGAAGATGACCCAAGTCCTTGGGCCCCTGCACCTGCATGGGAGACTGGGAGGAAGCTCCTGGCTCCTGGCTTCAGATTGGTGCAGCCCTGGCCGGTGCAGCCGTTTCGGGGCTGAACCAAGGGAAGGAAGACCTTTCTCTGTAACTCTACCTCTCAAATGAACAAAATAAATCTTTTAAAAAAATATATATATGTATATATACACACATATATGTATATATACATATGCCATGTGGACACACCCCTTCTCTGAGCAGCCTGCCTCAAGACCTCACCTCTGCTTTCTTCTCTGGAGGAACAGGTGCCGGGGGGGCTGGAGGGGCCTGTCTGGCACGGAGGGCATCCTGCCCCCAAACGTCAGCAGAGCCCAGGGCCGTGAGGCAGACAGAAGCGCCCAGTGCCTGAGCTGATGGCCTCCCGCGTCCCCCCTCCCTGCTTCCCTGTGGGGTGTGCAGGTGCTCTGCTGGGGCCACACCCGGGAGCGGCCGCTGCACCCTGGTGGGCACCTGTTCCAGCCACTCCCACGTTGCCCTCCAGCTGGGCTCATTTCAAGAGTGTGGCCTAAGGACCCGCTTAGTACAGCAGTGGGCCGGGTGCAGCTGGGAGGGGGCATGTTTGGGAGGGCGCCATGTGAGTCCCACCCTCTGTTCCTGCCTCCACCATTGTTTGCCTTTCGGCTTCCTGCGGGTGGGTTGGAGGTGGGGAGATTAGTCCTCTCCCCAGGGCCGTAACACCTTGCTATCAACTGGGTGGCTTCAAACAACCCCCAATTTAGGCTCCCGGGTTCCTAATAAATACAAAGCATTACGGGGCTGAAACCGAGGTGCTAGCAGGGCGTGTGCCTGTGGTGTGAGGTCAGGCAGGGATGGGTGGGGTCCTCCCTTGCCTTGTCTAACTCCGGGGACATCGCCCATGCCTCGGCTCATGGCTGTGCCACGCTAACCTGCCAGGGCACTGTCTTCAGCTCCCTTTGTGCTCTGGCCTCACGTCACCTGCTGCCCTCGGTGTCCCTCTCACAGCATCCCTGTGATGCCTTAGGGTCGTAGCAGGGGGCAGTCTCCTCAGTTCTCCCTGCAGCCCCTCCCTCCCTCCCTTTTAAAAAAAATATATTTATTTATTTATTTGAAAGTCAGAGTTACACAGAAAAGGAGAGGCAGAGAGACAGAGAGAGAGAGAGAGAGGTCTTCCATCTGCTGGTTCACACCCAGTTAGTTGCAATGGCCAGACCTGTGCTGATCCAAAGCTGGGAGCCAGGAGCTTCTTCCGGGTCTCCCACGTGGGTGCAGGGGCCCAAGCACTTGGGCCATCTTCCACTGCTGTCCCAGGCCATAGCAGAGAGTTGGATCGGAAGAGGAGCAATCGGCGCCCATGTGGGATGGCGGCACTGCAGACGGCGGCTCTACCTGTTTCGCCAGTGCTGGCCCCAGCCCCTCCCTTTGATCCCATGGCACTCAGGGGTCCTGGAAGTGGGACGTGAATGTCCGTGGGGGTGCATTTTCCAGCCTAGCACTGAGGACACAGCGGGTTCCAGAAGCTGGAAAGGGACAGGGTCGTGACCCCCCTCGGCCTCCAGGGAGGAGCGCAGCCGCTGACACCGTGCAGCCCAGCGGGACCCACTGTAGATTGCTCCCCTCCAGAGCGGCGAGATTAGCCATCTGGGGTGTGGTCACGCACAGCCCCGAAGCCAAGGCTGTGGGAACGGGGCTAGGAGGGGTCTGCGGAGGCAGGAGGCCGCCCGGGCCTGCTCTGACTCTGTGGTCCTGCCCTGTCTTAGGAGAGATACACCTGCCCCAGCCTCGCCTTGCACCCCAGGGAGCCTGTGTTCCTGGCACAGACCAATGGCAACTATCTGGCCCTCTTCTCCGCCGTGTGGCCATACCGGATGAGCAGGAGGCGACGCTACGAAGGACACAAGGTGCCCGCTCCCTGCCCCGCCCCTCCCGGCTCAAACGCTGGGCACTGGTCCCAGAGCCTCCCGCGGACAGCATTGGGAAAGGACGTGGGACCCCAGGATGCAGGACTCGCTGGGTGGATTCTGCTCTGTCTCCTGGGTGGCCGCGTGCCCTGTGGCCTGATGCGAGCCTTGGTCCATCCCCTGGACATGCAGGAACGCACTGGCCGGCTGACAGGCCCAGGGCTGGGGTGGGAGCAGGACGGATGGGCGAGGGGCATTTGCACATCTGCTCTTTCCCGGGCTGAGGCCTGCTTGGCTGGGACGGGGGGGCCAGGACTTTGTGACCGTAGGAGGCCAGACGCCATCAGCCAGTGCTGGGCCTCAGCCTGCCCCTCTATAGAATGGGCATAACCTCTACCTCACAGGTAGCCTCAAGGAAAGCTGCGGCCCACTCAGCCCCTCTGTGTCGCTCTCCACAGGTGGAAGGCTACGCCGTGGGCTGCGAGTGCTCCCCGTGCGGAGACCTGCTGGTGACGGGCAGCGCCGACGGCCGGATCCTCATGTTCAGCTTCCGCACGGCCAGCCGGGCATGCACGCTGCAGGGGCACACGCAGGCCTGCGTCGGCACCACCTACCACCCGGTGCTGCCCTCCGTCCTCGGCACATGCTCCTGGGGAGGCGACATCAAGATCTGGCACTGATGCGGCTGGGCCCGCGGTGGGGGGGACGGGAGTGAGCACTGACGTTGGGCCGGTGCCGGGGAGGCTGACCCGCCCGGTTTCCGCAGATGCACAGTGGGACCACGTTAGTCACAGCACCTGGCAGTGGCTGTCGCTGCCCAATAAAGGCGAGTGTTTGCCTTGTCTCAGGTCGTTTCAGTAACGAGTGCCAGCAGCTTCTCTCCGCCCGGCTTCCAGGCCCCCAGTCGGTGAGGCTCCAGGGACAAAGTGAGTGGGGAGCTGGAGGTGGGCTGGTACTGCCCACCCTGCTGCTTGGGGCACAGGAGTCCCGGGGGGCAGAGAGGCTGTGGTCTTGGGGCTGCTCTCGGTGCGGCTGCAGCTGGACAGGCCCTGCCAGCCCTGCCCTTCCTCCCACACAGTGTGACCGGCTGTCAGGCGGGCGTGGGAAGGGACCGTGTGGAACAAGGGCCCCCGAGGAGTCTGGGGGAGGTCTCACACCCAACAAACCCTACCAGACAGCACTGAGGAGCCGCCCCAGGAGCCCAAGGACCTGCTGGCAGATTCGGGGTGGGGAGCACGGGTACCCTGGAAGGCTCCTTGGAGGAGGCAGGCCTCAGACCTGTCAGGAAGGGGTCCGGCTGGTGAGGAGCAGGCTGGCTGAGGAGGAGGCCCAGGGTCCTTTGTGGGGTGGGCAGGGGAGGGTGGGCACGGAGTTCAGTCTCCCAGGCCCAGACCCAGCTCCCTGGGCAGGCGCCCCCTCGCCAGCCGCTGTGTCCATCTGCAGCTTGCTGGGAGGGCAGGTGGGGGCAGGTGGGGAGTGCTGGGCACAGTGGGCCCTGCCTGGAAGGTGCTGGCTGCGGGGTGAGGGTGCTTCCTTCAGGGCATCCAGGGAGTCCCTGGGGATGTGTCTGGGGCTGGGGGATCGAGCCGCCCCCGGCGGGGGAGAGCAAGGTGAGGCCTGAGACAGATCTGTTCAGAGGGCTCAGTCCGTCCACCTTCCCTCCCCGTCCTGCCCGTGCGGTGCCCCACACAGTGGCTGTCAAGCAGGTGCAGCACCGATTGTACCTGGCCTGGGCTGGGGGGGCTGGAGCGAGCACGTGGTGGGCTGCATGGCCCCGGGGCTCCCCCGTGCCTCCTGGGACAGGTGAGTGGGGTCCCAGGGCCCATGCAGGGCACCGGCTCCCTGTGAGCCCCTATGCCACTGGGCTGGGCGTGGTGGGAGCTCAGACTGGGAGCACTTTCTGGTCCTGTCTTTAGCCTGGAGATTGACCGGCTTGGTGAAAGTACCACACTTGTGCCCAGCGAGCACGGCCCCGGTGGGGGCGGGGTGGAGGGCTGCCACCAGCCCGAGAGGGTGACCAGGGCAGCTGTGGTGGAGCCTGCCCCGTCAGGGCCTGGCACGGGGCAGGCATTCCTCCCCCCACCTCTCTGCCGGCCTTGGCCTCTTCCCCTGCCTCTGTGACCCGTGCAGACTGCCAGGTGTCGTCCGCCCCCGCCTAGCAGTCCCGTGGCTGCCTCCACTGTGATCCCATTGCTGCTCAGTGCCAGGTGCCTCAGTTTCCCCTTCCATGAAATGGAAACTAATACCCACCTTGTGGGCACCGACGTGATTGAGCCTACGGAGTCGTCGGGCCTGGATGTGTGCAGTGGTGCTCAGGGGTGGCAGCTGGGAGTATTAGTCTCAGGATCCCTCTGGCACAGGAGCTGAGCCAGGTTAGCCAGGGTGAGGTCTCAGACGCTGCTAGGACAAGCCAGGGGCTGTGGGACGCTCTCCTGCGCTCTGGGCATCGGCCTTGTCCAGCGTCAGTGTCGTGGCAGAAGCCGCCGACAGGCAGCTGCCCACTTCTTTGCTCCCATGCGACGCGTCTGCCTGGCCAGGCAGGGTAGGGAACTGTGATCGTGCAGAGCTGGAGCGAGAGTGCTGTGTGCCCCCAAACCCAGGACCCCACACATGTAGTCTCAGAGGTGTGTGTCTCCCACATCCAGCCCGTGTTTGTCGAGTGCATGCGTGGTGTGTGGGTGAGCCCAGGCACAGGCAGGGGGAGGGGCCCCTGAGCAGGGCTCCTCTGCCTGCCTTGCCACCAGCCCGGCCCCTGGAGTCCACGAGCCACCGCTGGTTCGGGTGGTTTTCTGCTTTCCCAGTGCGGACCGTCCGAGCCAGCTCTGCACTGCACACCTCGCTGACGGCTGCCTCCACTGTTAGACTCAGCACAAACAGAGGCGGTCCGTGCCAGGCCCTCCCCTCACGCGCGAGTTGGGGTGTGGCTGTCGGATGGCCCCCCGTGCCCTGGGCTGCCTGGCTGGCCTTTGCCGTGCACACACTCCGGCACCTGGAGCCAGGGGAGCCGCGCGGGCCCCAGGCCCAACCCCGCTCGCGGGGGGCCTTTGCCTCGTCCGCTGGGACGCACAGCGGAGATGCAGGCTGTTACCCTGTCAACCTGTCTGCCCGAGCCTGCTGCTCTTCCAAGCTGGGGCCCCTTTCTGGGACGAGGGGCCCCCCGAGGCAGCTCTCAGCACCGCCTCTGGCTTTCACGCCTCTCCCCGGCCCCGCCCCACAGAGGGGATTTTGTTCATGGGTGTGCTCCGTGCTGGGTGTGCTCCGTGCTTTTGTTGTCTTTCTTCCGAAGAGCAGTCGCAGAGAGTGACTTTGATCCTGGCAAGGTGGCAGGAGTTCACCATTTGCAATTTTAAAATAAGAAAGCTATATTTAGAGAATGTGGGGCAGGAGTGAACAAGGAGTGTGGGCTCTCCCTCCACCTTCCCTCCTGGGGCTTCAGGCTCACCTGCGTCCTCGCCTCTGAAATCTGCAAGGCCCTGCGTGACGCCGTCCTGGGAGAAAAGCGGCTCCACGTGGAGACGGCGGCACAGGCCGTGTGTGCCGGCCGTGGTCCCCGCTGGCCGGTGCGGAAGGCCGCTGCGCCCAGGGCCCTGGGACCCACAAGCCTGTCCTCTCTCTGGCGCCTGGGCTCCGTTCTCACTGCCTTCCCAGCTCTCCATGTAGGGGGGACCCCTACTCTCTGGGGGATCCCTGGAAATTGCTTCAATCAATGTCTTCAAGCTCCAGACAAGGAAACCTCGTCTCTTAGGGGACCTGGAACTCGCCCAAGGTGACACCATCTTCTGATGGCAGAGCCCAGCCCTGCACTGTCCACGTGGACGGGTTAGTGTGGCGTGGCAGCACAGGGGGCCTCACTGAAGGCCAAGTGGGGTCCTTGGTGTAGCAGGGACCATGGGGCCATGGCACCGTGGCTCGCCTGGGTGGCTGGGACAAGTCCAAATGTGGAGCATCCCAGGACATACCCAGAGGGAAACTGGAGGCACCCGGGAGCCCTGAGCAGCCTCCACACTTGTCTCACATCTGTGCCTTTCCACTGAAATCCCTGGCGAACTCCTATTCCTATCCTACGGAGCCGATTGTGATCTCCTTCCAACCTTTCATTCTCCCCCCAGTGCGGTGAGGCTCCTCCCCGGCCTGGATGTCCACAGACCCCATGTTCTGAAAGCCCTGAGCCTAGTGGACAGAGCCAGGCACAGGGCTGGACAGCTGGCACACCACACGAGAGGGGGAAGCACCAGGCCCCATCCCAGGGGATTCTGGGAAAGAAAAGTCGCCCACCAGAGCACTCGCAGGTACCGGGGTCCCACTGAGCCAGCATTGAGCCTGGGTGATTTGGGGGCAAAGTGAGATTCCCCAGGAGGAGGAGAGGCCTGGCTGCCCTGCACGGTGCCCAAGGTTGGCTCCACTCACAGGCCGGCAGCCTGACCCTCTGCTGAAGCCCCGGTGTTAACGGTCACAAAACACACCGAACGCTGGAGTAAGGGAAAGAGTTTATTGGGGAAAACTCAGTAGACTGGAGGGAAGGGGCGAAGAGAGAAAAAGAGAGGAGACTGTAAGAGAGAGGAGAGAGGGGAGAGAGACGAGAGGAGGAGAGGAGCCGAGAGAGCAGAGAAGCCGAGAGAGAAGAACCAAGATCACACGTGTGCAGGAACAGGCCCTTTTAGAACTTTGCCCGAGGGCGGGCAGGGAAGCAGGAGCAGCGAATCCCATTAGGATGCGGGTGGAGCTTGACCACAGAGGTTGGGCCATGTGGCCACCTGGCTAACACTGCGCCAGTTTCCTAACACCCGGGGTGCAGCACCAGCCCCTTGCGCTTTACAGCATGGCCAGGTCGGCCTGTCCTGTGGACCGCCAGGCTGCCACAAAGAAGCCACTGTCCACCCAGCCCTGAGTTGTGGCTCTGGCCAGGGCCAGACAGCACTGTGAGGACTGGAGGCCATCTTGGGGGATCAGCACCCCAAATCTGAGCAGTACTGCTGGGCTAAAGCTGCAAAGCCGTGGATCACAGGCATCTGACCCGCAGGGATCCCCAGTGGTCGGAGCTGGGCAGGTGGGAAGGCAGAGGCCAGAGACAGGCCTGTCGCTGTGTGGGCAGGCTGAGTTGGGTTCCACCTGTCCTGCTGCCCGAGAGACCTCCAAGTCCCTCCAGGCCCTCTCCAGCTCAGGGGCTGCTTCCGGGGCCAGCTTGCTCCCAGAGCAGGTGCCGCCGGCTGGGCTCTCAGCTGTTCTGCAGAGGCAGGTGAATGCAGCGATGCTGGGAGCTGCTGCCTGCTCCCCTGACAAGCGGCAGAGCCCACCTGGAGCTACACAGAACTGGGTGGGCCAGGGAACTTCAGGGCATGAGCCTGGGTAGAGGTGGTCCCCAAGGTGTCAGAGGAAGCAGACATAAAGCCCCCTGGGCAAGGGGCGTGAAAGCATTTGTCAAAGAGCCAGGCACACAAAGAAACCTGGCGACATGGGCAGGAACATGGTGCCGCTTGTGGAATGGCTGTGTCCAGTGTTTGCAGAAGGGAGATATCCCCAGGGAACAGGACGCCTTGAGAGTAGCACAGTGGGTCTGTAACACAACCAAGCGACTCAAATGCAAAACTCATAACCGAGACCAGAAACTCAGTGGCTGTGTTTGTCAGCTGAATGGACGCAGGAGACGGGTGTGAACTGCAAGACAAATTATGCGGATTGCAGCCGGGTGAGCCGGAATTGGGAGAGACAGAGGAGTGGGCGGCAGACACGGCAGCCTGCGGGCAGCCCCGAGGACAGGAGAGGGATGGGAAATGCTTAGAAAAGTGAGCATTTTCCAGGCATTAAATACAGCGCATTAAATACAGCGCCTGACGGACGCGAGACTGGTGAGTGTGCAGCAGGCGGTCACCCACACCAACACCCAGCGCGGGGAACCAGCAGCAAACCAGAGACAGCGGCTGCTTAACAGCTGGGGACACAAGACGCTCCCAGGCCCTCAGGGAGCCAGCGACAGGGCAGCCGCACCTGCCGGGAGCTGTGAGGAAGAGCGCACCGCGTTCCCTCCAGGATGGGGGCACGAGGCAGGGGGCTTCCTTTTCCAGGAAACTCTAAGGCGTCCACTCCAGGAGGAAGCAGAGGGAGCAAGGCAGGGGTGGACCGGCTGCCCAAGCGCTGGGGCGGGGCCCGCCGTGGCCGCAGGGAGGGAGCCCGGGCCACACGCTCCTGAGCCAGGGGCAGCAGAGACAAGAACGAGCCGAGGGCTTTCCACGGATGTCTTTATTGATGAGTGCAAAATAAATACAGTCAAGACGGCATGCACCACAGACGGGGCTGCAAGCTGTGGGACAGCGCTGGAGTGCCTCATACGTCTGAGGTAGAGTACCACGGTGTCGGGAGTGGCTGGCGGGGGAGGAGCACCGGCCGTTCTGGGACTCACCCGGCCCCTCTCGGGGCTCTGGGCCACCGAGAGCTCAGGGGTGGGGGTTTCAGAGCAGTTACTACCTCCTCAGTGGCTTCGGTTCCCTTCCTGTGGGCAGAACTCGGGCTCCCTGGTCTCTGGCTCGCTGTGGGGGAGTCCTCCCCACGCACGGTCACCGTCCCCGCCGGGGCAGGCCCCCGTGCACCCTCACCCGACAAACAAAGGAGCTGTGTGTTGGAAACGCCACGGCTGCCGTCAGGGAGCTGGCGGCGAGGTGCGTTAAGAAAGACCCTTTTTCTCTATAAAAATAGTTTCGCTTATAAAAGGGGGATGCTCGTCTCAGACGGAGGGGGCGGCGGCGAGGGATGCTCTCGGTGGAAGTTCCACGGCGGGGGTGGGGGCCTCCGCTCAGCCTCTGCGGGGTTGGGCGTGGGGGGAAGAGGGGCTGCCGGGGAGAAAGGGGCCCTGCTCCTTGCAGGACCTGGGGAGCGCCAAGGCGCGGCCCCCACGGCCACAGCCACGCGGGTGGTCAGTTGAGCAGGGTGCCGTACAGCTGGGCCTTGGTGAGGCTGTCTTTGCGGCTCAGCCCCGAGCCGCCAGTCCGCGGAAACACCTGCTGGGGGCTGAGGCGTGCGGCCGGGTGCAGCTCCGGGGAGGCCTCCATGGAGCTGGGCTCCACGGAGTCCCTGGAGCCGGGCTCGGGCTCGGGGCTGCTGCCGGCCCCGCACAACTGCACCCCGAGCCTGTCGCCGTCCCCCTCGCTGGGTGCGTAGCCGGGGAGAGGGTCGGCAGCGCGGCTAGGGCTGAGGCTCAGGTCGCCGGCCGGCCGCAGGAAGCAGGGCTCGGCCAGGTGGCCCTGGGAGAGGTCGTCACCCTCGGAGAAGCTGTCGGCCTTGTAGCTGGCGTAGAGGGGGCTGGCGCGGCCCTCGGCCTTCTTGCCCGGGCTACCCCCGCCGCCCCCGCTGTAGTAGCGTTCAGAGAAGCTGCAGGGCGAGGCGCGGCCCGCAGTGCCGGCCGGGTAGGAGTAGGCACCGATGTCCTCCACGCTCAGGGGCCGCCACTGGCCCCGGACGTCCTCCCCAGAGAGCCGCGCGGCCCCTGGCTTGGCCCGCAGGCTCCACAGGTTTGGGGGCATCAGGGCCTGCTGGGGACCAGGGGAGGCCGGGAAGCGGAAGGGCTCAGCAGGGTACGGGGACACGGTCCGCCCAAAGCCCGGGGCCACCTCGGCCTCGAGCGGGGCCGCCACGGCGGCCGTGGCCTTGGCAAAGCGAGGGCTGCCCTCATAGGCGGCGGCGGCGGCGGCGGGCGGCTTGCGGTCGAACAGCTCGTCGCGGCTGTTCAGGTAGATGGCCTGCTGCGAGGCGGTCAGCGTGCTGGCCTGCGCCTGCTCCTTCTCCTCCGACGTGGCGCTGAAGCTCGAGTAGGAGCTGGACGTGGGCAGCGAGCCCGCGTAGCCCGCGAAGGCCTCGCGCCGGAAGCCCGGGGGGAAGGCCGCCGCCTCGGCCTCCTCCTCGTCCTCGGCCGCGCTGTCGGTGGAGTTCTGGGCGCGCAGGAAGCCCACGTCGGTCACGGGTGCGTCCACGCTGGGCCGCCGGTCCCGCCGCCGCTCCTCGGGGCAGTAGAGGGCCGTGTCGCTGCAGTAGATGTCGCCCTTGTAGGGGGGCCGCGCGCCCGGCTTCTCGGCCCCGTCGCGGAAGGCCAGGTCGCGCGCCGAGGCGTCGGACAGAGCGGCGGGGTCCGGCTTCTCCAGCACCTTGGCGATGACGCAGGTGGGGACGCTGTCGGCGTAGGCCGGGTGGCAGAGCGGGGCGGGCAGGCTGCAGCCGTGTTTCTCCAGGTGCAGGCTCACGCGCTCCTGGAAGTCCGAGGGCAGCTGGAACGGGCACGAGCAGGAGTCGCAGTCAGCGCGCGGCCAGGCCGGGCCCAGCGGCCAAGGACCACGGTGACTGACGTGACCCACACGACAGACGGACGGACAGACGGACGGACGGACGGGACCCGCCCGGGCTTCTCACATCACACAGTGGCCGCCCTTGCGGGCCCCACCCCCTGGACACTTCCACCCACCCCACCCCACGCCAGCGGGGCCCAGCAGAGCCCAGAGGCTGCCACGGGCCAGAGGGAAGCCTGCCCGCCGGCCTGCCCCACGGGCGCTCGGCTCCTCTCCCAGGCCCGTGGGCTCTGCTGGGCCCCGGCCCAGGCACACTGCCCGGGTGCCCGGAACGAGACAGAAACAGATGCAACAAAGATCAAGGGCTTCCGTGCCAGGGCCTGGCCACGGTGCGGGGAGGGGCCGTCCCACTACTGTTTGATCTATTTTGTGCGTGTCTTAGGTGTGGCCCAGGCCCAGGGCGGGGGACACGGACGGACAGAGGCCCAGGAGGGAGACTGCCTGTGGGGGTGGGCGTCTGGGGCCTGTGTAGGCTGCCACACGCGGGCGGGGGGCTCTGCCCAGTCGGAGCCCTGCTTCTGCTGCCTGCTCACCCCACGGCCGTGGCCAAAGCCCCCTTGCTGAAGGCAGCTTTCCTGTCTCCGAGTCGGGCACTGCCGATCGTGGGCTGCCGCGAGGTGCACCCTGGAGGACGGGGGGTCCCAGGCCCGGCCCCCAGACAACGGGGCACCGGGCAGCCCGGCAGGCCCAGGGGCCGTGCGGCAGGCGGGCCCAGGAGGGGCCGAGGGGCCCAGGCTCACCCAGCAGCTTCCTCTTCAAGGGTAGGGACGGCTGCGGGGCCGGGGCGGGGGCGGGGCCTGGCTGCGGGGCGGGGCCCACGTTACCTCGGACACCTTATGGACCCTGCCGTAGGTCTGGCTGCACTGCAGCAGCTGGGCCGCTAGATTGCAGTCCTTCCTATAGAGCTCCTAAAAGACAAGAGACGGCGTTGGGCGCGGCCCGCCCGGACCGAGGGGCCCTGCCGCCCAGACCGAGGGGCCGGCGCGGCGCTGCTGTGCGGCTGGCAGGGGCTCCATCCGCCCCGGCTGCTTCACGCTCTCGCCTGCAGAACGAGCCTCGCCCTGACCTGGAGCTGCTGGGGTGGGCAGGGCTGCAGCCACCCCACTCGGGGGCCGTGGGCCCTGCAGGGGCAGGAACCCATTACAGGGGGGCGGGGCATGGTGGTGGAATGGGGGCCTGGTCTCCCTGGCCCCAGCCTGCCAGAGCCCTCCAGTGCCGGGCGTATCTCGGGCCCGCCGCGCGTGCCCCTTTCTCAGCGTGTCCTGGCCACGGAGCTGGCTGTGTGGCTGGGCAGGGGCTGGGGCAGGTGAGTGACCCCCAGGTCCTGGCGGGGACTGCTCAGCCTGAGCGGAAAACAGATGCAAACAGTAGGAATGCAAGGGTTTACGTGGTCTCTGGAAATCTCTGTTGCATGTGCCTGTGGCTGTATCTTCCCTTCCTACCCACCCAGGAGCCCCCCGGCCTGGGGTCCCGCCCGCAGACCCCATGAGCCACCAGGCCACCAGCATTCATGGTGACGTGGCCAGGCTCCACCCACGGCCAGCTGGCCAGGGACCCACGCTCCCCTTCCTCTGCCCCCTCGGCACCAACCTCCAGGACCCCAGACCCCAAGCCCCCCGTGGGCTGAGCCACACCACCCTGCCCCCGTGGGCTGAGCCACACCACCCTGCCCCCTGTGGGCTGAGCCACACCATCCTGGCCCCCATGGGCTGAGCCACACCACCCTGCCCCCCCCACCTGTCCTCACACAGCAGCCACGAGCCCGTGGCTCACTCGCTGCTCAGCTCACACACCTGCAGTGGCTCCCCAGCTCTCTCAGGCTGGAGCCCAGCCCCGGGGGCGCCCACCCACCGTCTCAGCAGCCCGGTGCCCCCCTTCCTCCCTCACCACCTTCAGACTTGGTGCGAGCAGCCCCCTGGGGAACGGTGCCGGCCCAGGCGCCTGCACGCTGCGCCGCCTGGGGGTCCGTCATGCGACCATGCTCCCCACCCCGCCTGGGCGGGGGTCGTTTCTCTAGCCAGGGTGGCTCGCACACCGGGAGCATGCGCTACTGCCGGAGCTTGTGGCCAGCCATCAGGAGTGTGGGGGAAGCTGGGCCCATCTCACAGGGCCACACAGCTCTGACGCGACACAGCAGCTGGCCAACAACAGGCGTCCTGACCCCGCGTGGGGTAACAAGGCCTCGTGTTCCCCAACACAGGTCCTGCCCCAGGGAGGCCCTGCCCTGTGCCCCACCTGTTCCCCCAGGCCTCAGAGCCCCGAGAGGCAGAGCCGCCCTGACTCACGTTGTCCTCCGACAGCTTGTCGATGGTGACCTTGGCCTCCAGCAGGTGGCTGTTGAGGGCGACGATCTCGTGGCTCAGGGCGCGCTTCTCTTCCTCATAGTGCTGGCCCTGGGGGCGGGGGCGGGGGTGGGGGAGGAGGTGGTCGGCCCGGCGCTCAAGTGTGGCCAGGGTCCCAGAGGGCCAAGGTGCGCCCCGAGCCTTGGTTTCTCCTATGTGGCCAGGGGATGGCACCTGCTCAGGAGCTCCACGCACCTGCGCCCGCCCCGCCTCCCCCAGCGCGGGGGAACCGATGCCCACGTCTGAGTTTCAGAAACGAAACAAGCTTGCGACCAAACCAGGCAGCCAGAGGCTGCCTTATCCTGATGCCAGGGCGGCGCCACAGACCTGCGCCTCCTCTGACGTCAGAAGCAGCCAGGATGCCCCAGCCACCACCCCTGGCCTCCAGGCTGGGGTCCCTCAGCCCCATCAGCTGGGGGACTCTGCAGGTGACATGACAGGCGCCGCCACAGCCCCGTGGGCAGGAGACCCGGAGTTGGGCTCACCCAAGGTGCTGGTCCCCCGTCGCACAGCCCCAGCCTGGGGCGCTTGCACCTGCTGCTAGGGCCGCGCCAGCAGCCCTGGGCCCAACAGAACCCTCAGCCTGCTCAGCACTGGAGGTGTCAGGAGACAGGGTCCCGACAGCCAGCCCCAGAACCGGCCAGGGCCTGGCAGCAAGGCTGCCTCTTCCCCAGGGGCCCCCAGAGCCGCGGCCCGGCAGGCTTGCAGCGCGGGGCAGGGCGCGGCCGGCTCTCACCATGCGGTACAGCTTGTCTTCCAGCTCCTGGTTGATCCGCTGCAGCGCCATGTAGTTGCTCTGAATCCTGGGGTGGGAGGCAGCGGGGTCAGGGCTGCGCCGGGCCCCACCCACCACCGGCCCTGCCGCAGGTACACTCAGCCTCCCAGCTCCCCCGGGGTCTTTTCCCAGCCCGCTGCAGGCCCCGGTGGAGAAGGGAAGGCTTGTCCACCAGCCGGGCCAGGGGTTTCCACTTGCAAGGTCGCAGGGGGAGCTGCAAACGGACTGCGGGCTGGGCCGCGGCCTGAGGGCCTGGGACACCGCGGGCCGGCCGGGGGGTGGGGGGGGGCGAGCTGGGCCGGGCCCGGGGACTGGGTGACCGCCCCACCCGCCAGAGCAGAAGCTGAGCTGGGGGCGCCTCAAGCAGCCGGCGGTGGCGCCGGGGCCTTAACCGAGGCCTGGCTGCAGGGGCCAAGCTGGGTGTCCACGGGGTTGCTGCCCCTGCTGGCGCCGGCCCCCAGGCAGCGCGCACACCAGCCTCCGCGGGAAGAGCTGGGAGCCTCTGCTGCCCGGGCCCAGTCTAGGGGGGCGGGGGGGGGGCGTCGGCCCCGCCGCACCTGCGCAGCTTCTCCGTGACTTTCTCCAGCTCCTCCTGTGCCCGGCGCAGCTCGATCTCCAGGTAGTGGCGGGTGGAGTCGAACTCGGTCTCCAGCCTCTCCAGCTTGTGCGTGGTGTAGGACAGCCGCTTGCGCAGCTCACCTTTCTGCTCCTGCAGGGCGCTGCAACGACAGGCGGGGGCGGGGCCGCGGCGCTCAGCCCGGCGGCCCCAGTGCGCCCAGGACCTGGCCCGCCCGCGGGGGGCGCCCCAGCACAGCCGCGGGGGGGACGCGGGGCCCAGGGCCGCCAGTCTCTCCCCGCTACGGGCTGTGACCCAGTACACACACGGGTCACCTCTCTGCGCCGAGGGCAGAGCCGGTGCCAGGCCATGCCCAAGCGGCTTCCGCATGGTGCGTGGAGAGACTGCAAAGCCCCAACCCATTCAAGTCCTCCACCTCCAGGAAGCCTTCAGGGGCTGAGACAGGCATCTTCAGACTCCACTTTGCCCACAGACTGGGGCTCCCCGGGACGCTGACGAAACACGCAGCACACCCCCTCTGGGCCGGCCGACGCGGGGGGGAGGGGGACCAAAGCCGGGCGGGGGCCAGGCCGGGCCGGGCGGGAGCTGTGGGCGCCACGATGGTGGAGACGCAGGGCCCAGGAGCCCAGCGTGCTGGGGGAGCTCAGTCAGGACCCCCAGCCCTGAGCCCCAGCGAGGGGAAGAGGCGGGCGGGGTCCCTCCCCAGCCCCTGGGCCCTGTGAGTAGCCCACACCACACGGGCAGGCGCCCAGCAGCTGCCGCTGAGCACTCCTGGACCCCTGCCCCGGGCTCTGCGCTACCGATAACTACAAAGAGAGTGGCTTCCTCGGGGAGGGGCGGGCGGCTCACCCCAGAGGCCCCACAACAGGATGTGGCACAGCCAGCGAGTAGGGGCACGGAGGCCAGGTGCCACACGTGACCCTCTGCAGGGCCGCTGTCTACAGCGGGGGCCTCCTGGGCGCCAAACCCACACGTCCAGCCATCGGCCCCTGGCTTCATACACTCAGCAGAGACCACACAGGCCACGCCCACCTCCACGGCCCTCCACGCCCCTCAAGGGCCCGGGCTGGGCACTGGGTCTGTGTCACGTGGGCGGTGCCACCGTGCCAGGGTAGCAAGCCAAGCCCTGCCTGCTGCAGCCTCAGTTTCCATGTCCATAAAATGGGATGGTGCACCCTTCCCCGGCCCCCACCCAGGGAGCAGGGCTGTACCTGGCTGGTGGTTGGGGGGGACACAGGATGGGAGTGGGGCTGCCAGGGTCTGGGAGCAGCCAGAGCCAGGCGCTGCGTGCTGGGGACCCCTCCTGGGTCCGGGGGCCCAGGGAGCCCTGCTGTGTGACTGCCGGGTGAAGCCACCTCACCCTGGCCCTGGCCCTGGCCCTAACCTGAGTGTGGCACATGCGTGTGTATTGGATACGTATGTGCATGTGTTACATACATGTTTATGTTGTCTGCATTTGTAGGTGTGTCTATCATGTACATTATGTATATCATGTGTGTGCCTGTACATATGTATGTGTGCATGTATGCACCATGCAGCATGTACGTTGTGTTATGTGTGTGATGTGTATGTATAGGCACGTGTGCTGCACTGTGTTCATGCACGTGCCTGTATGTACATGTGCGTGCGTAGTGTCTGTGATGTGTGTGTACTGTGTAGGTTTGGGCATGCATGTACATACACACGTGTGTATGTGTTGTTTGTGTGCATGTGTGCAGCTCTGTGTGTGGTGTCTGTGATGTGTATATCATACATGTGTGTACTGTGTAGGAGTGGGCATGCATGTATATGTGTATATGTGTTGTCTGTGCACATGTGCAGCTCTGTATGTGTGTTATCTGTGACATGTGAACCATACATGTGTGTGCTATGTAGGCATGGGCATGCATTTGTGTGTGTATATGTGTTGTTTATGCACATGTGTGCAGCTGTGTATGCATGTGTGGTGTCTGTGATGTGTGAACTATGCATGTGTGTACTGTGTAGGAGTGGGCATGCATGTATGTGTGTATATGTGTTGCTTGTGTGCATCTGTGCAGCTCTGTATGTATGTGTTATCTGTGACGTGTGAACCATGCATGTGTGTACAGTGTAGGTGTGGGCATGCATGCATGCGTGTATGTGTTGTGTGCATGTGTGCAGTTCTGTGTGTGTGCATGTGTGGTGTCTGTGATGTGTGCATCATGCAGGTATGCATGTATTATTTATGTGCTTGTGTGCAGCTCTGAGTGTGCGTGTATGTGTGGTATCTGTGACGTGTGAACCATGCATGTGTGTACGGTGTAGGTGTGGGCATGCATGTGTGTATGTGTTGTTTGTGTGCATGTGTGCAGTTCTGTGTGTGCATGTGTGGTGTCTGTGATGTGTGTATCATGCATGTGTGTACTGTGTAGGTGTGGGCATGCATGTATGTGTGTACATGTGTATGTGTTGTTTGTGTGCAGCTCCGTGTGCGTGTGCTATCTGTGTCTGTGTGTGCTTCTCGGTTCCCTCCTTGCTCCTGGGAAGCCCCTGAACAGTGACAGGTGCTGGGCCTGCCCGGGCCCAGTGAGACCCAGGACCCTCATCCCCCTTCCAGCAGGGGCCCAAGTGAGGAGGGAGCTCGAGCGAGGCTGTGCCGCTGGCCGGAGGCCCTCCCCCTCTGGGCAGCCCATCCTCAGGGAGCTGGGCTCAGACACAGGCGGGCTGGGGAGACAACAGGCAGGTTACCTGTCCCAGAGCGCAGGCGAGGACCTGGCCGGCCCGAGGCACGAGGGCACCCAGGGAGCCCAGCACTGGCGGGGGGGGGGGGACATGGCCCCCTGCCAGGGGGTGGGGTGGGCGAGGGTACAGGGCCTAGGGGCGGGGTCCGGCCGTGCACTGCCAGCCCTCAGCGTTCACCCTGAGGGCTCAGGTTCGTCTGTGGCAGTGCGTCCCCCATGGCGGGCTTTTCTGGGTGCCCTGTGCCCACCTGCAGGCCTGCTCTGCCTGGGTTGGGGGTCCACAGAGCACAGGACCGGAGTCCTCACGGGTGCAGCTCCCGGCACGTGTTCCCCAGGTGGGGGGCGAAGGGGCAGGTGACAACCTCCCTCCGGCCGGCTGACGCGTGCGCAGGCTTGCTCGGGGCTGCCCACTTCACCCTCCCCTCCCCATGGCCACCCTGGACAGACGGCGGGTGGGTGTGAGCAGGGACAAGGCCCAGCCTGGCCCTGCAGAAGGACGCCTTGTCCTGGAGAGGCAGTGGGGGTCCAAAGAAGTTAAGCCACTGCCCCCAGACACAAAGCAAGTGTCAAGGGAGGACGGGCCGAGAGCCCGGTGGGCGTGGTGCTGATGGCAGACGAGCCCAGCGCGCGGCAGCCAGGGGACTCCTGCGTGGTCACTGGGCTAGCGACTGCCCCAGTGGGTGGGGCCGTGGCCTGGGGACGGCCGGCCTGATGTCACCCCCAGCTGGTGTCCCCTCGTGGGGAGCTGGTGCTGCCTCTCAGGAGGAGCCAGGTCCCGGAGCGCCCTGCAGCAAGCATCCTCCAGGGGCCGGCTCCTGGGGAGCCCCTGCGAGCTGCCTCCCCCCGAAGTGGCTGGCACAGCGTGGGAGGGGTGGAGTGCGGGGAGCCCAGGGTGCTCCGGCACCTGCTGGTGCACCTCCTGCCTCACCCAGCCCGGGGAGGGGCGCCACGTCACCCCCTCTCATAGATGGGAGGTGGAGGAGGAAGGACTCCAGCCAGGCCAGGCCACACCCCGACCCCAGGGCGCTGCCTCCTGACCTCCTTCCTGGTGTGTGGCCACCCCCACCCCTACTCGCCAGGCCTGGGCCCACGCTGCCCCTCCCCTAGGAATGCCCTCGGCCCCTTAGCATTCCCGGATTCTCTCCTTTCCCATGAGGCTCTGCTCAAACGCCACCTCCTCCAGGCAACCTGCCCTGGTTTCCCCTCGCTGACGTCTGCCTCCTCTCCCTCCATCCTCTTGGCCTGCGCCATCCCAGGGTCCTGCTGGGAATCCTACAGGTCTCTGCTCGGCCGTTGCCCTCCCTTGAGGAGGTCCTCCCCGTGAGGGGCAGGGCTGTGTCCTCGGCGTGCCAGGTGAGCCAAGGGCCCGAGCCGCTGTGCCCCACGTCCCCGAGTGACTGTGCTACTCCCAGCCTGCCCGGTGGTCACACTTCAGCACTGCCACCTTGCCTGTCACACACACACACACACACACACACACCCTGCAGGCACCTCCCATCGGGGCAGCTCTGTCCCCATGTCCCCTGTGCCACCACCTCACTGGCTCCCTCGGGCTCAGGTTAACCCCTCCCCACCCAGCAGCCAGACTCCCGGCCGGAGCCTCAGGCTCCTCCTCCCCGGCACCCAGCCTGCGCCCCACATGCTTGCTGGCCTCGGGCTGGCCACAGGTGCCCTGGGCGCCTGCCCAGTCTGCTCAGGCCTGGGACGGGCCCCCTGGCCTGCTCCAAGCCAGCCCCATCCCAGGGGCCCCCTGCAAAGCCCTGCTTCAGCCGCCGCCCCGCGTGGCCCTGAGCGGGGGCCGCCTCCCAACCACAAGGTCTGACACACCGGACCGTCTCTGGTCTCCTTTGGGGCTGGCTGAAGAGGGAGCTGGCCTGGGTCCCACATCACGCAGGAGGTCAGGACACGCAGGACACTCCACACCTGCCGGAGGCCTGCAGGTCCCTCCCCGCCCACGCCCTCCGCGGGCCACTCTGGGGGGACGTGTGTTCCACCCCCACTTTCCGGATGAGCAAGTGAGGAACACAGGGTCCCTCCCCGCACGCCGAGACTCGCTGTGAACGCACACTCCGGAGCCTCACCCCTTCCCCCGACGCGACCCCATGCCTCTGCCTCCTGCGAGGTCACGGAGGCCCAGGGGATGCTCCCTCCGGGGGTGGGAGGAGGGCACACCCTGGGACCTGGTGGGCCCCGGGTCCAACCAGCCAGCCCCTCATTCTACCGGGGCTCAGCCCCTCCTGCCCTGCCGTGGAGCCCCTGGCTGTAGTGCAACGGCTCCTGGAGCAGGATGTGTGTGCGTGTGCGGGTGGGCACACCCGTGCGTGTCCGTGTGTGTTAGTGTACGCACTGTGTGTGTTGCGGGGGACAGCATCACAGTGTGCCCTGGAGCCCTGGCCAGGAGGGGTGACCGGAGAAGGACAGGGCTGCAACTCAAGCCAGGCCACCTGCCAGGGTGCGGGGACTCCTGGGACACGCTTGGACTCCCCCCCCACCGGCCACGCTGCTGCCCCTCCCCCTCGCCGAGCCAGGCGACGCCGAAGGATGCGCTCATCTTATCAGGCGGCCACAGCCCTGCCCCGCTGCCCTCTGGGCCACGGCACAGCCACGTGCCTCTGTGTCCTGGGGAGCCCTCCGTGGGCTGGCACACCCGCAGAGCCCAGGGCCGAGGCAAAGCAGACCAACTGGGCAGGTGGATGGGGCAGCTGCAGAGCTGTGTGAGGCCCTGGCCTGCACTGCGGCTCCTGCTCAGAGCACCCCCTTCCCTTGACTCTACACCTCCTCCAGGAAGGACTCCCTGACTGCCCCCGGGTCAGGAGCCCCTCCATCCCTCTAGTGCAGGGGGAGCTCTTGGGCACAGGAGCTGCACCTGCTCCTCCTTCAGGGTCTCCATGCCCAGGGCAGCACCAGGAAGCAGGCAGGGCGCAGGAGAACACAGTCGGCCCCAGCACCCGGCAGAGCCGGCCCAGGAAAGACCCGGAAGGGGAAGCCAGGGACTCGGGTTCCGGAGAGGACAGACATGGCCCAGGGTCTACAAGTGGCTGGGAGCAGGGCTGCCTAGGACAGCGGGGCCTCCCCTCACCCCCCCCCCCCCCGCAAGCCATGACCCTGCAGTGTCCTCCGCCCCCCAATCATCGGGCCTGGGTCCTGAGCAAGGATCCGTGCAGTCACATGACAACTCCAGGTGCCAGTCAGGGGAGACCCCACGCAGGCCTTCTGACCCCTGCTTCCAGCCGTGGGACCCACAGGGGACAAAGGTGACACCTGAGCCCCCAGCACAGGGCCTGGCACACGGAAGAGTGCAACCAACAGTGCTGAACGGAGCTGAGCAGGGGCCACCACCACGGACACCCCAGCGGTGCACCCTGGAGGGAGAGCTGACCCATGGCCCCACAGTGCTCCCCGCGGTGCCTTTACCAATGCGGGAGCCCCGCTTCCAACACCTGCACCCACACAGAGGGGTGGGGTCCCTCCTGCACTTCCTGGAGGGACCGCCTGACACCCCTCCCTGCAGCCACGCCCATCCCAAGCCCTCGCTGCCCCGCCCACTGAGACAGCGCAGCCAACTGCACACTTCCCACCGGCCAGCGTCCGCCACCTGGCACTACACACAGCTTACCAGGCGCGCCTCCAGTCTCCCCTTGCCTGAGCCCTCAGCGTCCCCTGCCTTCCAGATGGTTCTCTCTGGCATGCAAACCTGGGGCCACGTTCCCACCCGGCGAACCTCTCTCGCCCCCCACGTGCTGCCGGTTCCCTGCCCCAGGAGGTGTGTCCCGGCTTCCTCGATCCTGTCCTACCGGGGCAGTGCCCACTAAGCACTGTCCCCTGCGTGCCATCGAGCCGGCTCTGCCCGGCGGATCACCCTTCTACACAGAGCGGGGACACCTGGAGGTGCCTGGGGAGGCCACAGTGGGGCCACAGCCGGCAACAAGTTCCCCATGGCGCCCCGATTAACCTCCCAGCCTGCGCCCTCCCTCAGCGCCCAGGTGAGAAGGGCGGCCGTGCCACACTCGGATCACCAGGTTCATTACCAAGGAGCCCACACTGGCTTCGCTAATCTGACCTCCCGCCAGCCTGCTCACCGCCGCTGACAGACGTGGGCACACTTATTAATGGGCCCAGGCCGGGCGGGGGGGCTGTCCCCTCCAGCGTGGGGGGTTTCAGTGCGAATCCTGGCCTGGGGTGCACAGCAATGACCTCGCGCTGCCGGCCAGCGCCCCAGCCCCTCATGCAGACCTGCAGGCCTCTAGGGGATGCCCTGGGCCCCTGGCTGGCCCCGCTCCTCCCTCACCCCCAGCCACTGCACATCTCTGCGTGTCACACACACACACACACACACACACACCCAAGTCAGCCTCCAGGGTGAAGCCCTGTCTGGAGGGAGGACCGTCGCTGGCCAATTCAGCCTGGCCACAGGGGGCTGCAGGCAGAGGAGGGGCTGCCTTGCTGGGCTCGGGTTCCCCACCTGTAGTGAAAGCCCAAAGGGGCGTCTGTGACCATCGCGACCTCCCCTGGCCTGTGTGTCTCCCCTCCATCCCTGCGTCAGCTCCACGAGGGGTCACAGGGGTCACCTGTAGGCTGGCAGTTTTCCTGATGGGGTGAGGTGGGCCCGGGTAACTGGCCTGGGAGCAGGTGCACGTCGGGACCACTGCCCTGTCACGGTCCTCGGCTCGCCGCCTTAGCCTCCCGGCCTCCATCTCCCCATGCGGGGGTAGGGGCAGAAGCTAGCTCAGCTTCCCAAAGCCCCAGACACCTCCAGGCTGTCCTGGGGGCCCAGCGGCACTCTGGCCCCGCCCCGAGTTGACAGCCTCCGAGCTGCTGCGGGTCAGGCACCCTCAGCTCCAGGGTCTCAGGTCCTCGCCTCCCAGCAGCACCCTGCCTGCCTCCCACTGGGAAAGGCCCCCACCTGGTGAGGCCCAGCCACGCTGCTGCTGTGCTCCTGGCTGGGACCTGCAGACGCGTGCCCGGCACCTGCTGGGTATCCAGTTTCAGCAGCACAGCCCCGCCCAGCTGGGGGGGCCCTGCTGTTGGGGAGATGAAGGGAGGGGCTGGCACACTGGGAGGTGCCAGTGGGCGTGGCAGCCTGGAGCCCACGCAGGCCTGAGCCGGGAGGCTGAGGTGCACCCACGAGGCACGGTCTCCTGGGAACCAGGGGTGTACACGCCCAGAGAAAGCAGTCAGCCATGGAGGGCGGCAGAGCCGGGCCCTGGCCCCAGCCCAGAAATCCTCTTCTGCTCCCTCTTCGGGCCCAGCCTGCCACGTCCTCCTTCACCCATGCGACGGGCAGGGACGCAGGGCTCAGCCAGGGCGGTCAGCAGACCCTGCCCTGATGCCCGCCCACCTCCAGACACCTGCACACCTGCTTGGGTCCTTCCCTGGGCCACCTTCTCAAGAGCCTTCCCAGGCCTTGATGGGAAGAATCACAGCCAACACACACAGAGCTACACACACACACAGAGGCACACACACATACACACAGAGGCACACGCACACACACATACACACAGAGGTACACGTGCACACACACAGAGGTACGCGCGCACACACATACACACAAAGAGGTACACGCACACACACATACACACACAAAGGCACACGCACACACACAGAGGTACACGCACACACACACAGAGGCACACACATACACACAGAGGTACACGCGCACACACACACAGAGGCACACACGCACACACGTACACACAGAGGCACATGTGCACACACACATAGAGGTACACGCGCACACACATACACACACAGAGGCACACGCGCACACACATACACACAGAGGCACACGCGCACACACATACACACACATACACATGAACCTGCATACAAACACACAGGTACAGGCACACATACACATATGTACAAGCGCACACAAGGCACGTGCATACATATACACATGTACATACACAGGCTGGTACATGTGTGCACATGTACGCGTGGGTAGATGCACACATGTATACATAAGCACACATGTACGTTGCACACACATATATGTACACACATGTACGTGTGCACGCACATACACGTAAACACATTGTGCGTGTGTACACACATGCACAATCACACATGTACGCGTGCACACACATGCACACAGGCACGCACACTTGTCCTCCTGTCTTGTGCCTGTGGCCATTATTTATTTAGAAATGAGTCCTGTCTCTCCCACCCAGGAGATTTCTGCCTGTGTTGGTCACTGCTGTCTCCCCAGCACCTACCACGGCCTCTGGTACACGGTGGTGCTTAACAGACAGCAATGAAAGCAGGAGTGACAAGCTGAAGGCCAGGGCTGGGAGGATCCCGGGGAGAGCAGGGTCCCCCTGGGGAGGGGGGCAGGGCAGGTGCAGGGTGGGGGTGGGGCTGGGCGCTGCACTGGGGTTGGGGGAGCAGGTCCTGCAGGTGCATCTCAGCGCCAGCTTCAGGCCGCGCATTCACACGGCTCTGAGGATGGGGACCCTGGGACAACCGTGAGAGCCGTCTGTGGCCGTCTCCAGGACACGGGCCTGGCGTGTCCCCTTAGCATCTCCAGCTGGGCCGCAGCAGCTGGCACAGGCAGGGCAACAGGAGTGACCCCCAGAGGGTGGGCTCCAGCAATCCCGCATGCACACAGGAGAACACAGAAACCACGCCCAAGGCCGCGCCTCACACCGAGACCACCTGCAGGGGCACCAAAGGCCCCCGCGTCACGGAAGGTTCTGGACACAAGGCCCACAAAGCTCTCAGCGAAAAGCAAAGGCCAGAGACTCCACAAAAGTCAAACCAAGAACTCCCGTTCCCCAAAGAGCAGCCAGAAGTCAGCAAGCACCACGCAAAACAGACAAGCAGCGCCCAGGAGCTCCGCCAGCCAGGTGGGGGACACCTGGACAGATGGGAACCGGGGCCAGCACAGTGGGGGACAGTGACAACAGAAGCACCCGGAGCCTTGGGCCTTAGCTCCACCGCTGAGCACAGGCCGCCCTGCGGGTCAGCAGTCCCCAGAGCTGCTCTGGGGGCCCGGCACACTTGTTCTGTGCCCACGGGGTCCAGGCTGGCACCTGCCCAGCCCTAGCAATGAATGGGATGCCTGGGAGCGCCCTGTACCCATAAGTCGCCAAGGGCGCCCCCATAACCAGGCCGTTGTTGGGGGGGGGGAAGCCCACCTCCCAAACCACGGGCTGGGAGACTCCGCGGCCGTGAGGTCTCAGGCCAGCCAAGACAGCACAGAGCCCAGATGACAACAGCAAACACGAGAAGCGGGCGCGAACTGCTAACCACGAAGTCGGGGTCCTGGGGACCCCTGGGTGGGGGGGTTTGGGGAAGGGTCTAGAGGGGTCTCTGGGGGCTTCGTGTCCAGGGCTGCGGCTGCCAGGTGGTCCTCCTGTGACCGCTCAGCTGCAGAGACATTCTTGCCTTTCTGGGCACCCAGCATAGTTCCGAGCCAGGGAGTCTGGGACCGTGCTGGGTGTCACCGGCACCCCCACCCATGCCTCCCTGGGTGAGCAGCAGGTATCCCAGCTCCACAGAGACAGGGGCATGGGGGCGGAGAGGACCCACTGGGGGATGTGACTGAGAGATGAGGGATGCAGCACTCCGAGCACGCAGGCGGCAGAACCGGCCACCCTGCAAACACAGGAGGGTCCCAGGACAGCAGAGGCAGGGGCAGAGGTTAGGTCATCAGCCACCCCTGGGTGTGGCTGCATACCTACTATGTGCCAGCTGGACCTGGGGAGCCCTACTGTGCGTGGGGCCGGTCTCAGCCTTTGCGCACAGGGGTGCCCACTTGGAACACTGGGAAGGACCAGAGCCGTGCACGGAAGGCATCTATCTACCCCTCCCACTCACCCTCGGGCCTCAGCGTGTCCTCGCTTCCGGGCAGCCCCCCAGCCCAGGACCCCAAAGCAATGCAGGAAGACCCCCACTGCAGCCACTCCACCAGCCTGCGGCTTGCTGGCAGTCACGGTGTGGGGTGGCACCCAGGAGTCGGCGCCAGCTCCAGGGGTCACAGTGGCCAGGCCCAGGGCCTCCAGGCTCAGCCTGAGGCATGCCAACCCCACACTCTCGGGGCCAGGTGGTGGCCCCTGACTGGGACCCCAAACGCCTTTTCCCTTGGCTGAGTCCAGTGGTCCTAGCCCGGGCAGGCAGGACCAGGTCCCAGGTGAGGTGGCTCGTGTCGGCTTCCACCTCTCCCTTTTTGCCTGGGGCCAGTTAGAAACCCACTCGGGTCAGGGGCTTGCCCGAGACTGGCTCTGTGGGACCCCCAGCCCTGTGACCCTCCCGGGGGGGAGGTCCTGGGACCTCTGACCCCTGGTCAGGACAGAGACCCACTGGGGCAGCCCCTAGGGGCCAGGAGGGAATGGTCTGGATGGGGATCCGCCCCCAGCAGCTCTGGGTGAGCCGAAGACCAGGGCAGGTCCCCTCCCTGATTCCAGGGGGCTCTGCTGAGCCAGGGCCCCACAAGACCCCTGCCGGCTGCAAAACGGCCACAGGACCCAGTGCAGCCCAGGAGCCAGGGACCTGGCCCTGCTACCCACCTTCAGAATCAGCCCACCCGGGGGGGCAGTGGCTCACCTGCCCACCGTGTCCCGGCCAGGTGGGGCCATGTCTCTGTGCCCAGTGGCCGGCACACAGTGCCGAATGCTCAAGAGCATCCAGGGCAGGGGGCAGGGAAAGAAAAGAAATCAGAGCGGAGCCCGTCCAGCTGGCCGGGGCGCCCCTGCCATCCTTCCCTCAGGCCTCTGCCCCCGCCCCCTCCCAGGCCCACCGAGGTGAGGGTGAGGGTGAAGGTGAAATGACAGCCGGTGATGGGTGACAGCGAGTGCCCTGGCCGGGGGTCAGAGCCGGGCATTGTGGGCCACCATCAGGTGGGCGTGGGGCTGTCTGGCCTCAGGTTTGGGGTCTGGGGTTCTCCGCGAGCAGGACACCCTGGCCCGAGCTCCCCAGGCAGCGCCACAGTCCCAACCAGAGGCCAGGGCGGATGGGCTGACCCTGCTCTGAATGTCCAGCTGGGAGCTCTGGGAGACAATGTGTCCCCCCCCCCACATCCCCTGAGCCCGGGTCTGCGTCCCTTGGAGGACTCGTGCACCTGCCTCCCAGAGACCCTGGGAGGGCGACGGGCAGGGAGATCCTCCGGGCCAGGGGCCAGGGAACGAGGTTCAGATGCCCAGCAGCCAGAGCCGGGCCTGCCGCCCACACAGGCCGCCTCGGCTCGGGCCCGGAAGGACACCACGGGAGAGGTGTTCCCGAGCAGGGGTCAGCGTGGCCGCGGACACCAGGAGAAAGGGAGGAAGGCGTGAGCACCCCAGTGGGCTGGCGCCAGGCCTGCCGCGGACGGCGCCCAGTGGAGTCCACCCGGGCTCAAAGTTTAGCACCGGAGCGAGGCCGCGGGGGACACTCCCCAGACGCTGTCGCGGGATTCCCCCAAAATGGCTCCAAGACGCGCCTGCCTCGGCCAGCCGCTAGGACTCCATCCCCCACCCCGCCCCCACGAGGCGGAAACTTAACCGCTGGGGACCACGCAGCTGTCCGCGGGGGTGGGTGCGGGCCGGCCAGCGCCCGGGAGCCGGTGCGTAACGGAGGGGACGGAGCCCCTCACCCTGGGCCGCCTGCGCGGGGCGCCCCATTGTCTGGCGGCGCGCACACCCGCGCTGCGGGCCCCACAGATGCCCGGGGAGCCCCTCCCCCGCCCCGGCCCCGCGCCCCCCGCCCGGCCCGGCGCCAAGGAAGTCGCCCCACTCACCTGAGTTTTTCCATGTCTGCGGCAGAGGCCTGCGAGGAAGCAAAGGAGCGGTCAGCGGGCAGGAGGCGTGCGCTCGGCGGCCGCGCCGGGCGGAGCCGGGCACCGCGGGGCACCCCGTGCGCCTCCGCCCCGGGCGGCCCGGCCCCGCGCGCCCCCCGCTCCCGCGGCCCGGCCACGGGCCCCGTGACTCGGGGGGCGCTCCGGGCCGCGGCCGAGTAACAGGTGAGCCCGCCCGGGCCGCCGCGCGCCCCGGCTCCGAGTTACGCCCCCCGGGGCGAGGAGGGGGCCGGCCCGGGGCTGCGGGGCGCCCCGGCCTCGCCCGCAGGAGGGGGCCCGGCCCGACCGCGCGAACTCTCGGGCGCCCGCGGCCCCCGCCGCTCCCCGCCCCACCCGTTAACCCTTCCCTCCCCGCGCTCCCTGCGGGAGGAAGCCGAGACCCGGAATCGCAGAATCCGCGAGTCGGAGAGTGTTTGGGGTCGCACGGGACCGCGGGAGCGAACACTCACACGACCCGAGTGCGAGGGCGTCCGGAACCCCGGGCTTCTCAGGCGGGGACCCCGCTGCCCTCGGATTCGGGGGTTCCGGGCCTGCGGGATTAACCCCTGCGCGCCCGGCTTTGCCGGCGGGGCTCCCTGCCGGGCTTGCGCAGAGCCGCCCGCGCGCGGCTGGGAGACCCTCCCCGCCCAGCCCCGCGCCGCCCCGCAGCCCCTCCGCGCGCCGGACGGGGGGAGGGAACCCACCCGCCGCCGTTAACCCTGTGGGCGCCGGAGCGCGGCGGGCACCGCGGGCGGCCCTGGCGGGATCGCACTTCCTGCGTGCAGCGGGGGGCGCGGGGCAGGCTCCCCGCCGCCCGCGAGAGGCCGCTCCCGGGGGCCGGGCCCCGTCTTTCCGCGCGGGGGGCGGGGGTCCGAGCCCGGGGGCCGCGCGACAGACCTGGGAAGACTGGTGACTGCCCATCCCGGCCCCTCGCGCCGGGCGCCGCCGCCGCGTCCGCCGGGAGCGCGCTCCGCTCGGTCCGGGCCCCACGCCGCCTCCCCCACCGCCCCGCCGGGCGAGGGCGCAGCCCGGCCCCGGGGCCTCGGACCGCCTCGGCCTCCAACTTCCCGAGCGCTCGGAGAGGCCTCCCCGGGCCTCAGTTTCCTCGCCCGGAAGCCGGGTGGAGGAGAGAGGGGCGGAGGGCGGACGAGGCGCGGGCCGCGGAGGGGCAGGGGTCCGCAGGAATTCCCAGGGAACGGCCCCCGGCGGCTCCCCTCCCCGGCGCCCTAAAAGTTGTCGGAGCCCATGAGTCGGGATCCCCCAACCCCCAAGGCAAAGGCGCGCCGGGAAGTTTTCCGCCGCCCTCACGACCCCCGCGCGCGCGTGCCCCCCGGCCCACCTTTTCCGGTCCCCATCACGGCGGGCATCACCCCGGATCCCCGCATACAGCAGGCGCTCAATAAGCGCAGGCAGTGCCTGCCGGGCTCCGACAGCGCCAGAGCAGTGTGCTCTCCGGCCTCCTGGGCGCCCGGCCGCGGGTTCCCGTGCTCCCAGCAGGACACCCCCGGCACCCAGGAGGCTTGGCCTCCACCAAGCCCGCGCAGGGTGGGCGGAGCCGGCCACTCCGGAGGGTCAGACCTGCCCCAGGGGGAAGCCAACCCCAAGTCCGAGTGCTCAGGCTTCCCCCGTGCTCGTCCCCTTTGGGCTAAGGTCTTCCGCCGGGGGAGGAGCCCTCTCCACGGGGCGATGGGGGAGAAGCCCCCTGCCCCAGCCCTGGGCATCCAGGGCACCCCTCCCCCATCGCCCCGGGGGCAGCTCTGCGGGGTGGCTCCCCCCCCAGCTCAGCTGGAGCAGGCACGGGAGGGGCGAAGCCCACTCCTGACGGCCATTTCCCACCCAGGGTTTGGGGGCCCCCCAGGAGGCCTCTGGGTGCCTCAGTCACTCCCAGCGAATGTCCTGCCAGGGAGTTTGTCTAAAATTAATCAGAACGGATTAAAATTTAATTTTAAAAATCTAGCATTAATTATTTACATTGAGCATTTCAGCCCTTCTGGAAGGCTCGTCTGGGAATCCCCCACCCCCAGGGCTCTGGGGGAGGTAGGGGAGCTGCAGGGGTGGGGGCTGGACAGGGCGGGAGACAGGCAGGGCGGCAGCAATGCTGTGCAGCCCTGCTACTCCATATCCTGAAACCCGAATCCCCTCCTGTTAGGGCCCCAGGTTCTCCTGGACCCCAGAGCTGCCCAGTGGCCATCACCCTCGTTCCTAAAGGCCGCCTCCCCCCACCTCCCCCGCAGCTCCCCGTGGTGGAGACCTGGCAGTCCCTGGGTCAGTCCCCCCCCCCCCCCCAGGGGCTGTATCTGTCCCAGCTCTGTGTCTGGGACCAGCCCAACGCGTGGGTCACAGGTGCGTGGCGCCCTTGGCCCTCCATCGTCCGCCCTGACGCTGCCCTCGCCCGGCACACGGCTTGCCTAGAGTCCCCCAGGCTTGGCCAGGCCTGCCGAGGTCTCCAGCCAGGGGCGAGAGGGGAGCTGGTGGGAGCGTGAGCATGAGGGGTCTATGGGCACCCAGCTGTTCCCACGGCAAAGGGGGGACTGGGAGCTCCCCAGGGCAGCGGAACCCTAAGTGCCCCTGTGACCCGGGGGGGAAGCCAAGTAGACCTGTGTCTCAGACACCGGGACATCCCAGGCCACACTCGAGGCCTCACCTGCCCCGCAGCTCACCTGTGATCTGCCCACTGCCCTCCCCGCCCCGCCCCGCACCCCCAGCCCCGGCTCCAGCACAGCGGCCCCCTCTTTCCCAGCAGCTGCACGGGAGCCCCGCCTGTGGGCCGACCCGACTGCACCAGGCCTCGGAGCCCCCGCCTTGCTGAGGGCCCCGGCCCCCCCACCTCCCTCCTGCCCCCACTTCCTTCCGTATTCACTGAGATTCAGAGCCCGGGGCCACCTGGGTCCGAGGCACCTACCCAGTAGCCCCCAGGTTACCACGCGGCGCGAGACTTGGGGTCGGGCTCTTGTCAGCTGCCCACAGCTGCCATCCTCCCAGTGGCCCCGGGGCACGGCGACTGGCCCGCGGGTGCTCCCAGGAGGGGACTCTGTGCCTCCACTCAGTCTTCCATGAAGGACCTGGCCCTCCACGGCCCAGCCACGCAGCTGGCCCACACTGACCACTACAGCCGCCCCGTGGGGCCCACGCTCACTCAGCCCCCCCCCCTTCCGGTTAAGGCTTTGCCCTAGATCTTAGCCTGGCTCCCATCAGATATTAGCCACCCCCGTGGGCAGGGCCTCACGCCAGTCACCATCGCCAGGTGCCCAGGGCCTGGAGCGAGGCTGTCGTCTGAGGACCTGCTCCTGTGCCCCAGCTGGGAGTCTGTCCTGCTTTCCCAGCCCTCAGCATCCGCACACCAGCCTGGTCCCTGCCTCACCCAGCATTCCCCGGGCACCCGGCTCAGCACCTAGAGCTCTGCCCAGGGAAAGTTGGGCCTGCCTGGCTGTGTGGCCTCAGGCAAGGCTCTCAACCTCTCTGAGCACCTCCTGGAAGGGTAGGGACAACCTCACAAGCTGTGAGTGGCGGCTGCGGTGCACAGGGGACTGTCACGGGGCAGGTTCCAGAGAACCAGCCTTTATGTCCGGGCAGACTCCTTTTATATCAAGTTGACATCGCTCCGTCTTGCATTTGCTCAACAACCATTTAGTGCATGTGGAGGCTTATAGTAAGCAGACCAGATGTGAGTGGGGGCTGCCCCTCCAACCCAGGGGAACGGACCCGAGACCCAGCTGGGTAACCCACCTCCTCCCACCCCTGGGTCCCCAGGCTGGGTCGGGTGGGGCTAACCCTGCAGCTGTCACCAGTGGGTCAATGTGAACCATGCCTGGAGCCAGGGGAGTGGAGGGACAGGCCTGGGGGCTGGGGCCTGGGGGGTGTCTGTCCTGCTTCCACCCTGACAAGGATGGTTCCCAGAGGACCGCCTGGAGGAGGGGCCTCCGGGTCAAGTGCAGGGCGAGGGAGGCTGGTGGGGACCAGGTGGAAGCGGCAGAGGGGCTCGGCTCACTGACAGGTGGGGGTGAGGGGTGCGGAGCGCACAGGATCATCGCAGATGGCGCTGAGGGTTTCGGCTGGGGCGGGGGTTAAAGCAGCCGAGCACAGGTCCTGAGGGGTGGTGGACCCAGGAGCAGTCAGATCAGAGACCCCCTTGGGTGCCACGGCCAAGGTAGTGACTGTGAGATGGAGCCGAGGGCTCTGCCAAGGTCAGGGTGGAGGCAGAGGCGTGGGGCCGGCCATGGGGACCGAGACAAGGAGCAAGAGGGTGGTGGGCAGGGAGCTGGCACGGTGCAGGTGCCCTGGGGGTTTGCAAGACAGTGAAGTCACCAGGACCTCTGCCAGTGGCGCTGGGCACGTACCACGGCTCCCACCAGGACCTTGGCTGGAATCCCAGTGCCACCCAGGCCCTGGCTTGGGGCTGTCTCCAGATGGGGTCGAGCAGCCCCACCCTGGGATCCCAGAGGCCCTGGCGCCCCGCTGCAGGTGGCCGGGTCCGTGTCCCGCGCGGCGCTCTGCCCAGGCTGCGGCTGAGAACTGGCCCCCCAAGCTATATCTGGCCGCCCGCCTGTCGGGTTTGGCCTGCGCAAGGTTTCTTTCTTTCTTTTTTTTTTTTTAAACATTTGAACCAACATTCAAAAGCTGGGAGAGTTTACATGTTAAAATCCGTATTTTTGGCTCCCACTGAGAATTTTGGAAGCTCTGGCAACTCTAGCCCACATCCCACGTGCCAACCGTCGGGAAGCTGGGAAGCAGTTGCCCCTCCAGAGGGGCCCCGCCCACTCGGAGAGGCCCCGCCCACCCCTGCCTGGCCCTGCTGACCGAGAGGGTGAGGAAGGTGGAGGAGATCCCACTGCAGCCCGGGGACGCTGTCACCGCCCCACGCGGGCCACAGCCTGGCCCTGTGCCTACAGTCATTCACACCGTAGTAAGAGTGAGCTTCAGCCCCAAGTCTGTGACATCGGCAGCTTCGAGAGACCGGTCACAGGGGGCTTGCTCGCTGGACACTGAGAGGAGCACGGGGGACTCCCCCGAGGCCACTCGGCCAGATGGGACAGTGCCGGTGCTGACCCCAGGGGCTCCCCCGGGAGGGGGCCGTGGCGACGGCCGGACTCACACCAAGGCTACCAGGAGCCAGGGGTCCACCCCGCTTCCCCCGAGGACCCTTGCCCACCCAGGCGGAGCCTTCTGGGGACACGGACTTGTCCAGGCCAGGACGCAGGGGGCACACAGCAGGTGCCCACATCAAGGTGGTCCCCTTTGTCACCACCGTCATCCCATGCACACTGCAGTTGTGGTTGATGCTCCCCCCGCCGTGGAGACACTGGGGGGTGTGACCCACCCAGGGCCCCGAGCCAGCCACGGCCCAGCCAGGACCCTGCTAGCCTCAGCTCCTGGTCTGATGGAAGATCTATCCTCGCTCTCCTAGGCGGGCTCCAGCCCGGGGTCTGGGCACCCTGGGGGCGGGGCGGGCTGGGGAGGAGCCTCGGGCGGCCCAGCTCCCTGGGAGGGACACCTGTGGCAGGTCGCAGGGTGCAGCCCCACCCCTCAGCAGCATGGCCGGGCACCAGCAGGCCCCGTGCCGCCTGGCTATGCAAGCAACCTTGCAGAGACGCCCCCCCCGCCCCGAGGCCTGGGCGTCACTGGGACTCCCCCGGGGCCTCGTGGTTCCCAGAGGAGGGCTTCGCGATGCACAGGTGGGCTCCCATACTGGCAGCCCCTGTGCAGGGCTGGGGGCGTGGCTCACTGGGTAATGGCACGCTCGCCCCTGCCTTCTCACCACTGGGGGAACTAAGGTCCATGCAGAGCCACATAGCAGCCACTGCCCCCCAGAGAGAGACAACACGCCCGGACCCCCAGCCCAGCTGGCCACGCAGCGGGGAGTGGCCAGACCCCCTCCAGCAAGACCCCTCCACGGACAGAGCTGTCATGGGGGCGGCGGATGCCAAGGGGGTGGCTCAAGACTGGCTGTACCCGGTCCTGGTTCCTCAACTCGACTGCTCAGTCCGCTCCCCTGTGCCCTGGGGACAGCGTGGCCACACGGGCCTCGGGGCTGCGGCAAGGCTGGGGGCAGGAGCTTAGAGCAGCTCCCAGAGCGCCCAGCGAGCCTCAGGCCCCCACCAGGACCGGCTTGTACAGCAGACCCTGCACAGGGAGCCGTGCTGGGAGGCGCTGGGCGGACCCCTGCCTCCAGCCCTGCGGCCTCCATCCGGACCCTGGCCACAAGCTGGGGGCAGGGGGGTAGGGGCGCCATCCTCGGCAGCCTGGGAGGACCCTCCCTGGCCCCAGGGGTCACAGAGGTCAGCACTGAAGCGGCCCGAGGGTATCCTGGGCAGGTTCCTGGGCCCTGATGCTCAGCACAGCTGCACCCATGGGTCCGTGCTCGCCAGACCCCATGCCAGCCACCCGTCCATCAGCCCGAGCACTGAGTGTGTGCGTGTGTGCACGCCCAACAGGCCTAGCGCGCCAACCCTGACCCGAGACTCAGTTTCCCCTACATAAAGTGGAGACAGCCGGGAAGGACCCTGGTGCGCCACCCGCCTCCTGTGCCGATGCCTGGGGCGCCAGCGCTTCCAGGCTCATCAAGCACAAGGGTGGGTAACCTCGGGTGGGGGTGGGGGCTCTGCCAGTGGGCGGGGCTGAGAGGAGCCTCAGCGTTCACCCAGGTGCACTCCGCCCAGCCCAGAGCCAGCACAGATACCACAGCGGGGTGTGAATTTGTGGGGAGAGGGCCAGAGACTCACCTGGCCCAGGTGCCTCCAGGGGCAGGTAGCTTGGCCTCCGCACTTCCCCTCGTCGGCGCAAGGCCCCCTGGTCTCCAGGGCCCGGCCCGGCTCCCCTCCCTTCCCAGCCTCAGCGGCCGCCTCCGAGGTAAGCCGGGCGCTCAGGGCTGGGTGCGTCTCCTCTGGAGCGGCAGCTCCCACCAGGGGCTCCTGCGCCAGGCCAGAGCCCTGCTCCTCTGGGGAGGGCTCTTGGCTGCGGCCTCTTGGCCCCCTAAAGGCCTCCAGGGTCCCGGGGTCCAGCACCCGCACAGTGACCTCATCCAGGAACCTGGAGAAAGGCAACCTGGCCTCCCGCCGGCGGCCCAGGCGTGCCAAGGGGCCCGCGGCAGCCCTGCCGCCTGCACAGGGGGGCTCGGAGGCGGGGGGCAGGCCGGATGACCCCCGGGGCCCCTCCCGGCCAGGCCGTGCCGCCCAGTGAGGGTGAGCCGCCTTGTCCTCTGGGTTCCGGCCGGGGCTGGGGCTCGGCTTGCGGTTTTGAAGGTCTCCGCGAGCTGCCTTGAGGGGGGCGTCCGTCCTGGGCTTCATGGGGGAGCCGAGGCCGTCCCGTCTGGCGCCAGTGGGGTCAGGGCCCCGGGCCTGGGAGCTGGCCCCCGAGGGCATCCTCCTTGGTCAGGCCAAGGTCACGGGTGTCCAAGAGCCCCTCGCTGAGCCCCACTCCTCTTCCTCCCTCCGCGGGGCTGGGATCTGAGCGTCCTCTGGGAGTGGGGCCACCTGTCCCTCACTGGCTGGGATGGTCACATCGATCCCAGGGGCACGTGGGAGGGCCTGGCAGCCGCCCACCCCGGCATCGATCCCGCCGAAATGGGAGCTGAGCTTCGGGGCTTGCACAGCCTTGGAGCAGAGAAGGTCGCGCCCGGCTTGGCCCGGGGAGGCAGAGGGCTCGTGGGGCTCTGCTGTGGGCCTCACCTGCTCCCTGCAGTGCTGGGCACAGAGAGGCAGCTGTCAGTCAGCAGGGTGGGAGCAGGCAGCTGAGACGCTGGCGGCCTACTGCGCTCCCATCAAAACCTCCTCATTTTCTTCTGGGGTGCCCAAGACTGCAATTCCCAGGTTCCTTTGCAGCAAGGGGGTGGCCAATGAGATGTAAACAGTGGTTGGATGTGACTACTAAGGCATCAGGCAGCTTGCCCAGTGCCCTTTTGACTCCCATCCCCCATCCTGCTTCTTCTCGGGCGCATGGAGGTGACTTTGGAGCTGTGGCAGCCATGCTGCTCCATGAGGCAAACTTGTGACAGAAGCCACAGAAGAGCATAAAGGACAGAAGAGCAGAAAGACACAAGGAATCCAGATCCCTCAGGACCGTTGAGTCATCGCAGCGGCGCAAACACCTGCCCTAGGACGTCTTTACCTCCATCCTGCCCGGATTAGGCCAAGGCTATTTCTGGCCCTTGTGGCTAGCGGTCTTGTGCCAAGCCCGGGGAGGAGCAGGCGACACTGGGACAGAGCTCTGGCACGCGTGGCCCAGGGTGTGGTTAGACGGGGCTGGGATGGGGACATCAGCCCAGGTCTGGGCCCTCCCCGCTCTGTGCAAAGGGAGACTCGCCCGCCCGTGCCGCCGCCCAGGAAGCCGGGGCTCCAGGCAGAGCCCCTCCACAGGAAGCTGCTCTGTGGGCCCTGGAGCCAACAGCCCGCCCACGAGGGGTCCCTGAGCTTGGCTGTGCACCTGCGCCTGCCCGGACACCGCCCACGAGTGTCTGAGAGCCCTGCTTCTCCGGGCTCGGCTGGACCCCTCACCGGGTCCCCTCGACACCCCGACCCCACCCGACCACCAGGCCTCTCTCAGACCTGACCGCCTCCCTTGCTGGCCCCGGGGTCCCCCTGTGTCTCACCTGGACACCTGCGTTCACCCTGGTACCCTGGATGCCAAGCCAGTCCAGCCCTGCCCATCCCACAGGCACGGCCAGCACCATCTTGGGGAGTCACGGCCCAGGGGGGGCTCCATGATCCCCACCCCCAGGGGCGCTCCCAGCACGCTCCCAAGGGTGTGGGCCCTGCCTGCTCTCGGGGCCCCTGCTGCTGCACCCTGCAGGGCTCGTGCTGGCTCAGCCCAGGGACCCCGGCTGCAGCCCTGGCTTGCCACCCTGTCTACAGTCACTGCTTGCTCCCTGCAGGGGCCCGGAGCGGCACAGGGCTCAGGACGCAGCCCCGGGTGAATGAATGAATGGGGTGAACGGCGCGACAGTTTCAGGCCGTGGGCCCACAGGCACGCCGCCCCCCCCCCACTCCAGCCCCGAGGCAAGGGCACTGGGGAGGATGTGGGCTCTGGGGAGGCCACAGCGCCCGCCCCCTTGGCACCTGGACACGCCCTCCTCCACAGCTGCCCTCAGCCCTCCCCCATCACCAGGGGGAGAGAGGCTTGGAGGCTGGCAGGCCCCAGCTGCACTGCCCTCGCCGACGCCCCGCGAGGCCCTCCGTCCCCTAGCAAGCGGAGCCACGGCAGTGCCCAGCCTGGGGCCTGGAGGGGTGCTGTGAGATCTCCTTTGCTTCACCCCAACACCCACTCATAAGGCGGCTCGCCCTTGGCCACGGCAGCTGTGGTCGCAGGAGCCGGGGGCCTGGCCAGCAGGTCCTCCGAGCCTCTCCCCGACTTTCCGCGGCCGCAGACAAGTTTCCGTTGTCATAACAACTGCTGGCTCGGGGCTGCTGCTGCCGTCGCCAGCGCCATGCAGGGCCAGGGCCCAGAGCAGGCTGCTGGCGGCCACTCCAGGAGAGGGGCTCCCCTGCTCCAGGCACCGCAGCCTCCTCCTGGTCTCCACCCTGAGCCCCACCCAGTGCCAAGCTCCGAGCCACAACAGCACCCGGGTCATCACCCCACGTCCTCGCCTCGCCCCAGGAGGGGCCACCTGTGGCCCTGCCACCGTCACCAGGCCCACCCTGCTCACACGGGCGGGAAGCGGACGGAGAAGGCACAAGCCCTGTCCGCTGCCTATGGGAACCCCAGGCCCCAGGGCACTGCCAGGACACACAGGGTGGGCAGGGCACATGGGCACTCACTGTGTCCCAGGGGGCTCCGGGACCCCCCCTTTGCCAGGGACTGCTGTCAGCACCAGCAGGGGCCACCAACTCCCATCACCCTCCCCTCATCCCAGCACTGCTCTCTCCATTACGATGTCCCCAAGAGAGATGAGGGCACCGGGGGCCTGGGGAGTCCCACCCTGTGCCCCTAACCTCCCGGCACGCGGCCTCTGGACACTTCTGGGCTGGGTCTTGGCGCTCAGTGCCAGCGTCCCTGCCCATGCTTTGTGGCATTGGTGCCTGCACCCCGAATCTGCCCCGGCTCTCCTTCTCTTCTGGGGAGTATTCCCCGTCGGCCAATCGGCTTTGGAAGAGGCCCCTGCTGCTTCCCCGGTCCCAGGGAACCTTCCCCAGGTACACCTGAATGAGGGGTTCCGTCTCCACACCCAGCAGCAAGGCTGTACCCCTCCCCTGCACCCTCCCCATATGCTACTGCTGACCCAGAGAGACTCTGAGTGTGTGTGTGTGCGCGTGCGTGCGTGTCTGTGGTGGGGGAGGGATGAGCAAGACACCAGCATATGGCAAGCCAAGGGATGGCACAGCCTGAAGCTCCGCCCACTCAGCCAGCCCTCACTCACACGTCACTGTATGCTGCGCCCTGTGTCTGTCCGTCTGCGGACATGGGCCCGTCCGCTCCTTCATGCTCTCATTCCTGGACCCACTCCCCCCCGCCTCCAGCCCTGTCACTCGTCCCCGGCATCCATCCACTGAGACGTGTCATCTGTGCCCGGGTCGGTCCTTCCACGCCTGTGTCCACGCGTTCCTCAACAGACACTCGGCCACTTAGCCGTCCACTCGCCCCCCGCCCCCCGCCCCCCGCCTACTTCAGGAAAAAGAGCGAGAGAGACACAGAGGCCGATCCCCCAGCTGCCGGCTCAGGCCCCAGCTGCCTACAATCACCAGGACTAGGCCAGGCCAAAGCAGTGGGCCGGGAACCCACCCTAGGTCTCCAGCCCTTGAACCGCTCCTTCCCAGTGTCCACACTGGAGGCTGGAGGCAGGAGCCAGAGCGAGCCAAGCAGCCCAGGCACTCGGCTACGGGGTGCAGACATCTTAGCCGGCGCCTGAAGCACGAGGCCCAAGCCCCGCCCCCTCCTGTCCCCCCATCCCACGTCCCTCGGATTGAGCACCCGCCCTCTGCCTAGCATCCACGCACCGACTGTACCCATGTGTGCGCCCATCCGTCTCCCTGGCAGATCAGATCCCCCTCCACCCTCGGATACGCACCCAAAACCATCTGACCGTTACCCATCCACTCGCCGACACTGCCCCATCTGCCCGTAGGTTCTCCCGCCCAGTCATCTGTCCATCTTGCCGTCTGTGTCAGAAAACGCCCTCCCACCCCCACATCCGGGCATCGCTGGCCCGTCCTGACCACGCAGCCTTGCATCCACAGCAGCTCCTGCAGCCATCCCGGGCCACCTGGCCACTCTCCTCCCGCCCCTCCGGCCTGTAGCATCCTATTGTGGGCATCACCCATCCACTCGGCACCCCTCCATCCCGCCACGCTCGCCTCCGAATCCCGCCGTGGCAGGATCCCGCCGTGGCAGGCCTGTGACTGCAGCTCCCCAGCTGACCCACTGCTGACGGACCCGGCGAGGGCCGCTCCTTGTGCTCGCCCTGAGCTGGGCACTGGCGGATCCCCGGCCTGGGAAGCCCCTGTTCCCTGGGGACAGGACTCCTTCCTGGCTGGGGTGGAGGGGCTCCCAACACCTGGCACCCTATCCAGGGCCCGTCTGCCATCACACAGTGGGAGGGTGATGTGTCAGATTCACCAAAGTAACCCAACGAGAGGGGCAGAGTGGGCGGGCGGGGATCCACTCTCTCGCTCACCCCTGCACGTCGGAACCAACCGAAGCTCCGCTCTGCCTCTGCCGCCAGCTGGGGCCTGCTCGGGGCCAAGGACCAACAACAGGTTTTATCCAAGGTCACGCAGTGAATCAGTGGGGTGCCCTGAGGGGACCCCAGGGGCAACTCAGCCCAACACAGAGCACCTTGGGGTCAGATCCCAGGGGTCTGCACCTGCTCTGCGGGGAGGAACCTCCGCTCCCTGGCACTCGGGCAGGATCGAGTCTTTCCTGACCTGGGACCCTAACGCTTGTGCCTCCTCTCCAGGCCTCTACCCCTTCACCTGCTCGACCCCCACCCAGCTCTGGGGCCTCATGGCCTGAGACCTGGGAACCGACTGGACTGCCTCCGTCAAGCCATGGACTCAGGGACGGCTGGCACTCCCTTGTTCATTCGTCCAGGCATTCTTTCGCTCTTCAACATCACTCAGCACCTGCAGGAGCAGCGGCACCATGGCCAAGAGTTGCCATGGAGACAAGGCATGAAGCTGCCCGCAGGAGGCCTGCACACAGTAGGCACGCGGGGAGGCAGCTTCTGCCCGCAGACCCGGTGCCTGGTCTTTGAGGTGGGTGGGATGGGCTGGCGTGCAGCCCTGGCACCGTCCCATCGCCCATGGCAGCCTGGGAGTGCTCCTCCCAAGACAGAGGCTCCCGGTCGCCCTGGCCCTCCCCGCCCGGCGGCACAGGTGCGCACAGCTCCAGGTTGTGACAAGCTGAAGGCAGAGTGCAGGAATCTATAAATACGAGACAATAGCTTGGGAGGGTCCTCGCGGCGTGTGCAAGCTGAGCAGCCGGGAAGGAGCCGCATCTGCCACGGTGCCCGCTTCTCCCTGCCGCCCTGATTATAGTGAGAGTCAGGAAAATTAAGGGTTTGCGGGACGCTGCCAGGGCCCTCGCTGCCGCCTCCCCGCCCCGAGCCGCACAGATGCCAGCCTGAGCCACCTCCCGCGCCGGCAGGCCCGCGGCGGCCCCGCAGCACACCCGGGCTTGGACGGGACCTTCCCTGGTCCTTGCTGAAGCCTGGCCCTGGTGCACCTGCCGTGGGCAGGAACGGGGCCCAGGGAAGGGAACGGCGCTGCCCATCACCTCTGGGGATCAGGCGCCCTGGGCCTCGGAAGGAGCTGGGCCCACACCGGCCTTGCCCCTTGGGCCCCTGCCTCGGACACTCAGCCATGCCCTAGGTGCCAGCTCCGCTCGCATCCTGCGCCCCCCTCACTGGGGGCGGGGTGGGACGCCGCCGAGGAAGGAAACACCTCCAAACCAGGCAGGAAACGGAAGCGCTGGGGCGCAGACTCCCGCGCGGCGCTGGGGCTCCCGGGGCGGGGAGAGCGCCCGCGGGGCCCTGGGCCTCAGTTTCCTCGCCGGGAAATGGGGAGAATGATGGCGCCTGCCAGGCAGGCAGCGAAGCTCGCGCGCGCCCACGCACCGCACACGCTCAGCGAGCGACCCCGGCCCAGCCCCCTGCTCTCGGCTCCCAGCCCTTCTAGGCTCGGCCTTGGCCCAGCACCGGGCCAGGGGAGGCTGCCCGCGCCCGCGCGCCCCGCCCGGCACCCCAGGCCGCGCCCCGCCCTTCCTCCCGCTGCGGGAACGCGCGCGGTGGGGGGCGCGAACCCCGCACGCGGGACCCAGGCGCTCCCGGCCGGCCCGCGGGGCCCAGGGCAGCGCGCTGAGGCCCAGAGCCCTCGCCCCCCAACACCCGAGAGCGCCCGGTTCTCCGGGGAGCCAGGCGTTAGGGCTGGGCCGGGCGCCCCGGAGGGGGCGCCGCGGGCCGGGGATCGCCCCCCCCGGGGGGTGGGGGTAGGGGCGCAGGCCGCCTCCGGCGCCGCCAGGGACCGCCCCGGGCGTGGGTGGCGCCCGCCCCGCCTCCGCGCTCGCAGGTACTCACCGCCCGGCGGAGCCGGCCCGGCCGGCGGCCGCCGGTCCACATGGCTCCGGGGCGGCCGCGCCGCTGGCCGCCACCGCCGCCGCCGCGCTCCGGTCCCGCCGCCGCCCCCTCCCCTCCGAGGCCGAGCGCGCGGGGAGCCGGCGCGGCCGGGGCTCCCCCACCCCGCCTGGCTTCCCGCAGGCAGCGCCCGCCCCCCGCCCCCGGCCCGGCTCCCCGCCAGCCCCGGCCCCGCGCAGCCGCGGCTGATTCAGCGGTTCCCGTGCGAGCACCCAGCCGGGGCGCACGTGGCGGGCGCGGGGCCGGGGGCGCGGGGGCGCCGCGTGCGCTGGGGCCTCCGAAGGAATGGCGGCGGGGCCGGGAGTGAATGAGCCCGCATGTGCATGAATGGCGAGCGCATGAATGAATGAGCGCAACGCGTGCGTGCGAGGGGAATGAATGAATGAGGGAACGAATGCACGGGGAGGACGCTGAGCGAACAGTGAATGGGCCGTCGGGAGCGACCTGTCCTGCTCACTCGGCCGTCCACGTTGGTTGGACGCTTACTGAGAGAACTCGTCCATCACCATTTAGATATTAGACACTTACTGGATACCAGCCAGCCCCCCCCCCCCCCCCGCGCGCTGGAAACTACCTCCCAAGGGCATTAGCTAGGAGCAGCCCCAGTGGGGGCTCACCTGCCCGACCCCGCCCACCTGGCCAGGGTAGCCAGGTGACGGGGGAGGGCTCCCCTCTTCTCAGGAGACCTCAGGAGGTCAGTGTTGGTGTGGGGATGGGGAAGCAGCTGGGCCCCCCCACACACACACGCACACACACTCCCACCCTAGCAGAGCCCAAGGCTGGCCCAGTCCTGACTCTGGACGTGGGTGCACTTGGGAGCCAGGCTCTTTGCTCCCTGGGACACCTGTGCAGGGCGACTCTGATGGCCCACAGCCGCTGGCGCCTGCTCGGGGTGGGGGGCAGCATCGGTCCTGCGGGCGAGGCCATCAGAGCCCGGTGCACCAGCTGGGCGGCCTGGGAGCTCAGGAGAGGTCACTCACACGTGTGTCTGTTGCATCCCAGCACGCGGGAGATTAAAGAGGCTGCCGGTGCATCTCTGTCTTTTCATTTGGTTATTGTGGGAAGATGTGCCTTACGTAACGTTGGCCGTTTTAGCCGCTTTGCGGTGTGCGAGTCGGCGGGGTGCGTGCCCACACTGTGGCCTGCCGCCGCCTCCCCCCGCCTTTCTCTTGCAATGTTCTTTGCAATTCTTGCTCCTTTGTGTGATGGGGAGTAGGTTGGTACACTGAGGCAGGTGGCAGTGCTGAGAAAAGGCCTTGGCAGCAAGGGGCTAGCCGAGAACAGTGCAAAGGCCGTTCGAGGAAGGAGCCCTTTGGCCAAACCCAGGGTCCCCTTGCTCCTCCCGCTTAGGCCCTAGCTTCACCCCTGGGGGACACATGGAGAGGGGGGTGGCCAGGACAGGGCGGGCAGAGGACGGGCGCCTCCTGGACCACACGGGAGGCGGCTGCCGGGGGGCAGCTCTGCCAGACCTTCGTGCCTGTCTCAGGTGGGACCGCGCTCCTGCTCCGGGGGAGGGGTCCTGGTTCCCATCAGGAGCAGAGCAGCTCCCGGCCTCTCGGATTCGGACACGGCTCAGACCACGGCCAGAGGTGAGGCGAGGTGGGTGCCGTGGCTGCACGTGGGGGCTCTGCCCACACACACTTCCTCCTCCTGAGCTGTGGTCCCTTCCCACATTGGCCATGCTCAGATGGAGCCGAATGTTCGCCACCGCCCTGGCTCCGCTACTGCCTGAGCTGCAGATGGCTGGGGAGGTGGTGGGGGGCGCCCGGGGCTCCCGGAAGACCCTTTGCCAGCACTGCGCCCCTTCCAGTCCCCAGCCTCCAAGCCCTGTCTTCTCCCTTCCCCTTAGCTCACCAAGGGTGGGAAGGCGGGGCCTCCGAGTGCACTGGCTGGGATCCCGGCCGTTCCCTGCAGCGGGCACCTCGCACAGGTTGTGAAACCGCGGCTGAGAGGTGAGGTCTTCGCAGGGATCTGCGCGCCTGTTCCGTCTGGTCAGGTGGCCACCCCCACTGAAACCTGGCTGCGTGCAGGACCCGGCTCCAGGCGTCTCTGAGAGGGGCCTCGCAGAATAGGCCGGCCCAGAAGGGCCCCTGTAGCCAGTACAGTGGGGTCTGAGCCCCAGCGGCATCCAGGCAGGCTCCCTGGCGGAGGGGGCTTTCAGGTGGGGAACCCAGAAGGGGTGAACGTGAACATCCTGCCCTGGTGCCCTACAGGCCCTGCCCCACTGGACCCTGCTGGCCAGTCTGGCTGCTGTCTGTCTCACTCCCTGGTTCCTTTCTTTGTGCTGTTACTGCTGTGTGTGTGTGCGTGTGTGTGCGTGTGTGTGCGTGCGCGCGAGGCCCAGCTTCCGGCCAGGGCAGCTGCAAGGACGGGAGTTCAGCGGCCGGGGCGTCGCTCCCCGGTGTAGGTGTGCAGTAGCTCAGCCGGCGACAGCCACCTCGGCCCCATCCTGCCGCCCGAGCCCGTTTGTCGTCTCAACCTAAGACAAAAAAGGTGGAAAGGGTCCCTATCTCACAGGTGGAGAAAGGGGGTCACTGCTGCATGGTAAAGCCTCCAACAGAGCCCCCAACCCTGCCCCCCGGGGGCTCTGCCCCAGCTGTTCCCGGCCAGGCCCAGGCTTCTAGCCCAGTGCTCCCGTGGGATCTGTTCCCCTGGCCTCTAACCCCGCTGTAGCCCTGCCCTGCCCACTCCCGGGGGAGCAGGCTCCCTGGGGCTCTGTCCTGTGCCAGGCCTTTCCACCAGGCTGGAGTTGGGCCGGTGCTCTGGTGGGGGCCTAGAGTCTGCGAGCAGGGAAACCATTCTCGGCAAATGGGTATCGAAGCCAACCTTGGCCCTCAAGCTGCTTCCTGGTCAGGGGCAGCCAGGTCAGGGGGACCTGCCACGAGAGCCACGTGTCTGGCCACGGGAGCCGTGGTGTCTTCATCTCCTCTCCCCACCCTGGGACATCTTTGTGAAGACCCTGGCTCTCCTTCCTCAGGGCTGTGGCCCCAGGGGCGGGGGCACGGTGCAGGTTCCTGCCCAGCGTGCTGGCCATGGGGAGCCCGGGGTGGGGAATGGCCTCACTGTGTGCACAGTCGCCTGCTGACACCAGCAGGTGTCAAACGAAGACCCTCGGCCCAGGCTTCTGAGAAGCCCCTGCCTTGGCCTTGGCCTGGCCTTGGCTGCCAGGGTGGTTGGGTTCCTGGGTTCCTCCCAGGCAGAGCCCTTCCCCAGCCACGCGAGGCTCCGGTCATGTCACCCTGTCCACGCCCTCTGGAATCTGGGTCTCTATATGGCTTCTCCTTATCCTGAGAGGTCCTTCTGGGTTGCGTCCATCCGGAAACTCATCCCGGGTTCCCAGAGCCCCCTGCTCCCGGGAGCGTCCCAGGATGACCGCAGGCTGCCACCCAGGTTCCCAGAGCCCCCTCCTCCCGAGAGCGTCCCAGGATGACCGCCGGCCGCCACCCCTCCCCGAGACTCCCCATGCTCACTGCTGAGGCCTGGCTCAAGATGAAGCCATGCATGACACCAACGGGGACGTGCAGCCCCTCCTTGCACACCTCGGGCGTGGGAGAGCCCCTCCCTCCAAGAAGCCATCATGGCTGGGCTGAGCCCCCCACAGTTCCTGCTCCCTTCTCCGGGAAGCACCGGCCTTCCTCTGTCCCAGCTGGGCCTCCTCCCAGGAAGCCCCCCCTGATTTCTCTGCATCCTGATGCTTGGCTCTGACCTCAGTGGGTGTCACTGCCCGGGACGTCCCAGCAGAGCTCCGTGTGTGTCTCCGTGCGCACCTCTGGCTCCCGAGCACCTGCACTGTTTTCCCATCCTGCCAGTCCGCCGTCGGAGAGCCAGCCGTGTGCATCCTTGCCAGCCTAGTTGGCGTCTTTCTTTTGTTTTAGATTTATTTAATTATATATTTGAAGGGCAGAGTGACACAGAGAGCAAGAGACACTGAGACACACACACACACACAGATTTTCCATCCACTGGTTCACTCCCCAAATGTCTACAACATCCAGGGCTGGAGCCTGGAACTCCATTCGGATATTGCACTTGAGTGACAGGGATCCAAGCACTTGGGCTTGTCCACTGCCTTCCCAGGTGCATCGGCAGGGAGCTGGATCCGAAGTGGAGCAGCCGGGATTCACAGGAACTCCAATATGGAGTGCAGTGTCGCAAGCGGTGGCTGAACCTGCTGCACCACACGCTGGCCCCGGTCAGTCTTTCTGACTTTAGCCATTCCAGCGGTGTGTGGTGATGTTGCATCACTGTTCTTTTTACTGATGATGTTAAAAATCCAACTTACTGAAGTATCTGTTCAAATATTTTCCCCATTTTCCAGTTTCTTTTTTTTTTAAAGATTTATTTTTTATGTAGTTGAAAGGCAGAGCTAGAGAGAGAGAGAGAGAGAGAGAGAGCGAGCTCTTCCATCTGCTGGTTTACTCCCCAGATGGCCACAGCGGCCAGAGCTGGGCCGATCCAAAGCCAGGAGCCTGGAGCTCTTCCAGGTCTCCCACGCGGGTGCAGGGGCCCAAGGACTTGGGCCATCTTCTACTGCTTTCCCAGGCTACAGCAGAGAGCTGGATCGGAAATGGAGCAGCCAGGACTCGAACCAGCACTCATATGGGACGCCAGCACAGCAGACAGCGGCTTAACTTGGCACGCCACAGCGCCGACCCCCGTCTTCCAGTTCCTTAGGGTGACAACTGAGGTTATTGACTTGAGACCTTTCTTCTTTAAAACACACAACACACTTCAAAACGCTCATGGGAAGCAGACTTGAAAGATCAGTTGCTTTTGGTGCAGAATGTTTTTGGAATCCGTGCACGTGAGTTCTTCGACAAGTTCCTGAACACGTGTGGGCAGCGGAGCGTCGAGCGCCGCCACTTTCCATCCCGTAAGCTGCATTGCGTGTGTCTCGCTGCGTTTTCCAGCTTCCGCCGTGGCTTCTCTCTGACTCGTGGGTCAGCCAGGAGCATTGCCGTGGACCCAGATGTTCCACAGTTTTCTAGCGTCTTTGTGGCTGAACTGCCTTGTGCTCTGCAGGATTTCGGTGCTTTGGCATTTAATGAGACTCGTTGATGACCCGCGTGTCTCATCTCGGTTAACGCTTCCTGCTCATCTGAGGCGCGCGTGTCCCACGGTCGGGCGGCGGGTTCTGTAAATGCCAGGTTCACTGACAGTGCTGTTTGGATCTTGGACGTCCTGACTGATTTTCTGTCTGCTTCCATCAGCTGCGGAGAGAGAGCAGCGTTGCACTCTACAGCCATCATTTGGATTTGTTGATCTCCCTTTGCGGGGCTAGCAGCGTGGCCTCGTGTGTGTCGAAGCCCTGTTATTAGGAGCATAAATATTTAAGGTTGCTATGAACTCCCGAGGTTGAGCTCGTCATCATCGCGCGCTGCCCTCCTTCTCCCTGGCCGTGGTCCCTCCTCTCGGTCTACTCTGTGTGCTATGAGCCCCGCCTCTAACTGGCTTCTGATGCATGGTGACACAGCGTGTCTCTGCGGAGTTTGCTGTCTGCCCGTGCCATCACACGCAGAGTGGAGCTCATGAGTAGACAGTGCACTTCTCATCCACGCTCCGTCTTGATTTCCTCATCCATCCTCAGGATCTCTGCTTGCTGACGGGTGAGTGCGGGCAATCTAGATTGCATGTGGTCATTAACGCGATTGAGTTTAAATCGATTATCGTGATGCTTGTTTTCTGCTTGGCCCATCTGTCCCTAATCCCTGTCTACATCTCTCCTCTTCATCCGTGTGATATCTACAACTCCATTTCAGCCTTGTGTCGGCTGGGCAGTGCGCTTCTCCGAGTGCGTGCGCTGTCAGGGCTGCTTGGTGTTGGCTGTGCGGCTGGCGCACACGTCTTCCCGGGCCACGTTCTCCTGCACGTCGGCTTGTGTCTCACCGTGCCGGCTTCCATCCCCCTGTCCTGGCCGCTAGGCTCCTTTGCTGCACGTTTACTGCTACGTACGTGTGGACGGGGTCGCTCCTTTCCCGTGACGAGGGAAGCTCCTGGAAGAGCCTCTTACATTCGCCCACGTGCAGGCGACCGGAGCCCTCCTCCCCTCCCTTCCCGAGGCTGGGTTCTCACTCCTGGGATCATTTTCCAGTTGATCTGCTGGTGAGGAATTCTTCCTTTGTAAAAATCGTTTATTTATTCGACATACATTGTCTTTTTTTTTTCTAGGAACCTTGGGAAAAAAATCACATCTTGCTGGGGGCTGGCACTGTGGCATACTAAGCTAACGTCCGCCTGTGATGCTGGCATCTCACAGGGGCACCGGTTCAAGTCCCGACTTACTCCTCTTCCAGTCCAGCTCCCTGCTGATGGCCTGGGCAAGCAGTAGAAGATGGCCCAAGTTCCTGGAACCCTGCACCCATGTGGGAGACCTGGAAGAAGCTCCTGGTCCTGGCTTTGGATCAGCCCAGCTCTGGCCGTTGCAGCCATTTGGGGAGTGAACCATCAGATGGAAGATCCTTCTCTCTGTCTCTCCCTCTCTCTGTCTGTAACTCTACCTCTCAAATAAATGAATAAAGTATTAATTTAAAAATCACATCTTTCTGGTTTAAAGGGTATAAAACGTCCTTATTTCACCACCGTGTTTGTAAGATGTTTTCCTCTGGGCGGAGGATTTTAGTTTGTGTCCGAGACTGGGGCTTGTATGAAGAGAAGAGGCGTGTTTAGCTCACAGTGTGAGGGGCTCAAAGCACGGCTCTGGGTCTGGAGAGGACCCCGGCTGTGTCCCTTGGGGTGTGGCCTCATGGTGGGGGTGCCAGTGAGAGGGAGAGGCGGGAAGCAGGGCAGGGAGGGCCAGTCCTGCTCCTGTGGCCCAACCCTATCCTGAGGTCCGCCAGGGCGCTGGAGCTCTCTCTGAGGACACGCCCCCTCCCCTGACCCATCCCCTCACCAGCTCCACCTCTTAAAGCCCCCCCCCCCCCATGGCCAGTGCGGAACCGTTAGGGAGGCAGGTGCACCGGCTGAGCCACGGCGTGATGAGCGTATTTCTTTCAGTGGCGCAATTGCTCTATTTTCTTTTGGCCGGGAGTATTTCCAGGACTACGTCGCTGTCACTCTCGTCTTGGTTTCTCCGGACACCGCGATTGCTTCACTCTGGCCAGGTCGATTTTCAGAAGTTTCATTATGATGTGGCTCGACGTCCTTTTTTCTTGTTTTTTTTTTTCCCTTATTTAAAAAAAATTGTTTGAAACACAGCATTTATAGAGAGAGGAGAAGATGAGAGAGAGAGAGAGAGAGAGAGAAAGGGACGGGGGGGGGGGTCTTCCATCCGCTGGTTCACTCCCCAGATGCTGCAACATCCAGAGCTGTGCTGATCCGAAAAAGCCAGGAGCCAGGAGCCAGGAGCTTCTTCCCAGTTCCCCACGTGGGTGCAGGGGCCCAGGGACTGGGGCCATCTTCTCCTGCTTTCCCAGGCCACAGCAGAGAGCTGGATCGGAAGTGGAGCAGCCAGGACTCGAACTGGCGCCCATATGGGACGCCGGCACTGCTGGTGGCGGCTCTGCGCCCTATGCCACAGCACGGGCCCCTTTCTTCTTCCTGCTGCTCGTATTTCCTTCCTTCCCTGCTGCCCGCTGAGTTTAGCCCGCATGCGTTGTGATTTCCCTGTGCCGGGTGGCTGGAGTTTTTCCTGCCCCCCTCGACGACACTGGCTTTGTTCTGAGAGGCTGTAAGGTGACTCTGTGGCTGTCTGGTTCCTTCAAGGCTAGGTCTGTGCTTTGTGGGCAGGTCTGGGTCAGCCTCTCGCCCAGGGCGAATCCGAACCCTCCTGAGGACGCCAGCCCCCGTCACCGCGAGATCTCCCGCTCTGCCGCTGCGCGAGGGGCCTTGTTCGTGTCTGTGGGCTCAGGGGACCGCTGTGCCTCTCCCCTGCTGATGGCTCTTCGCTCAGCCGGCCGGTTCCCCGACACGTGGGCCCAGACCGGCACTTCCCCGAAGCTGGCAGGAGGACCCTCTGCAGACCCCGGCCGCTCTCCCTGGGGTGCTCTCCCCTCTGGTGTCCACGCCGTGCCTTACAGGAGTCCCGAGACCTCTGCTCAGAGCCACTGCTGTGTTCTGTGTGGGTCTCCCTGCTCCGGGATGTGGCCTGGGCACCCTCCAGGGCAACCATAGCTTATCACTTTCTCTTGGGGCTCACCCCCCTGGGCTGCCTTTGACACAACGTCTGAGAACCACAGTTTCACGCATGCGCATGTGCGTGTACATGTGTGTGCATGCATGTGCGTGTGTGTGTGTGCGTGAGTGCGTGCAAAGCTTAATGCTGGGGGTGAGTCTGGTCCCTGTTACTGCTTTTGCTGGAAGTGGACTCCTTATCTTGATTTTTCAGGACAGACAGCCCGGCAAAGCCTCCCTTGCATTCCTCCTTTGTGCCTCGTGGAGTGGACATGTGATGCCACGTGGAGTGGACATGTGATGCCAAGTAGAGTGGACAGGAAGTTCCCTAGGCCACGAGGTGACTTGAAGGCTAAAACTCCCTGCAGAGATGTAGGAAGACAGGTGGAGGGGAGGCGTCCAGGGCCATCTGGAAGTGGCGGAGTAGTAACGGGGTGCATGCTGCCAATGTCTGTTATGGAACCCTGAGCATGGTGCGGGGGCCCCGGGGGGAAGGTCACCTCCCCTGTCAGAGACTCACAGGAAAGACAGAGCCCCTCCCCCTGCAGGTGTGGCCCTGGACCAGGGCCGCGTCTCAAACCAAGGGCCGCCCTGGCACACACAGGATCAGGCTGGGCCACCAAGGCTGGGGAAGCCCTTGGTGAAGCCCCCTGCACCCCCTCCCCAGATGGCCACTCCTCCACGCGGGGGAGGACTCACCAGCTGCCCGCGTCGGCCAGAGGAGTGGAAGGTCCTGGAGGTGGGCGCCGGCAGCCCCTGCGGCCAGGGCAGGAAACGCATGGGTCCTGGAGTGCCCCCACCCCGCCCCAGGGCGCACGGGGCCTTCGATGTTATTTGTGGTGTTTCTGTTTCTCACTGAAAAGGGAAAGAGGTGAAGCCATCGGGACAGAGCCCAGGCGGGCGCACAGCTGCGAACTCTTTGTTCTGCGCTTTCCCAAAATGAAACAAAACTGGACGCGAGTCGCCTGCCCTCCTCCCCGACTCCTCCTCCATGTGCCCGGCCTGAGGCCGGCGGCCCAGCGTCCCCTGCTGTGGCTTCCAGGCTGCACCAGTCCAGCCGCCTGCGCCCCTGCCCTCCCCATCCCGGCCTGGCCGCCGGCTCCCAGCAGAGGGGCAGATGGCAGCTCTGTGGGTGCCCAGACACCCCCCGACACGTCCGTCCCGGCTCTCGGCCCCTGCAGGCCTGCCCTGGAGACCCATCCCCTGGCTGACAGCAGGCTGGAGGATGGGTCCTGGGGTCACTAGGGTACAGCTCTGCAGGCCGCACCCTGTGAGGGCAGCTGGGCTCCGTCCTCCCAGGGAGTGGCCTCTGGCCTGACGCACGCATGGTAGGTGGACACTGTCTCTCCTTTGTCCCGAGGACCCACTGGCTCCGGTTCCTGTCCTGGGCCCCCCAGGGCCTTGCTGCCCATCTGTCATTGCTGGGTCCCAGGGTCCTCATCCCTCGGGGTGGGGGACCCAGGAGGGAACTCGCTGAGTGGAGTCAGAGCAGAGAGTCCCACGTAATGGCGGTGGGGGCTGGGGCTGGGCGGGGAGGGCGGGGGTGTGAGCAGAGGGGTGCGCATCTGTAGAGCTTGCATGTCCAGCTCTGGGCCCAGAGATCGTGAGTGACCACGCAGGCCACCCCCCAGCCCAGGTCAGCCTCGGGCTGCACCTGACCATGTAAAATGGGTCTGACCTTGACACTGTGGGGTCGCTAAGGGAATGAAAAACAGACCCCGACGGGCATATGGGGCCTGCACCGGCCTTGCCTCTGGTCCCTGGGCTTGGGTGGGGCCTCCTGGCCACTCGGCCACCCACAGGCTGATGCCAGGCACCTCAAGGGCTGGCCTGGGCTTGTGCACCCTGAAGCCAGCCTGTGCAACGGCCACACACTGAACACGTGGTAGCCGCTTCCTGCTCTCGCTCAGGACGGAGAACGCCCCGGCTCTCATACCTGTGCTCTGTGCCAGCTCCCGGGGAGGAAGCACAGCGCCCGGCGTGTCTGTGGCGGGCAGCCCTTGCTCGTGGCACCCACCGTCCACGCTGCCCCCACGCTGCCCCTGGGCGTGCAGCGTGCAGGCGTGGCCTAACCGGCTGTGCACAGCATGGCTCTCTCTGTGCTGTGCTCGGGGCTTCCCACCAGGCTGAGCCCCTGGTAGCCGCAGGGGTCACCAGCTCCTGAGCCCCTTGGCCTTGCCCCCAACCTGGCCCACTGCCTCACAGGCTTCCCCGGAACCCCTCCCCCCAGCAAACCCCCTGCACCCCAACCCTTGCCGCAGAGTCAGCTTCTGGCACCCAAAGGAGGGCAGCAGGGACTGGGACCGAGATCTGCCTGCGTCCCGGTCCCAGGTGCTGTGGGCACACTGGGCGCCAGGACACGTGTCCTCTGCACTGGCTGAGAGAGGCGGAAGACGGAGCCCAGCGCCCCGGGGCCTAGCGGAGGCTGTAGCCAGTGCTCAGCCAGAACCTGTGCTCTGCCCACAATCTCTCTCTCTCTCTTTTTTTTTTTTTTTTTTTGACAGACAGAGTGGACAGTGAGAGAAAGAGACAGAGAGAAAGGTCTTCCTTTGCCATTGGTTCACCCTCCAGTGGCTGCCGTGGCCGGTGCGCTGCAGCCAGCACATTGCGCCGATCCGAAGGCAGGAGCCAGGTGCTTCTCCTGGTCTCCCATGGGGTGCAGGGCCCAAGGACCTGGGCCATCCTCCACTGCACTCCCGGACCACAGCAGAGAGCTGGCCTGGAAGAGGAGCAACCGGGACAGAATCTGGCGCCCCAACCGGGACTAGAACCCGGTGTGCCGGCACCGCAAGGCGGAGGATTAGCCTGTTGAGCCACGGCGCCGGCTTCTGCCCACAATCTCTTACCCCACCCCCCACGCCCCGGTCATCCCACTGTGCCTGTACACCCCAAGAGATGAGGGACTCCCGCCATCCCAGCAGGCAGCTCCACCTGAGCGCGCCTGCCCGTGAGGAATCCACCTAGCAAACGGTGCGCTTTGCGGAAACGACTAGACAAAGCCATTGTTCTGACTTCAAGTCTCCAAGTGCCTCCTTTTCAAAACAAGCGGCCAGAAGCACGCGGTGACTCTGAGGACGAAGGCCCCCTGCGTCCTGGGAGTCTCCCATAGTCCACGGGGAGCAGACCGTGGCCAGGGGCCAGGCCCAGGCACCGCCCACCATGCCCTGCCTGCAGACAAAGAAGGCCTGTGCCCCTGAGTGCTGGGGGCCAGCTTTCCTGCTAGTGGGCTGACCGGCGGCACGGGGTCGCATCTGCTCCCTGGCTGCCCCGCACCACGGCGCGGCCCGACAGGCCCCAGTGTCCACGCCTCACCCTCTACAGCACGGGGTGCCGACCCCCCTGCCTAGTCGGCCCTCCCAAGCTGGTGACCCGACTGTACAGCCAAGGAAACAGGCTGGACAGGGCCAGATGGGTGGGGCTTGGTGCTGGGGATGGGCAGACTGACCCCAGGGATGGGGACCGCCCCCAGCCTGGTGCTGCAACCCCTGAACCCAGTCCCGGGGGCTCCAGCGCTGCCTGGAGCAGCCCCAATAAGAGGCTCAGCGAGGCCCCAGCGGGGTGGCAGAATCCACGCTGCTTCCCGGAGCAGCTGGTGAGGCTGGAAAGTGGGTCAGGCCCCGGGAGGGGCAGTCCGCTTTTAGCTTTTCATTAGGGCCTCATTCATTAATTCCTTCGCTTAATATTTACTGAGCAGTTACTCGGTGCCAGGCGCTGCAGGGGACTGAGAGTGCAGAGCCCCATGGAAGGGGCTGGGGGGCCGGGCCCTGCAGGCGCCCACGAGCTGGGGGTGTGGGGAGCAGTAGAAATCAGGTGCGATATGGGGTTGTGGGGAGCCAGAGGCAGAAGCCGCGCGCCAGTGTGGTATTGGAGCTGTGGGGACGGAGTGGGAGGGTGCAGGGTGGGCACACAGGTGGTGGGCTTGGCCAGCAGGTGCACGTGCAGAGTGGTGAGGCTGCGGGGTGGCATATGTGGGGACGGTGGGCTTGCCCTCTGTGCTGTAGGGCAGGGGCCCTGGTGACAGGTTCAGGATGGGGTCAGGAGGCTCGGGCAGGCCTGTGACTTAGGTCACTCTGGAGTGACAACGTGGAAAGGATACTGGAGCCGAGGGCGACCTGACAGGCAGCAGGGATGGCAGGGGACGAGGACAGGGGCATCCCCCCTACCAGATTGTGGGGCCCGGGAGGCCAGCTGCTGGCAGGAGGGTGGGGGCTGGCAGAGAAGTGCTGCCAGTGCTGGGAGGCCTGGTGTTGGGGGAGGAAGAGACTGGGACCCACTGACAGCCACCTGTCCTCTACCCCATACCACCCCATGGGCTGCCCGAGACACTGGTACCTCAGCCCTGATGGCCTGGTGACCCCCCTATATCCACACCTTCCAAGACCCCAAATGGGAACCCCACCCCTGATTCCAGGTGAGACCAATATGCACCCCATCAGAGGCCAGCCCTGCCCTCACCCCTACACCTGCTGAGCAAGGAACCCCGGGCCCAGGCCTGGCAGGGGGAGGGACGCCCTGGGGGTCCCTGGTCTCATGGTGGGAAGCCGCTCTCGCTGGCCCACTTGGGAGGACACGCGGCATCTCCACCACCCTCCTGAGGTCGCCCTGCCTGGTCCAGGTCCAGCCCACAGCGCAGTGCAGCTGCTGTTGTCCCTCTCTGGGCCCCCGTGCGGTCACCTGCTGACCTCGTGTTCCGCCAGGAGGCTGAGTTTCCCAGCTCCAGCCACCACCCACCTCTCATGGGTGCCCAGAAGTTGGGGGCGGCATCCACCCTGTTGGCCTCTGGGCTCAGGAGCCCAGCCTGGGGCAGAGGCGGGGGGACAGGGTGCAGGATACAGCAGCGGGGAGGGGCAGTGCCGGGCTCAGCCATAGGCTGAGGAGGGGCACAGAGGTGGAGCCAGCACTGGCGAGCTGAGGTCACTCTCTCAGGTCCTCCTGGTCACCACAGTGGCGGTCAGTGCACCGGCTTTGGGCCTGAGGCAGGGGCAGAGAGCTCAGCCCTCTGGGGCACAAACTGGGGAGTCCCTGCCTCAGTTTCCCTCAAGTCCCGAGGGAAGGGTCTGCAAGAGTCTTGTGGGAGAAGGACTTCTTGACCTGCTCACCTCAGCCAGGGTCTGTGTCCAGCACGGAGCAGCCAAGGAGCAGGCATGAAGCCGCAGGTGGTGACAGCTGCCCCATGTCGCACGCAGAAACAGGGTTGAAACGCACACTTGGGGCCGGTGCTGTGGTGCAGTGGGTAAAGCCCCCGCCTGCAGTGCCGGCATCCCTTATGGGCGCCGGTTCAAGTCCTGGCTGCTCCACTTCTGATCCAGCTCTCTGCTGTGGCCTGGGAAAGCAGTAGAAGATGGCCCAAGCCCTTGGGCCCTTGCACACGCATGTGAAAACCTGGAAGAAGCTCCTTGCTCCTGGCTTGGGATCGGTGCAGCTCCAGCCATTGCGGCCAACTGGGGAGTGAACCAGCGGATGGAAGACCTCTCTCTCTTTCTCTGCCTCTCTGTCTCTGTGTAACTCTGACTTTCAAATACATAAATAAACCTTAAAAAAAAAGAAAAGAAAAGAAAAAAGAAAGGCATGCTTGTTCCTCTCGATTTTGCCACAGTCTGAGACTCTGGGGGGCCAGCCCGGCACCCAGACTCTGTAAGTCTCGGCCCCTGCCCTCCGCTCCCGAACCCCACAAACCCACCAGGGACTGCTGCAGGGGGTCGTACGGGGCCCAGGAGTTCTGGTGAAAGTGGCTTTGGGTGTCAGGATGGCCCAGGGATTGTCGCTGTGCCAGGGACGGCCAGGCACCGCCGCCCAGGCAGGTCTCCCATGATTCCGCCACCATGCGGCTGCCTGGGGCCAGGCTGGACGCCCGGTGCCGGTGAGGGCAGCAGGATCCACCAGGGTTGGCCAGAGAGACAGGCAGCACTCACCACATTAGGGGAAGCCTCTGGACAGCACCTTGGCATGTGGCTGCAGTTCCTGGAAACTTCTGGAAGCTTCCACAGGCCCCAGGACCAAGGGGCAGCAAGCACACACTGGTGCAGGCGTCCTGGTTGAGTACAGGGAAGAAATGAGTATAGCTCAAAACTGGATTCTGGCCTCTGCCCTCAGGCCCGGGGAAGCCACCTCTGGGCTTGGGTTGTCCTGCTTGGCACACGTGCCACTGTTCACCCAGGAGCCATGGCTATACCACAGTCTGGGTCAGCAGGAGACCCAGGTCAGGCAGGTGGGCAGTTGACCACGGAGGCCCCAGTGCCAAGGCCAGGAAGGCAGTGAGGCTCCACCGGGAGAGGCCACGGGCAGCTCTGCGTTTGGAACCTTCTGGCCTTTTCCTGGGCGCTTCTTCCTGTGACTGGATCTAGCCTGTGTCCTGTGCCGTCATCGACCACTGCTGAACCCTGAGTGTTCTGTGACAGTGGGGCTATGGGGGCAGTGGGTGTCAGAGTGGGAGTGGCCGTGGCCTGTGCCCCCCCGGCCAGCAGGTGCCCCCAACTGGAGGGCAGGACCCTGAGAGGCATCCGCCAGGGGCTCATTCCTTATCCTCCTAGGGAGGCTGCTCCAGGAAGTTTGCAGAAGGTGGATTTAAGACCCGTTTATGCTGGTGCAGACAGTATTGAGGGGCAGGCATTGGAACAAAGATTATGCTGCTTGGATACCTGTATCCCATACCGGAGTGACCGGGGCTCCAGCCCTGACCCCGGCTCCCTGCTAATGGACACCTGGGAAGCAGCAGGTGGTCTCCACGTGGGAGACCCCAACACAGTTCCTGGCTCTTGGCTTCAGCCTGGCCCACCTCTGGCTATTGTGGGCATTTGGGGAGTGAACCAGCAGATGGAAGGCTTGCCCCTGTCTGTCTCTGCTTTCCAAATAAAACAAAAATGAACAAATAAACAAAATAAATTTTTTTTTGGAAATTCAGGCAGTTTTTCATAATATACATTTTCACGAGTGTTTTTTGAAGAGCCCTGGTATGGATCAGTTTTAAAACCTTTTGGCATAAAAATAAACTTATCTTTTACTTCTATTTTCTTTAGAAGATTTATTTATTTATTTGAAAGTCAGAGTTACACAGAGAGAAGGAGAGAGAGAGAGAGAGCGAGAGAGAGAGAGAGAGAGAGAGATCTTCCATCCACTGGTTCACTCCCTGATTGGCCGCAATGGCTGGAGCTGCACCGATCCCAAGCCAGGAGCCAGGAACTTCCTCCGGGTCTCCCACGCGGGTGCAGGGGCCCAAGCACTTGGGCCATCTTCCACTGCTTTCCCAGGCCACAGCAGAGAGCTGGGTTGGAAGAGGAGCAGCCGGGACTCGAACTGGCGCCCATGTGGGATGCCGGCACTGCAGGTGGCGGCTTTACCCGCTACACCACAGCCCTTAACCTCTATTTTCTATCAACTTAAAAAAACGACTTAGGGGCCAATGTTGTGGCCCGCAGGTTAAGCTGCTGTACTAGAGTGCTGGGCCAGTCATCACCACCCTGCTTCCAGTGCAGCTTCCTGCTATGTGCCTGGGAAGACAGCGGACAGGGTCTGACTTGGGATCCTGTACCAAGTGTGAGATCAGGATGGAGTTCCTGGCTCCTGGCTTTGGCCTGGCTCAGCCCCGGCTGTTTCAGGCGCTGGGGAGTGAACCGGTGGATAGAAGACCTCTCGTTCTCTCTGTCTGTCACGCTGCCTCTCAAATAGATAAATAAATATTTTTAAAAAGATTTGAGAAGCAAGAGACACACACACATATCAGAGACGGGAGAGGCACGGACAGAGAGAGCTGCCATCTGCCGATTCTCTCCCCAGATGCCCAAGATGAGCCAGGGCTGGGTCAAGGCTGGGGCGAGAAGCTGGGAGCCCCCTGTGGCTGGCAGGAACCCAAGTACCTGAGCCATCGTTGCTGCCTCCAGCATGGAGGGAGTAAGAGGAGCCACTGCCTGGCTTAGCCCAGGACTCCCAAAGCCAGATCGAGGGCAACTCCCTGGCTAACCTGCGGGGGGCGCCACCCCAGGAAGCCAGCCAGGGGCGGGAGTCGGGGCTGCTGGAGGAAGCGCGGCCTTTGCTCTGCCTCCTGGGCTGCCTGAGAATCCTGTGCGCCGCCAGCGGGGCGGGAGGGGGGAGGAGATGCTGTCTCCAGGTTCCGGGTTCTGGCAAGATCTGTAACCTCCAGGCAAACCGGAGCTGGAGCGGGGGATCATGTGGGAGGGAGACCGGCTGGGAGGAAGCCACAGCTCAGCAGGAAACCGGGCAGGGCCCCGGGTGGGAGCTCTTGGGTCCCCTGGGGCTGTCAGAGTCCCAAGTGAGAGCCCAGGGTGCCCCACTCATTGGGAGGGGAGGGGAGCACCCAGGGTACCCCGCTCATCAGGAGGGGAGGGGAGCAGTGAGCCCCCAGGGTACCCCACTCATCGGGAGGGGAGGGGAGCACCCAGGGTACCCCGCTCATCGGGAGGGGAGGGGAGCACCCAGGGTACCCCGCTCATCGGGAGGGGAGGGGAGCACCCAGGGTACCCCGCTCATCGGGAGGGGAGGGGAGCACCCAGGGTACCCCGCTCATCGGGAGGGGAGGGGAGCAGCCAGGGTACCCCACTCATCGGGAGGGGAGGGGAGCAGCCAGGGTACCCCGCTCATTGGGAGGGGAGGGGAGCACCCAGGGTACCCCGCTCATCGGGAGAGAGCAGCTCACGTTCAGAAAGCCTCCTTTGTTCTGTTTGGGAGCCTCCTCCACGGAGCAGAGCGGCTGTCAGGAAGCAAGGACAGCAGCCCCGCTGTGCTCGGAGACGTGGGCCAGCTTGCACCGCCAGCCGGCTCGTGCCGGGAGGCCCTGGCGGGCGGGTGGTTCCACTGGGGGCATGAATGAGGCCTTCACTGGGAAGTGGGGGGAGGGCTAGCAGCACCAGCGGCCCCACCCTTTGAGGGGCTCCTCAGATTTCACTGAGTCTTACTCCCCTCACCTCTTCCGGGGAGGCCCCCAAGGACCTGCGGGGGCGATGGTGTGTGTGTGTGTGTGTGTGTGGTGCTGGTGCACATGTGTGCATGTGTGGGGTGCACTGTGCCTGGTACATGTGTGTGTGGTGTGGGTGCACATGTGTGCATGTGTGTGGTGTACTGTGCCTGGTACATGTGTGTGGGGGGGTGCACTGTGCCTGGTACATGTGTGTGTGGTGTGGTGCACTGTGCCTGGTACATGTGTGTGTGGTGTGGGTGCACATGTGTGCATGTGTGTGGTGCACTATGCCTGGTACATGTGTGTGGGGGGGTGCACTGTGCCTGGTACATGTGTGTGGTGTGGTGCACTGTGCCTGGTATATGTGTGTGTGGTGTGGGTGCACATGTGTGCATGTGTGTGGTACACTGTGCCTGGTACATGTGTGTGTGGTGCTGGTGCACATGTGTGCATGTGTGTGTTGCACTGTGCCTGGTACATGTGTGTGTGGTGTGGTGCGCATGTGTGTGGTGCCTTGTGCCTGGTGCATGTGTGTATATATGCACATGTGTGTGGTGCACGTGTGCCTGTTACATGTGTGTGTTGCACTGTGCCTGGTACATGTGTGTGTGGTGTGGTGCGCATGTGTGTGGTGCCTTGTGCCTGGTGCATGTGTGTATATATGCACATGTGTGTGGTGCACGTGTGCCTGTTACATGTGTGTGTTGCACTGTGCCTGGTACATGTGTGTGTGGTGTGGTGCATGTTTGCCTGTTACGTGTGTGTGTTGCACTGTGCCTGGTACACGTGTGTGTGGTGTGGTGCACGTGTGTGGTGCATGTGTGCCTGGTACATGTGTGTGTGTGGTGTGGTGCACATGTGTGTGTGGTGCACGTGTGCCTGGCACATGTGTGTGTGTGGTGTGGTGCACGCGTGTGTGGTGCCCTGTGCCTGGTATATGTGTGTGTGTGGTGTGGTGCACGCGTGTGTGGTGCCCTGTGCCTGGTACATGTGTGTGTGTGCGCGCGCACGCTGGCCGAGGCTCAGGACTCGGGAGCTGTGCCTACGATGCCAGTGTCTGCCCTGGGGCGAGGATGAGAGGACCGGGAAAGTCAGGTCTCCGTTGGCTTCCTGGAAGGAGACCGGGCGGGCGCGGTGCCGCCGCCTGGGATCCCGGGGCTGAGCGCCTGGACTCTCCCTCCCCCACCCCACCGGTGCAGCGCGGGGCGCAGCAGGAGCAGGCGCTCTGCTCTCCCGGCAATCGCTGCCTCGCCTGTGGCTGCCCCCGGAAATCCAGCGGTGATAATGGGAGCCGCTCAGGCCCGCAGCCTCGCTCATCCTGGCTCCCAGGCCCACCGCGGGGGAACACAGCCTGGCCGTGGAGCCTGTGTGACCCGATGCGAGGCTATTTGTGGTCCGGATCGATCCCTCGGCGTGACTGTGCACAGGCGCGAGGGAGATATCGACTCTGATTAGGAAGAGCCGCCCCCCACCCCGGCAGCGGTGTTATGCAACCGCGGGCATCTCCACCGCGCGACCCTCCCATGGCTGAATAACTCCAGATCCTAAGACATGGGCCCGAGGGCTCTGAGGAGGGATCTGGGACCCGTATTCATGGGGGTGGGGCGCAGAGGGGACATCTGAGGTGGGGGAGCCGGAAGGGAAGCCGGGGGCTCCTCCCAGCCCCATGAGGCCCACGGCCTGGGCACGTTGCAGGCCCCTCCGCTCCGAGCTCCGCGCTCCACCTGCGTGACAGAGAGGGTTTCTCTGGCTCCGAGTGTTCGTCCAGTGCCACCGTGGTCATGGTCCCCGTGATGATCCTGGCTGCGCCCGTGGCTCCAGGTTGGGTGGCAGCGTCCTCACTCTCCAGGGACACACAGCACAGCACTCGGGGTCCAGCGCTCACAGGGGCCCCAGTGGGAGCAGAAGTCGGGACCCCCAGCCTCACGCAGGGGTCGTAGCAACCTGCATGTCAATGCAGGAGGCAGGAGCGTTCTCGATGCCGCAGAGGACCTAGAAATGGGACTGACCTTGGCCGCGGCCCCCCGGGAGCCTGCGGTCTAGCGAGGGGCAGAGGGACAGCGATGCTATGGCTGCGGCTGCGTCCAGGGGCCCAGGCTGCCTGCTGCTGGTGCCTGCAGCCTCATGTTGCGCCCTCCTCTGCTGCCCAGGGCCCAGGGGACTGGCCGGCCAAGCGAGCGAGGCCCCGTCTGGGAGCAGGCAGAGAGGAACCCTGCCAGTGCTCAGCGGTCAGGGGTCCCCTGCGACGTGGAGGACTGGCTGGGCCTGCCTTCCTCTAAGTGCTACTTGTCTGCGTTCACGCGGAACCTGGCAATGGGTCAGCTCAGGCGGGCTCCAGCCCGAGCGCACGGAATGGGTGCCCATTAGTAAAACTCTGCCCCTTGGAAGTCAGAGCGGTGGAGCCGTGGTGGCAGAGGCCCGTGCCAGTGGCTCCTCCAGCCAGACCCTCCCTCCCTCCCTCGCACGCATGCCCACTGCCCTGGGAGACCCCGGCTCCCACAGCCCCACCCTGCCCCTGCCCGGCGGCTCCCCTCCCATCACCACATCACTGCCCTGGGTCCTGCGAGGTGGGCTGGGCCTGAGAGCCAGGATGGCCACAGCTCTTCACAACCCTCCCCCGAGTCCCTCAGCACCCTCTTCCAGCAAGTCCCCAGAGGGCAGAGTGGCTCAGAGGGTCAGGATGGGGAGGGTCCTGGGAGGCCACAGGAGAGGGGCCTGGCTGGCGTGAGGGCTGGGCTCCTGCGTCCAGGAAAAGTGACCTGATTTTCCTACTTCATGGAGCGGGAGGTGGAGGTACCTCTGCCCACGGTGGCCGCCTGCGGCGCCAGCGCCTCCACCGGCCGCCCGTGAGCCCTGAAGCCTGGTCACCCTCTGCAGCCAGCCGCCCCAGCACATCCGGCCAGGGTGGACGCCTGCCAATCGATGTGCAAAAGACCAATCAGATACGCACTCAGGCCTGGACCGGTGTGGGGAAGCAGAGAGAGGGAGGAGGGAGGCCCAGGGAGCCACGGAGAAGCCCGGAGAGGACTCTCGGATGGCAGACCAGCCGTCCTCCGCTCCCTCCCTGGCTGGGCCGTCTGGCCTGTCCTTTGCCCCACACGTGCGTCCCCTCACTGCGGCCGAGGCCTAGAGGACGCTGCAGGAGTCACGTGCAGCTTCCAGGGGCCGCTCCAGCTGGCCGGTGCCCATCTGTGCGTTCTCCTGCCGGAAGCCGGAGGTGACAGGCGGAGCCAGCCTGGGACCATGCGCTGTCTCAGGGACACACGTCGTGCCCAGTGTCCAACAAGGAGCTGCGGCCCCCAGACAAGGAGCTGCAGCCCCAGCAGCCGTGGCCTCCTCCCCGCCGGCGGGACACAGCTCCTGGCCACTCGCTGGTGGACGCAGATCCTGGCCGCTCGCTGGTGGCACCCTCCTGTTCACTCACGCCGCCGATTCCGCTCTGTGCTCCGAAGGCGGCCGCAGGACCCCTGCACGAGCACCGTGCGGAGGGGATGATGGTCCTATGTTCAGGCCCAGGCGCGTTGCCCTCGGGCTGAAAATGGAGATGATAATCAGTCTGATGCCAGCTCGGGGTGAGGATCAAACAGGGACGTGGCGCAGCTCCTGACACAGCACGGGCCGGATGTAGCTAACGACCCAGCCCCCAGAACCCAGATGCACCATCCCCTCCCCTGCCGGCCTCCTGCTGGCGTCTGGCCCACATCGACGTGCGGAGAGGGATATTTTAATGTTTGTGTTCACAGCAGCCGAGAAAAATCAAAGCCGCTGCTGTTTGGCCAGCGGACTACGTGGTCACCTGCCTTACAGGGCCGGCGAGAGGGGGCGAGGGCGTGGGCGGCGGCCTCTATTGGGGGCTGTGGCGCTGCCCACAGGGGAAGGGGACTTTCCAGTTGGGTCTGGTTGTGCTGGTTCTGGGCAGGAGCCCTAGACCGTCAGAGAGGGCCGGGGCCAGCAGCGGAGACCTTCTGTCTTGCGGGGTCGTGCCCTGGATGGGCTTAATTGGCAGCCCTGGGTAGGAGGGGCCGGGTGGGGAGAGGGGGCCTCCCTGCTCACTCGTTTGTTCTTTTTTAAAAATGTTTTTATTTATTTGTTTGTTTCACAGGCAGAGAGAGAGAGAGAGAGAGATCTTTGATCCGCGGATTCACCCCCCCAAAATGTCCAAAACGGCCGGGGCTGGGCCAGATCGCAGCCAGGAGCTCGGAGCTCCACCTGAGTCTCCCCAGCACTTGGACCACCTGCTGCTGTTTTCCCGGGCTCAGTAGCAGGGAGCTGCATCGGAAGCAGAATCCGTGCTCCAATATGCGCCACAACACGGGCCCCCGACCTGCTGGTTCTAGCTGCATCTTCAGGGGTGAAGGTCACCACTGGGAGCCTGAGCAGCTCACCCCCACCCCCCGCCCCTGAGGCTTCGACCCCGTGCAAGCTCCCAGGAAAAGGGCAGCCCGAGTGGCAGAATAATTAGGGCACCGGCCTTTTCCCCATCGTGTGGGCAGGGTCCCGCTGTGCCGTGGTTCCTCACTTCCCTGCTGCTCACACGCGCCGCACCCCATCCTGGTGTCAGGCACCTGCATTTCTGGGTTGGCCTCCTCCACCAGGCTGTGAGCCCCCACCATCTGACTCAGCTCTGTGTCCCAAAACCCTGCTCACCGACAAACGTGCTCAAGCTTCCTAATGCAGCCTCCTGCGGTGCCAGAGAGCCCTTGGCTTCGGCCTCCACACCTTTGCCCAGGGGCAGCCCCCACCTGGGACGCCGTCCCTGGGTCTAGGGCTCTTCAAATCCAGTCCTTTCCCAAGCCCACTCAGGCCTGGTCCTGACCCCTGCCTGGCTATTGGCAGACGGCCCTGCCGTGGTGCTCAGGCGACCTTGGGGGTTCCATGCGAGGCTTAGCCACGACTGCCCTAAGCCTTGGCAGGAAGCCCTGGGACACTGCCCTGCCGGTGCTCACAGGGATGCTGGTGTCGCCCCTGTGCCACAACGCTGGCCCCTCACGGAGCTTCTGATAGGAATCAGACAGAAAGGAGGAGAGGCTGTTGGACGGTGCAGAGAGGATGGTGCCTGTTATCTGCGGCAGAGAACTGTGTGTGCTGTTCTGTGATCACTGAGTTAGGTCTCCAAGCAGCATGCGAAGGAGCAGCCTGGCTCCCCCATTGTCTGTGGCAAAATGCGAGAAGCAGGGAACTGAGGAAGGAACCAGAATCCAATATTAGGAAAGTCTGTGTCTACCCATAATGCAATGAGTGCCAGTGGTCACCAGCCTTCAGTTAGGCCCCACAGGCCGTCTGGACACGTGTCCTGTTCTCTTCCCAGGATGCAACAACACAGGGATAGCAAATCCTAAGGCCAAGGAAGAACTCCCCCTCACGAGGTGCTCATTACATCTTTTTTTTTTTTTTTTTTGACAGGCAGAGTTAGAGAGAGAGACAGAAAGGTCTTCCTTCCGTTGGTTCACCCCCCAAATGGCTGCTATGGCCGGCAATGCACCAATCTGAGCCAGGAGCCAGGTGCTTCTTCCTGGTCTCCCATACGGTGCAGGGCCCAAGCATTTGGGCCATCTTCCACTGCCTTCCTGGGCCACAGCAGAGAGCTGGCATGGAAGAGGAGCAACGGGGACAGAATATGGTGCCCCAACTGGGACTAGAACCCGGGGTGCCAGCGCCACAGGGGGAGGATTAGCCTAGTGAGCCACGGTGCTGGCCTAAATACATCTTGAGTCAAAGAAAAAGCAGGTGCTCCAGTTGAATAACTGACCCTACTCCTACCCCTACCCCCACCCCCAACCCTACCCCTAGTCCTAACCCTACCCCCACCCGTACCCCTACCCCAACCCCTACCCTTACATACCCCTACCCTAACTCTAACCCTACCCCTACCCTACCCCTACCCCCAGCCCTAACCCTACCCTACCCCTACCCCTACCCCTACCCTACCCCTACCCTTAGCCCTACCCCTACCCCTACCCCTACCCCTAACCCTAACAAAACAGTGATCTTGACAACACTACCTTGTGGCCCAGACAATGTAGCCATCAGTGGTGAATTCATAGCCCCAGTGATTTCCATTAGAAGAAGACACAAAGGAGGCAAATAAACCACACACAAACGTCAGAAGCTAGAAACCAGGGCCCAGGTAAGCACGAGACAAGCCAGAGAGAGGAGAGCAGAAACAGAAACCATTACACTGGGAGCAGGAAAGGCAGCGGAAGTGATGGGTCTGAGGCCAACGCTTAGAACGCGGAGTGCTCCTTCCTTATCTGTTTGTGCCCTTTCAACAGCTCCGGTTATTTTCTTAAAGATTTATTTGAAAGTCAGAGTTACACAGAGAGAGGAGAGGCAGAGAGAGAAGAGAGGTTTTCCATCTGCTGGTTCACTCCCAAATTAGGTGTAATGGCCAGAGCTGGGCCAATCCGAAGCCAGGAGCCAGGAGCTTCCTCCAGGTCTCCCACGCCAGTGTAGGGCCCAAGGACTTGGGCCATCTTCTACTGCTTTCCCAGGCCACAGCAGAGAGCTGGATCAGAAGTGGAGCAGCCGGTTCTCGAACTGGCGCCCATATGGGTTGCCGGCGCTTCAGGCCAGTGCGTTAACCCCCTGCGCCACAGTGCCAGACCCATAACAGCTCCATTTAAATACAAAGCTCCATTCAAACATGCAGATAGGCCCCAGAGGGGTCCAGGTGGCTGAGCCAGGCTCGGGGAGCTGGTGGGGGGAGTCTCGGTCTCCCCTGATCCTCAACCTCACGTTCTTCCCATCCAGCTCCACACAACACTGACGGCACAGTGGGACTCCGGGTGGCTGAAACCAAGGCTCTGGGCAGAATCCTCGGCTCCTCTCCAGCCCCTGGTGGCTCCTGGTGGCTTCTGGCTGCATCGTGCCAGCCTTTTCCTCCACTGTCCCATGGCCATCTTCCCAGGGGGTGTCTCCCTGTGTCCCCTCCTCACAAGAACACCTGTCATGGGGCTCAGGGCCCACCCTATCCTGGTGTGACCTCTTTCCAATGGGGGCGCAGCCTCAGGGTGCCATGGAACCCGGTGCACAACGCAGTCGGCACTGAGGCCAAAACCTGCTCCCGGGCAGAACCCAGGTGAGCATTTTAAGTCTCCCGGTGCCTTCCCGCCCGCCTCTCACCACTCATGTCCTCAGGGGGAGCCACGCCACACCCACCCCGATGTGGGGGCCCCGCGGGTCTGAGTGATTGCCCCTGCTCTTTCTCCCCAGCTGCAGGTGGGCTCTCGGGCTCACTGCCCCCAGTGCCCATGCCAATGCAGCCAGGCGCATTGTTTTTGAATTAAAACGCTTTTTACTTGAGAGGCAGGGAGCTGGAGAGACAGATGGGCTGAGCCTTCCAAGTGCCTGCCACAGCTGGGGGGCCTGGGCTGTGAGCTGGGAGGTCCATCCAGTTTCCCACGTGGGAGCTGGCAGAAACCCAGCCACTGGAGCCGTCACCACAGACCCCTGGGGCTGTGTCAGCGGAAGCTGGAGTCAGAGCCCTAGTAGGAGTCCGACCCGGGTGCTCCAGCGTGGGGCGCAGGCCTCTCAGCCAGCGTCTCGGGTGCCAGGCCGGAGGTGTGCCCCTCCACGGCGCATTTTTTATTTATTTATTTTTTTTTTGACAGGCAGAGTGGACAGTGAGAGAGAGAGAGAGAGACAGAGAGGAAGGTCTTCCTTTGCCATTGGTTCACCCTCCAGTGGCCGCCGCGGCCGGCACGCTGCTGCCGGTGCACTGCGCTGATCCGAAGGCAGGAGCCAGGTGCTTCTCCTGGTCTCCCATGGGGTGCAGGGCCCAAGGACTTGGGCCATCCTCCACTGCACTCCCGGACCACAGCAGAGAGCTGGCCTGGAAGAATTCGGCGCCCTGACTGGGACTAGAACCCAGGGCGCTGGCGCCACAGGCGGAGAATTAGCCTATTGAGCCACGGCACCGGCCAAGGCGAATTTTTTTTTAAGGTATAGTTATCTATTATTTGAAAGTCAGAGTTACAGTGAGAGAGGGAAAGACAGAGAGAGAGAGAGAGAGAGAGAGAGGAGAGATCTTCCAGCCCCTGGTTCACAACCCAAATGGCCACAAGAGCCAGGGCTGGGCCAGGAGCTGGAAGCCAGGAGCTTCTTCCAGGTCTCCCACAAGGGTGCAGGGGCCCAAGGACTTGCGCCATCTTCCACTGCTTTCCCAGGTGCATTAGCAGGGAGCTGGACCTGAAGTTTTGCAACTGGGACTGGTGTCCAGGACCCAGGCACCTGCTCTGGTAGCCACAACACCCACCCTGTCCCAGCCACGGCCACCTCCCCCAGGGACCACTCCAATCACCGCCTGTGGTCTTCCTGCTTCTGTCTGGGGCACTGCAGGTCCTGCCATGGCCAGAGGAGCCTTTGAAAGTCAGAGGCTGGGGTCAGCACTGTGGTGTAGTGAGTGAGGCGGCTATTTGCACTGCTGGTTCGTGTCCCAGCTGCTCCACTTCTGATCCAGCTCCAGGCTGGCAGCCTGGGAGAAGCAGTAGCCGATGGCCTGAGTGCTTGGGCCCCTGCACCCACATGGGAGACCTGAATGAAGCTTCTGGCTCCTGGCTCTGGCCCTGCCCAGCCCTGGCTGTTGCAGCCATCTGGGAATTAGACCAGCAGATAAAAGGTCTCTCTCTTCCCCTTCCTCTCTATATCTTTGACTTTCAAATAAAATAAATAAATCTTTAAAAATAAAAACCAGGGAAGCATTGGACCCGGTGGTGAGGACACGACGTGGGACACCCACGTCCTGTGTGGACGCAGCTCGGCCTCCGAACCGGCTGCCTGCACCCTGGGAGGCAGCAGATGACGCCCAAGCCCCTGGGTCCCTGCCGCCCGCGTGAGAGACCCCGACTGAGCTCTGGGCTCCTGGCTTTGGCTGGCCTTGCCCTGGCTATTCTGGGTGTTCAGGGAGTGAGCCAGCAGACAGTTCTCTGCCTCTGCTTCTCTCCATCTCCCTGCCCTTCTAAAATAAAGTGAAAATAAGAATTTAGGAAAGAGCAGGATCCCCGTGGCACAGCTGCCTCCCCAGGCCCTCACGGAGCCTGAGGCCCTGCTGCCCCCCCATCTCACACGTGGCTCCGCCCCTCGTTCTGTCGCACTGTCCCCACCCCCTTGCTGTCCCTGCACACTCAATGGTGCCCTGCCCCAGGGCCTTTGCACTGCTCCCCGAAAGCTCTTCTTTGAGCGGTCACATGGCTCACTGGCCCTCTTCCTCCGAGCCGCCGCTCACGTCCGCTGTCTCAGAGAGGCCTTCCTGACCACACCGAGGTGGACGCACACTGCCGGCGCGCCCTCCCCTCCCCTCTTAAGCAAAGCAGGCACTGCCCCCGGCACCACATCGCTTTTTAATCGTTTACTTTCTCTCCCGACTAGAACAGAACTTCCATGAGGCCGTGGTTCTGTGCTTCTGTGTTGTTCATGGATGCATCCAGTAGGCGCTCATACATGCTGGCTGAGTGGAGGAAAGGTCACCCACAGGCTGCGGTGGGAAAGTGAGCAGCAGGGGCTTTAAGTGCAGGTGCATAATCATGACGCATCCCATGATCACCCCGTGTGGCCAATCCTCTCCTGTTTGGTTGCAAGGCTGAGTGCTGGGCCACGCCCCTTAGGGCCACGCCCCCTGGCAAACCACACCCCTCTGCAGCCCACTGCCCAGGCAGTCCTGGTCAGGGTGTGGCATCCCGCTCCTGGTCCCCACGCATGCCGGCCTGAGCTCTCCTCCCCGGGCTCCCCTGCCTCCAGGGCCCCTCCCCTCTGGGGAACCGCAGGAATCGGGCCTGGTACCCGCACTGTGTCAGGGGCCTGCGAAAATGTTCCATTGTAATTTCTCTTAACATCAAAAGGGCAAACGAGTGTAGCGATAATGATTAACAGCAATGAGCCAGACCGGCTGCGTTGGTCCTCAGACCCACACAGGTGCGGTGGGGTGCCGGAGCAGGCGCCCACAAAGGGGAAAGCGCCCCATCACTGTCCTGTCCCGGCCTCCAGCCAATGTCCCCTGCCCCTGGCCTCCCACTCCCGCCTGTGTCTGGCTCCTGCGAAGGCCCGCGTGCCATCTCCACGGAGACCCTCCCCGAGTGCCCTCATGGCGCTCCCGTGGCTTCCAGTCTGGACACCCCAGCTCCAGCACGTGGGCCTCCTGTTCAGGCATCAGTGGCTCCCAGGATCTCTGGGCAGCTGCCATCTCGCTCCTGTGTATGCAGGGCCCTCCTCCGTGCCAGCGCACCCTGGCTGCAGAGTGAGGACTCCGTCCCTGGCCGAGCCGGGAGCAGCGAGACCCTGGTTCCTCGGAGCGGGAGAGGGGAGAGGAGGCACAGAAGCCCCCGGCACCAGGGTGCAAGTCCTCTGAGCTTCCTGGCAGCTGGGGAATCTGCAGGCAGATTCCAGGAGGCAGCAGCCTGACCTGGGCAGGCTGAAAATCCAGGCGCCAGAGAGGCTGGGGTGTCGGTGCCGGCCCAAAAGTGCCCCCCGAATTCCTGTGCCCCGAGCCCGCACCCTCCTTTGGGAGCAGGGTCTCTACAGAGGTGATGAAGTTGGGAGCAGTCACAATGGAGCAGGTGGCCCCTAACCCAAGGACTGCTGTCCTTACAGTCTGGGGGGAGATACAGCGCCATACCGGTAAAGCCTAGGTGAAGACGGAGGCGGAAGTTAGAAAGACGCGTCTACACTGCCAGGGCGCCCGCAGCCTCAGGAAGCCAGAAGGGACGAGGAAGGCAGGCCCCTCCCCCGGAGCCTGGGGAGAGGAGTGGCCGGGCCTGCTCCCAGCTGGGACTGGGGCCTCCAGGACTGCGGGGGAACGTGCTTCCCCATGAACCCCAGCCCGTGGCCACGGTCGGTGCAGCCACAGGAGGAGGGTTCGGACCCAGGAGGGCCTCTGGGGTAGACACAGCCCTGGGGCTGGACAGCAGCTCAGATGGGAAGCACCGTGCAGCACCAGCACGAATCCCACTTTGCCTGAGCTTGCGCCTGAAGGTCAAGGCCACTGTGCCTGGGGTCTTGTGATTCAGACTCCTAGGGGAAGGCGTGCCCACCCGACTGCGGTCCCGGCTCCTGGGTGACGTTGCCGGGACTCACGACTGCTGGGGCAGTGCAGAGGGCCCCGGTGAGCGGCATCCGTCCGCGTCGGCCTGCCCACATTAATATTGGATGGGGCAGAACCACTCTCTTGAAACCTGCGGCAAAGAGGCCATTGCACACAGCAATAAGACGCGCGGTGCTGTCGGGGCTGGAGGAGGCCGACGAGGCCGTGAATAATTCATCCCTTTGCGATGATTTCCCAACCCTCGCGTCCCTCTCTGCCAGAGAGCGCCCGGCCCCCTCCTGGCCTGACCCTGCAGGGGGTGCCCGGTTCCAGGCGGTCACAAGGACTCCGGGCAGGAAGGCGCAGGCTGCCCTGGGCTGGGTGTTGAGGACACGACCTCTGTTCTCACCCCGGGGCTGGCCTTGCCCCTACCCCCTGCACCCCACAGCAGGTGCGGAGAGCTCGGGGGCCCGCCCAGGTGCCGAGCTGGCCCCGAGCACTTCCATTCTGCTGATTTCTGCAGCCTCACCAGGCAGGCAGCACCGGTGCAGGGGGCGAGGTGGGCCGGGGACTGACAGAGCGAGAGCGTCCGGGAGAGAGGGCCCGGGCTCGGCAGGGAAGAGCAGACGAGATGGCGAGTGTGGGGGGAGGCCCCGAGCGGAGCACGGTGCACGGCTGAGACCCCTCCCGGGCCTCGCTGCGCGCCTCCCACAGCACCCAGGCTGCCCGCACGGCCACGCCACCGTCCTGCCCTCCTGTCTGCCCGCACCTGCGCCCCGGCGCGTCCTCCTTCGGCTTCCCCGCGAGCCCTGGTCGCTCCCGAGCAGCCCCGGGTGGGCCCCATGCCTGTGAGAATGCCCGCATCCCCTCGTGGCCAGGGCCAGTTCCTGGCTCCGGCTCCTGACTGCTGCTCGCCATTACTGCAGGCTCTGGGAGGCAGAGGGGACGGCTCGAGCCATCGGGATCCTGCCTGCCACGTGGAGAACAGGACTGGGCTCGTCTCCCAGCCTCTGCCTGGGCCGGCCCCGGCTTCATAGGCTTGTGGGCAGTGCACCAGCAGGCGGGGGATCTGTCTGTCTGTCCATCTCTCTGCTTCTCGGACTCACGTGGTCGCTGGGAGTTAAAGAACCCTTGGACTTTGCTCCCCAGCACTTGGCAGCCCCTGCCTGTTGGGTGCCTGTCTCGGGGCAGAGGCCAGGCCTCCTGGGTGCCCATGTCTCGAGGGCACAGTGACAGGCACCTGATGGCCCTTGGATATTTGTTGCCAGGGTCCGACCAGGAGACAGAACCGACAGGGCAACCAGAACAAGGAAAAGTTAAAAGTCACCGAGTGTGACGGGGTTTGAGGAACGTGGGGTTCAGTGGTAAGAAAGGCCGGGAATAGACACACAGCAGCAGAGCAAGGAGCAGCCATGCCCCAGCTGTGCGATGGGGAGACCCTACCCCAGCCCCTGGGAGACCCTGCCCCAGCCCCTGGGAGACCCTGCCCCAGCCTCTGGGAGACCCTGCCCCAGCCCCTGGGAGACCCTGCCCCAGCCTCAGGGAGACCCTGCCCAGCTGTGCGATGGGGAGACCCTGCCCCAGCCCCTGGGAGACCCTGCCCAGCTGTGCGATGGGGAGACCCTACCCCAGCCCCTGGGAGACCCTGCCCCAGCCTCAGGGAGACCCTGCCCAGCTGTGCGATGGGGAGACCCTACCCCAGCCCCTGGGAGACCCTGCCCCAGCCTCAGGGAGACCCTGCCCAGCTGTGCGATGGGGAGACCCTACCCCAGCCCCTGGGAGACCCTGCCCCAGCCCCTGGGAGACCCTGCCCAGCTGTGCGATGGGGAGACCCTGCCCCAGCCTCAGGGAGACCCTGCCCCAGCTGTGCGATGGGGAGACCCTGCCCCAGCTGTGCGATGGGGAGACCCTGCCCCAGCCCCTGGGAGACCCTGCCCAGCTGTGCGATGGGGAGACCCTACCCCAGCCCCTGGGAGACCCTACCCCAGCCCCTGGGAGACCCTGCCCCAGCTGTGCGATGGGGAGACCCTGCCCCAGCCCCTGGGAGACCCTGCCCAGCTGTGCGATGGGGAGACCCTACCCCAGCCCCTGGGAGACCCTGCCCCAGCTGTGCAATGGGGAGACCTGCCCCGACCCCTGGGGAGACCCTGCCCCGACCCCTGGGGAGACCCTGCCCTGGCCCCTGGGGAGACCCTGCCCTGGCCCCTGGGGAGACCCTGCCCCAGCCTCAGGGCTGGGATTCAGACCTTGTTGGTCAGGGCATGGCTGCAGGGCTGTGGCCGTGGAACTTGTTGGAAACCTACCCTTTCGGGTGCTGAGGGAGGCAGGTCTACTCCGAATCCACCCTAGAGACAGCAGAGGGAAGCCGTGCACCGCCCGGTGCTGCCGACCCTCCGGCCTTGCAGGAACCCACCCTGCAGGAGCCTGCCCAGTGAGTCACCAGAATGAGCCCCTCCTGCCCTGGCCCTCCAGCGCCCTCTGCTGGCCGCTGTTGTCAACGGGCTGCAGGCAGAAGAAACGCGTAACAGGTGGCCACTGGCTTTTCCGGCAGCAGGCGGTAAAGAGTGGAGACGAAGAACTGGTGGCCGCTACAGCCCTCCCCTCCCGCTGCTCCACCTGCACAGGTCCCAAGTCCCGCTCGACGGTACAGCTTTGTGCTCCTGCCTGGCACCATCCGTGAGATCGCTTCCATGCGACAAGGTCTGCAGCCCAGCGAGGAGGCACCGTCCCTGCAGCTGCTTCTCCTTCCTTCGCTGGCAGATTCCCCAGCCCTCCCCGGACAGGTGTTTCCTGCACACGGAACTGCAACGCCAGCTTCCAGCATCTGGGGTGGCAGATGAGGGTGGGGGGGAAGGAGAAGAAGGTGGTTCGTGTACACTACTCCAAAGTTGATAGACATTGCGCATACACTTCAATACAGGCACGCATGCCTTCGATTTATACATTACAACGCACATATTTTTGGGTATGTGTGTATGAGACAAGCAGATGGGAACGAGGCTGAGCTACCACGCACTCGGCTTTGCACTGAATCCCCAGGCTGTAACCGACCCTGTGGCTTCCCTCACCCAACGCTCCTCTGTACTTGTCCCGTCCTCGGCCAGATCTCTAGGTGACCTTTGATTAGTTGGGTGACCCGAGCCTGCATTCCGGAAGGCTCTGAGTCCTCCCTCATCCTGCAATTTTCTTGGTTCAGAGCCATTTGCTGTGGTCTGAGGGCTTGCCGCCCTGCCCCCAATCCCATGCTGAAACCCCGAGTCACAGGGAAATGCCATGGGGGGGGTTGGGGTGATGAGGTCACCAGGCAGAGCCCTTCATGACCGGGAGAGACGCCCGAGAAATGAAAGTGGCATCTGAAAGAGTTCTCTGTACCCCATGTGTACTGCAGCTCAGTCCACAACAGCTAAGAGGGGGTCAACCCAAATGTCCTTCAACTGAAGACTGGATAAAGAAATGATGGGACAGGTGCACCGTGGAATACTACACAGCAGTGAAAAATGAAATCCTGCCGTTTGCAACAGAATGGATAACACTGGACATCATACTTAGTGAAATAAGCCAGTCCAAAAAGGACAAATACCATGTTCTCCCTAAACTGTGATAACTAATAGATCAGCCATAGGGTAATTTATAGACGTGAAACTAACACTTGGAGATTCAGTGACTTTGAATAGCCCTTGTATCGACTGTTGAAGAACAGTGTTTTTTTTTTCATATTATTTGTTGAACTTTTTATTTAACATAGTTAATTATATGTGTATAAAATCAATTGAAAATAGATCTTAGTAAAAAAAAATGAGAGCGAGAATAGGAGCGGGAGGAGGAAGAGGGTGGGAGAGTGGGTGGGAGGGCGGGTACGGTGGGAAGAGTCACCGTGTTCCTAAAGTTGTAATTATGAAATGTATGAAGCTTGTATTCCTTAAATAAAGGGTGTCTGGAGAAAAAAATCAAATAGAAATAAAATACATCTCGAAAGGAAGGGAGAAAGAGAAAGAAGGAAGGAAGGAAAGAAAAGAAAAGAAAAGAAAAGAAAAGAAAAGAAAAGAAAAGAAAAGAAAAGAAGAAAGCCCCCCAGCCGGCAATGCCTCCCTCCGTGTGAAGCCGCAGGAGGAGGTGGTGTCCAGGAGGAGGCAGGCGGCAGAGGACCCCAAATCTGCAGGCGTCTTGGCCTTGGACCTCCAGCCCCCGAGCGCAGCTCAGGAGTTCTGTGGGGGTGCAGCTGCTACAAACACCTGGCACTGTGCGTGCTCTGCAGCTGGGCGTTGGGTGGGGACTGCAGGGCTGTGAGGCACCGGCTGGAAGAACCCCGCTTGCTGTGAATGGAACCCAAACTCGGGAGAGGAAGGCAGCGCCTGGCAGAAGGGGTCACCCAGCGCAGGGAGCTGGAGCTTGTAACTGGCCCAGGGGAAGAGGCCTCCCTTGTCACAAAGTGGCGAAGAGCTAGCAGGTGGCGGCAGGCAGAGCTTGTGGACAAGGGAGTTTGAGCAGTCTTCCTAAGCAATGGGTTGAAGGAATGGCCTGATTCCTCTGGACTGCTTTTAGTAGAAGAGAAAAAGAGCTTAAAGATGGCGCTGTTAGCCAGAAGGAAGGCAGAACTCAGTATTTTGGGAAAGTCCTCAGCTTGTCCTTACTGGAAAAATAAAATGAGGAAACCCACCTGGGCGAGAGCAAGGGTGTGGCTGAGCCGTCTCGGCAGAAGCCAGCGCTAGTCCTCACGACAAAAGGGGGAGAATTAGGGAGGAAACTCCACGCAAATTGGAGGACACTGCGGACCTACGTGGAGGGTGTGGACAAGTGCAACTCAGGACCCCAGCACTTATCTGGGCACTACCCCAGCAGCCGAGAGCCTCAGCACCAGCCTTGCATGAGGCGACACCAGACTGCAGCTGTCCCAGCCACTGGCGATAAGGCTGCGGTAGAGCCTGGCTGGAGTCCGGCGTGGAGCCCTGTGGGGACGGTGTACCTGCCAACCTAGAGGGGATAAGAGGGGGCACGTTTCTCTCTTCCTGACCACCCGGCACCTGTAACTACCCGAGAGAGGGTGGGGCCACTCTGGACATGCCTAACAGCTGCGCCAGCTCCTGTCTGCCCAGCTTCCAGCCTTGAGGAGACGCTGGGAGGACTGACAAGGGGTTGGGTGCTCGTGACTGTGGGAGCCTTGTGTGCTGGGACTGTGAGAACTGTGGCTGCATGGGTGGGCACAGGGTATGGCTGGGTCTCTGGGCAGTCACTGTGGGCGGCTCCACACGCTCGGGGCTCCCTGACTCCTTGGTGAGGGTCATTGCTGCAGGATCCGTGCTCACACCGAGGACTGCACAGATCCTTCACATGGTTCCTGTGGGAGTGTGGATGAAAACTGTACCCACTGGGGCTAGCGCCCAGGCATTGGTCTCCTTTGAAGAGAGGAGGTGAGCGTGAGAACACACCAACAGAGCAGAACAAACCGCCTCTCTGATAAAAAAGGGTGATGCCCAACTCGAGTGTCACCTTGGACACTCCCCTCACCCTGGAGCACTGAACGGAGCTCCCTGGCCACACCCAGCACACGCCTCCGGGTATTCACTGAAAGAGTGGACACTTCACTGAGCCACGGAGGCATCACTCAAAGATAAAGGCCATCAGATGGTAGAAAACAACAAGTATCACCACACAGGCCTGCAACAACGCAGCAATTCAAGAAACAAGAATAAGGAAGACAACATGGCGCCCCCAAACAACACAACACTTCAGCTAGAGTGTGAAGAGGAAGAGATTGACAACATGCCAGAAACGGACTTCACAAAACTGATCATAGGATTACTTAGAAGTAATAGAAGCAGCCAGCGCCGCGGCTCACTAGGCTAATCCTCCGCCTTGCAGCGCCGGCACACCGGGTTCTAGTCCCGGTCGGGGCGCCAGATTCTGTCCCGGTTGCCCCTCTTCCAGGACAGCTCTCTGCTGTGGCCCAGGAAGGCAGTGGAGGATGGCCCAAGTGCTTGGGCCCTGCACCCCATGGGAGACCAGGCCGGCTGTGGCGGCCATTGGAGGGTGAACCAACGGCAAAAGGAAGACCTTTCTCTCTGTCTCTCTCTTTCACTGTCCACTCTGCCTGTCAAAAAAAAAAAAAAGTAATCAGAAGCAAATCCATGAACTAAAGAAATCTGTACATAACATGAATAAAAATTTACCCATGGGGCCGGCACTGTAGCACAGCACGTTAATGCCCTGGCCTGAAGCGCTGGCATCTCAAGTGGATGCTGGTTCGAGACCCGGTTGCTCCATTTCTGATCCAGCTCTCTGCTATGGCCTTGGAAAGCAGAAGATGGTCCAAGTCCTTGGACTCCTGCACCTGTGTAGGAGACCCAGAGGAAGCTCCTGGCTCCTGGCTTTGCATGGGCACAGCTCTGGCCATTGCAGCCAATTGGGAAGTGAACCAGCAGATGGAAGCCCTCTCTCTCTCTCTCTCTCTTTGCCTCTCCTTTTCTCTGTGTGTAACTCCGACTTTCAAATAAATAAATAAATCTTTAAAAAATTTTTCCCATGAAATTGAGATTTTTAAAGGGAAATCAAAATGAAATCTTGAAAATGGAGAATTCAATAGAACAAATAAAAAATGCAGCAGAAAGCCTTAACAACAGACTCGGTGAAGCAGAGGAAAGAATATCCGGGTTAGAAGACAAATCTCTGGGAAGTTTAGTTAGACCCACCCCACCCCGCAAAAAAAAAAAAAAAAGGAAGGAGAAGAAATTAGAAAACTAATAAAAAACAGTCAGAGATTTATGGGATTATATCAAACAACCCAACATACAGGTCTTAGGAGTTCCTGAAGGTGTAGAGAGAAAGGATTAGAAGGCCTTTTTAGTGAAATAATTACAGAAAATTTCCCTAATTTGGAGAAAGAAAGGGACGTCCAAGTACAGGAAGCACACAGAACTCCTAATAGACGCGACCAGAAAAGATCCTGGCCATGGCACATTGCAGCCAAACTCTCCACAGTAAAACATAAAGAAAAGATTCTAAATGTGCACGAGAGAACCAGCAGATTGCTTTCAGAAGACCTCCAATTACACTCACAGCTGACTTCTCATCAGAAACCCTGCAGGCCAGGAGAGAATGGTGAGATATAGCCCAGGTACTAAGAGAAAAAACTGTCAACCCAGAATACTGTACCTGCAAAGCTCTCATTTATGAATGAAGGTGAAATAACGCCCTTCCAGGACAAACAGAAATTGAAAGAATTTGTCACCACCTGTCCAGTCCTGCAGAAGGTGCTTAAGGATGAGCTGCACACAGAGACACAGAGACATGGTCATCACCGTGAAAGAAAGTGAAGGCAGAAAATCTCCCAGTAAAAGTACAAAGGAAATCTAAACAATAGGAATATTTATGAAAAATGACAGGGCAAAGTCGTTACCAATAGTCACCTTGAATGTAAATGGCCTCAACTCTCCAGTTAAGAGATACAAACTGGCTGAATGGATTAAAAAACAAAAATCCATATTTACTGCCTACAAGAAACACATCTCACCAACAAAGATCCATGCAGACTGAAAGTGAAAGGATGGAAAATGATATTCCATGCCAACAGAAACCAAAAAAGAGCTGGTGTAGCCATCCTAATATCAGACAGGATAGACTTTAACACAAAAACTGTTAAAAGAGACAAAGAAGGGCACTATTTAATGATTAAGGGGTCAATTCAACAGGAAGATGTGATTATTATAAATGTATATGCACCTAATTACAGGGCACCTGGCTATTTAAAAGAAATGTTAAGGGATCTAAAGGGAGACCTAGACTCCAATACAATAGTAACCGGGGACTTCAATATCCCACATGCAGCAATGGACAGATCAACCAGACAGAAAATCAGCAAGGAAACAGCAGAGTTAATCGACACTATAGATCAAATGGACGTAACAGATACCTACAGAACTTTTCATCCTACAGTTGCAGAATACACATTCTTCTCACCAGTGCATGGAACCTTCTCTAGGATTGACCGCATGCTAGGCCATAAAACAAGTCTCAGCAAATTCAAAAAAATTGAAATCATACCATGCATCTTTTCTGACCACATGAGCCACAGAACCAGACCAACAGCCGAACTGGAGCTAGCGCTTGTCACCAATGAGCTTATAACTGAGCAGACAAAACAGTCATCCAAGTGGCCACTTATGGACACTCAATGAGGTCCCTGGAAAACAGAATGCAGGCAGCTGGGAGAAGGTCGAGACAGGGAGGAAAGCCAGCCAAGATACAATGAAAAGAACCCAAGGTTTGGAGTCGAGAAAATTTCTGTGTCCAATGCCTGGGTCTGTCAATTAAGGTACAACATTAATAAGTCATTAGACTTATTGGAAAGGAAAATGAGGCTTGAAGAAAATGTAAAAAGCAATAATACTGGCCTTATAGGACCATCTTACAGTAAAATGCTATTCAGAGGTTACATGATTAACTACTGTGCTGTATATCAGGTACAAGCTGCAGGAGAGCCTAGAGGCAACAGAAGGGTAGCACAGGGAAGGTAGGGTGGCAGCAAGGACAGAGACTCTGTAGCTGTAGAAGACGAAGAGTGGGGTCAGCATTTGGTGCAGCAGTTGTCGCTGCCTGGGATCCCTGCATCCCACAGACTACCTGGCTTGAGTGCTGGCTGCTCCCTTCCCATGCACCCTCCTCCTAGCTCAGGTGCACTCTGGACGGTGGCAGACAATGGCTTAAGTACTTGGGTCTCTGCCACCCACACGGGAGACCCAGACTGAATTGTGGGCTGCTGGCTTCAGCTTGGCCTAGCCCTGGCTGTTGCAAGTATTTGGGGAATGAACCAGCAGATGAAAGATCTCTCTCCATCTGTCTGTCTCTCTTCCTTTCAAATACAAGGAAATATTTAAAAACTTAATAAAAAAATACTTAGACTATGTTACATTGGGAGATAAGAACCAAGAGAAAGGCCAGCTGGCAGAGTTTCAAAAGCCACCATCAAGTAGGCATTGTGGTACGGCTGCTTGTGATGCCAGCACCCATATCAGAGTGCTGGTTCCAGTCCTGACTCCCTGTCTCCCATCCATCACCCTCCTAATGCACCCAGGAAGCATCAGGTTATGGCTCAAGTACTCAGTCCCTGCCTACCCACAAGGGACTCCCAGGTTCTCGATTTCAGCCTGGCTCAGCCCCAGCTGTTGTGGGCAGTTGAGGTGTGAATCACTGGATGGGAGGTATCTGTTTCTGTCGCTCTGCCTTTCAAATAAATAAGAAAAAAAAAATTAGAGAAGAAATAAAATTGAAACCAACAAATAAATCAGTAAAATGAAGAGCTGGTTTTTTGAAAAAAATAAACAAAATTCACACACCATTGGCCCAACTAACCAAACAAAGGAGAACCCAAATCAATAAAATTAGAGATGAAAAAGGAAATCTAACAACAGACATCAGAGACATTAAAAGAATCATCAGGAGTTACTACAAAGAGCTGTATGCCAACATACTGGGAAACCTAGAAGTTATCTTTGACAAAGGAGCTAAAACCAATTCCTGGAGCAAGGACAGTCTCTTCAACAATTGGTGCTGGGGAAACTGGATTTCCACATGCAGAAGTATGAAATAAGACCCCACCTTACACCTTACACAAAAACCCACTCAACATAGATTAAGAACTAAATCTACGACCCGATACCGTGAAATTATTAGAGAACATTGGGGGAAACCCTGCAAGACATTGACATAGGCAAAGAGTTCTTAGAAAAGACCCCAGAGGCACAGGCAGTCAAAGCCAAAACTGACAAATGGGATTATACAAATTGAGAAGCTTCTGTACTGCAAAAGAAACACTCAGCAGATTGAAGAGACAACCGACAGAATGGGAGAGATTATTTTAAATTTTGCAACTGATAAAGGATTAATAACCAGAATATATAAAGAGATCAAGAAACTGAACAATAACTAAGCAAACAATGCAGTTAAGAAATGGACAAAGGGCTTAAATAGGCATTTTTCAAAAGAGGAAACCCAAACGGCCAACAGACACAGGAAAAAATGCTCAGGATCACTAGTTGTCAGGGAAACACAAATCAGAACCACAGTGAGGTTTCACCTCACCCGGGTCAGAATGGCTCTCATACAGAAATCAACGAACAACAAATGACGGCGAGGATGTGAGGACAAAGGTACCCTAATCCACCGTTGTGGGAATGTAAACTGGTACAGCCACTGTGGAAGACAGTATGGAGATACTTCAGAAATCTGAATATAGACCTACAATATGACCCAGCCTTCCCACTCCTGGGAATTTACTCAAGGGAAATGAAATCAGCATATGAAAGAGTTCTCTGTACCCCATGTTTATTGCAGCTCAATTCACAACAGCTAAGATATGGAATCAACCCAGATGCCCCTCAACTGAAGACTGGATAAAGAACTTATGGGACATGCACACCATGGAATACTACACAGCAGTAAAAAAAAAAAAAAAGAAAGAAAGAAATCCAGTCTTTTGCAACAAAATGGATGAAACTGGACATCATACTTAGTGAAATAAGCCAGGCCCAAAGGGACAAATACCATGCGTCCCCCTGACCTGTGATAACAGAGCAGCTGAAAAGAAATCTATAGAAGTGGAACTTCAAGATGGAGTGACTTTGCACAGCCCTTGTCTCGACTGCTGAGGGACAGGTATTTTTTCCATACTATTTGTTGAACACTTTACTTAACATAGAGTTAATCAGATGTGTATGAAGTCAATTGAAAATAGATCTCAGTAAAAAATGCAAGTGGGAATAGGAGAGGGAGGAGGAAGAGGGTGGGAGAGTGGGTGGGAGGGCGGGTACGGTGGGAAGAGTCACCGTGTTTCGAAAGTTGTAATTATGAAATGTATGAAGCTTGCATTCCTTAAATAAAAGGTTTCTGGGAAAAAAAGAGAAAAACTATGCATAAATTTCAAAATTTTTTACAACAAAATAAACTTACCTTTTAATTAAAAAAAAAAAAAAGAAAGAAAAGAAAAAGACAAGGGGGACGGGCCCGTCAACCAGAATGACGTCCAAGAAGACAGAAGAATGAATGACCCTGGAGGCCTCGCAGAGGGCCAGGGACTGGGGGCAGAACGAGGTCACTGTGCTGCTGGGCTCTTGGCCACCCCCGGGTGGCCCCCGCAGGCCCTGCGGCGGCAGGCACGGCACCCAGGAAGCTGTGGCGGCTTCCACAGGATCCCCAGGCTGCTCCAGAGAGCCCCAAGGCAAAGACGTGCGCTGCAGAGCTGGGGGCCCCACGGAGCCCCCGCCGCAGCACCACCCCACAGAGCCGCAGCCCCGCCCCGCGAAGCCACAGGCCATCCCTGCTGCCCCGGTCCACGGAGGCCAGCAGGCAGGAGCTCCACCCCTGGGCCGGGCAGCTGGGCCTGCAGCCAGGGGAGGTTTGGGCCCAGGTGGGACCCGGCACGGCTTTCTCCTCCTGCTCACTCTCTCCCGGGGAGGCGTGATGGTCTCTGCCGTGGGTGCGGCTGGCACACACCGCCCTGTGGCCTCCCCGGCTTCAAAGCCTCAGAAACACAGCCGCCGTCTCACCCCTAAACGATGCCAGTGAAAAGCAGGTGAGACTTTGGCCTTAGGCTTTAAAAAAAAAAACAAACTTGTTTACAACGATCTGATTAATGCACAGTGACTGCACGTATTTCTGGGGCACAGGGTGACATCCCCACGCGTGTAATGGACAGCCCAGGTAGCTGGCACACCTGTCGCCTCACACAGGTATGGCTTTGCTTTGGGAACATCCCAAATCCTCTCTTCGGATCTTCTGAAATAGAGTTCAATGCTGTCGTGGGCACCGGAGGTGACTGCTCCTACCACGCGCCGCCTTCCTGCACCCCAGCTTCCCACACTGCTCTCCTCCGCCCTGAGGTCCCTCTTTCAGCTTCCACTCGCGAGCAGGCCCGGCCTGACCAAACTCACTTCACAGAACCTCCTCTAGGTTCACCCACGTTGCTGCCATTCTCACGGCTGAGGAGTGCCCCACGCGTGTAAACCCTGCGTCTTTACCCTGTCATCTGTCACCGTGGGTGGCGACCTTGCTCCGTCACGGTCCTAGGGGGAAGGAAGGGGGCTTCCTGCTGTCAACACCATCGCCCCCTGGCTCAGAGCCAGATGAGGGTTGCCTACTTAAGAGCTGGAGAAGGGGCGGGCGCTGTGGCAAAGCAGGCTAAATCCCTGCCTGTGGTGCCAGCATCCCATACGGGCACCAGTTTGTGTCCCGGCTGCTCCACTTCCCATCCAGCCCTCTGCTATGGCCTGGGAAAGCAGTAGAAGATGGCCAAGTCCTTGGGCCCCTGCACCTGCAAGGGAGACCTGGAAGAAGCTCCCGGCTTCGGATTGGCTCATTCCTGGCCATTAAGACCATCTGGGGAGTGAACCAGCAGATGGAAGATCTCTCTCTCTCTCTGTCTCTCCCTCCCTCTGTAACTCTGCCTCTCAGATACAATAAATTAAAAATCTTAAAAAAAAAAAAGAAAGAAAGAAAGAAAGAAAGAAAGAAAGAAAGAAAGAAAGAAAGAAAGAAAAAAGAGCCGGGGAAATGGCCCCCAGTGGTTCCCTGGTTCCTGCCACCTGCCCCCGTGTTGATGGCCGAGCTGTGGAGGCCCTGGGGGCCCCAGGACTTACTTGAGTTGGGAGTCGCCACCCACGCAGACACCCCGCCTTTCCGGAAGGCACACAGGAAAGCCTGGCAGAGGCTGACGGCGTGCACCTGCTGCCCGGCCTCCCGCTCAAGGGACATTTGCTGGTCTGCGCGCAGAATCGGGTCTGGAAATCCGGCAAGACGCCATGCGTTCCCGCTGGACGCCTCAGGTCCGACCCGTGGGCTCCCCGTTTCCCGCCAGGCTGTGTCGGGCGGCCTCGGGCGCCGGGGCGAGTCCTGCGGGCCGGGGGTTCCGGCCGCGCCCCTGCTGGCCTCCCCGGGACGCATCCCTGTGACCGGGGCCGCGAGGGGCTCCCGCCCGGCTCTGCTGCTTGGCTGCTGTCGTCCTGCCGAAATCAGGGCGGCGCCCACGCCTGCCAAGGAGGCCGCCACGGGGCCCTTCTCGGCGCGGCGCGTTTTCCGGTTCCTCGGTGCAGGGCGCGCCTTTCGTGCTTGGCCGGCTTCTCCTGCAGCCTCCGACGCCAAGGCTGGGTGGGAGAAAGCACAAACGGGCCCCGGCCTCAAGCGTGGCCGTGGTGAGCCCCTGTGGTGGCCGACATCACAGCGGCAGGACTGATGGAGGAGGCCCCGGGGCCTGGGAGCTCCCTGGGGCCCCTGGAGAACCGCACTCATCCCCTGGGTGACCTCACGCGCCGCCCTGGGCCCCTCTCTTACAGGTCCCGACACCTCCAGTCCACCACACAGGCGCCAAGCTCCCAGCCAGCACGGAGCTCCCTGGAGGCCGCAGCTGGAGGCTGGGCGCGCGGCTTCGTGGGGGCGAATCTCAGGGCCCTGCACCCCAGCCTCACACATGGGGGGCCCGAGGAGCCCACCTTCTGGTGAGCAGCATGCGAGCTGTTAGGGTCACTGCAGGCTGTGGACCAGCAGGCCGTAGCGTGGCTCGCGGTGGCCCTGCTCCCTGGAGTCGTCCATTTGTGCAGTGTCTCCCCGGGAGCCCAGGTGCCCGAGCCGGCCACACCAGGGGGGAACTCTGTTTTGCTGACAGACTCCCCACGGCCTTGAGCCTGCCAAGCTTTGGGAGAGCAGTGACCACAGCCAGTTGGCCGGGGACGGCACGGAGAGAGGCCCAGGGAGAGAGGAGGGTGCAATTTGGGGTTCAAGGCGGATGGTCCCATTGGGTCCCCTCAGGCCCTCCTGGGTCCAGTGCTGGGAGCCCGTCTTTCTGAATCAGCTCCCCGGCTTCCCGAGACCGAGGAGTGAGACCATGGACTCGCTGGCTCCGCCTCCCCGTCCCTGGCTCCGCCTTCCCGTCCCTGGCTCCGCCTCCCCCTCCACACAGTTGAGGTTTGTGTATGACCTCGGGGCGGTCAGTCCTGCAGCTGGAGGTGGCGAGGGTCCCCTTCCGCTGGCTGCTGACCCCCAGGCAGTGTCTGGAGCCGAGGGCTCGCTCGGAGCTCTCAGCTGCTCTGGGTGAGGGCGCTCGGCACTCAGGGGAACCCACAGCTCGCTGGACCCTGCAGCCCGCTGACCTCCCTTGTCAAGGGCAGCCGGCACTGGGCCCCCTGGGGGTGGAGCCACGGGGTGGCAATCAGCCCCCTGACCGGGGTGGGGGAGCGTAGATCAAAGGGCACGCCACCACACGGGACGTCAGAATGTTCCTGGAAATTAGAACTCAAGGGTAAGATTCTGGTGCCTAAAAATTTGAATTCCTGTATATAAGGATTTTTTTTTAAGATTTATTTATTTACTCAAAAGGTAGAGTTATAGAGAGAGAGTGAGATCTTCCATCCGCTGGTTCACTCCCCAGATGGCTGCAATAGCCAGGGCTGTGCCAGGCTGAAGTCAGGAGCCAGGAGCTTCTTCCGGGTCTCCCACAAGGGTGCAGGGGCCCAAGGACTTGGGCCGTCCTCCACTGCTTTCCCAGGTGCATTAGCAGGGAGCTGGATTGGAAGTGGAGCAGCTGGGACTTGAACAGGTACCATATGAGATGCTGGTGCTGCAGGCCACAGCTTTAACCCACTACACCACAGCGCCGGCCCCCAGGGGGTTTTCAAAGGGCTCATGAGAAATGCATGTTATGCAAAAACTCTGCCTGGACTTCAAGTTTTGTTTGCACCAAAACAGACTCATCTTTAACTGAATTTTTCCATGAATTTCTTGAAGTATATGCAGGGATCCCCAGCATCCGCAGGGAGCGCAGCACCGTGTTCAAGCCCGGGGCCGGGACCAAGCCAGTCCCCAAACCCACACAGCCCTCAGGACCACTCCTGGTGCTGCGGTTGTATCAGGCAGGGTCCAGTCAGGAGAGAGAACTGCACGGTAGTGTGAACAGGGGAAGTCGTGGGCATGCAATTACTGACGGCAGCAGGGAGTTGGAGTAACGTGGGATGGGCTAAGAAGAAATAAAAAGGGGGTGCGCATGAGGCTCGAGGGGCTGGGGCGCCCCCAGATGTCCCGATCCCACGTCGGAGCGCCTGGGGTGGAGCCCTGCCTCCACTTCCAGCCCAGCTCCCGCTCACGAAGCTGGAAGGCAGCCGACAAGGGCCACTGAGGGCGCTCGCATCTCAAGGCCAGCTGTGTGCCCCCCAGCTCTGCTCGGGGTCCTGCCCTGGGGGCAGCCCGGCCTCCCCACCCTCCTCCTGTCTCTGGAGCTTCCCTCTCTCCCAGGGTCTGCGTGTTCAGGAGCCACCGGGAGGAAGGGGTCTCGTTCTGACCTGGCTGGGGCCGGGGCTGTATCGGGTAGGAATTAGCCTGTGTGTGACAGGGGCCTGAGAGACACAGCAGCCGCACCTACTCACCTTGGAGGTGTTTCCACTGCAAACTCCTGCCCAGGCCCCGATGGCTTTCCAGGGGCCTCAGCCCTTCCCCCCAAGTTCCCCAGGACAGTCCTCGCTCCTCAGCGCCTGATGGGTTGGCCGGCCTGGTGACAGAGCAACAACAGCTTCACGGCTTCCTCCAAGGCAGGCACCCCAGGGGAAGCGCCTCTGCCCGGGAGAGGAGCAGCTAGGACTCAAACCGCCACCCCCGTGGGATGCCACGGCGCTGCTTCTAAAGCCCTGGGCTGCTTCTAATGCCAGGCACCGCTCTCCCGCTGTGTGGACTTGACCAAGCTGCTTAGTCTCTCTGGGTCTCGGTTTCCGTGTCTGTAAAATGGGATAACAACGGTCCCACCTGGTGGGCTCCCTTCCTTAATTGAGTGACACACGCAGAGCACCCAGGGCAGCCCTTGGCACACACTGCAGAGGCCCTGGGCCTGCCCCGTCCACACAGAGGCTTGGCAAGAAGCCATCCGAGGGGGTGGAGCAGGGTGCCCAGAGGCTCGACCTCAGGACGGGCAGGCAGGGCAGCGTGGGAGGCCAGGTATGGTCCCCAGGCAGCCAGTGGGGCAGGTGGGAGACGATGGGGAAACTGAGGCCTGTGTGTGTTTGGGGGGGGTATAAATGATGCCAAGTTCGTGCAGGGAGGACGCCTCTGAGCCCAGGTCTCTGGCTCCAAACCTAGTGCCCTGGCTGTTGGGAGACACTGCCTCCTGGTGGCTGCCCTGAGCATAGCAGCTGGGGGTCCTTGGGGGCCTCACAGATACCCTCCTAGGATGCCAATGTGCCCTATGGCACACACGTGTTCTCATCTGGCTGTCCCCCTCCCTAGGGGCCACTTGGAGGCTCCCATGGACCCAGGTCCTACTATGCGCTCGGTGCTGAAGGGGGTCTTTCCCACCACCTCCCACAGCCTAGCCAGGTGGGTGCTGCCTGCTGGGGGCAGACGGCTGGTTGGGATGGCCTCCCTCCCCAAGCTGTGTTTTGGGTGGGGGGGTTACCTTCGGGAGTCTGGGTGCAAGGGGCCGGGGGCTCACTCAGAGGCGCTACTCGCCACGCACTAATGATCAGAGCAGGAGTAATTGGTGGGTGCTCCATGCCGTGGGAAGGGCCTGAGCACTGGTGGGGTGAACCAGCCTGCCAGAGCAGCCGCCTCTCCAGGTTCCAAAATGAAGGGGGGGGGGCAGAGATGGAAGGCGTTGTTGTCATGCCTCCTGCTTCATTTGCATAAGGTGAAAAATGTTTCCATAGAAACAACCAGAGTCTGTAATTTTTGAATAACGATTTCTGCGGAAGCGCAGCCTGTCTTTTCCAAAGGGGAATTCGAAGACTCTCCTTCGGCAGGGCTTCCCGCTGCACCCCAAGGGTGGGGGGGGGCCGGCCCCGGGGAGGGTCCCGCCTCAAGCCCCTGACCCCTCCGGGCCTCAGTATCCCCCTCCTGTGAAACTGTGCAGCATTGGAACTGGCGGTGGTGAAACTTCCTGCAATTCAAAGTGGGGGTGGGGGCTGGGGTGGAACGGGGAGCCTGGGGCTGGCGATGTTTAAGGAGCTTTCCTGAGGGCCATCCGGGCTGCAGGGAGCCGTGCCTTGCCTGCCCCTGGGTCTCCTGCGCAGCCAGGACCGCCCGGGCTGCGGTCGGTGGGGGCGGCGCCCGGCTCACGCAGCCTGGCCTGGCCGCCTCTGCCCCCTGGTGGCTCGAGGACACTGCCGCACTCACTTGCCCCAAGCGCTCTTGGAGAGAGCATGGGTGCTGGCTGGGAGAGGGACCCAGCTCGTCCTGCAGCCGCCCCTCCTCCCGGCCAAGGGGTGCCAAGGAGGGGCCGCCCCCGGGGCTCCTGGGGGACGCAGAGTCCCAGGTCCGGTCTGTGCAGGCCAGGAAGAGGCGGAAGGCAGAGGGAAGGCGCAGAACGCAATGCGGGGACTCGCTTGCTTTCCTGGGGGTGGGGGTGGGTGTTCCCACAGCCTCCCACCAAGGGGGCTCTGCAGGCTCTGGCCAACCCCAGGCCGCTGCCGTGCCCAGCGGGGTGGGTGCTCCAGGCCGCGGAGCTCAGGAGAGGGGCTGCGGTCCGGAGCTCCTGGCCGCCTCGCCTGCCCTTCTGTTTACCTGGGGCACGGATGCTGTGCTCGGGCTGGGGGTGCTCCCTGTTTCGGGGGTGAGCTCGGGCAGGGGACCCGCCTGTCCTTTTAAGAAAGAGCCCGGAGATGCCTTCCTGACCAAGGTGCGGTCACCCTTGAGGGCAGCGAGTCACTCTAATCCAGGACCCTCCCCGCTTGTCCTCGCCCACCTGGGCTCCAGGCTACCCGGCACGGGTGCAAGAGGTGCCCCTGCCGGGGCCGCTGCTGGTCTGGGTCAGAGCCACGAGGGAGGGTGCAGGCAGCCAGAGCGGTGGTCCCGGCCAGTCCCGGGCCTCACCACGCCGTCACCGGCTGCAGCTTCCCTCGCTGCCCGCACGGGGCAGAGGGAGGAAGCTCAGGACGGGAACCCAGCCTTCTGGGTCCTTCCATGCGTCTGGCCTTCGGTCACCTACAGCCCAAGCAAAATGGGCGTGACCTTGAGGCCACAGGGACGGGCACGCTCCATGGCTCTGGGAAGGGGCCCCTCAGGATACATGGGGGACCCTGGGAAAGCTGTTTCCCCCCACTGAGCCTCAGTGCCCTCATCTGTGAAATGGGCTGTGAGCCGAGTGAGTGAGTCTGTGCACGGCCAGGTCAAGGCCGAGGCCCCTGCAGCCGGCAGGTGGTGCAAGAAGTCGGGGGTGGTGCCGTTCCCCAGGGAGGCTCTGCAGCCAGCGTCTGCCCAGTGGGACTGGACGTGAGGACCGGGGCCCACCTCGGAGCAGCAGGGTCTTGTGGCTGCTTTTCAATGGGCTCCTCACGTATTACGAACTGGGTGGCGGGCAGCAGCCAGCCAAGCCCCAGGCCCTGGGAATTAAAACACAGGACGGAGGGTGGTGGAGACCCTCACACTCCACAGGAGCATCTGGGACGGCTGCTGGGAGAACATTTAGAGGGAGCGCAGGTGGGAAACTGAGGCACACACGCCACTTGCCCCTGGCCGGGCAGAGACCACGCTGCCGCTCTGACTGCGCCCAGCCGCTCCAGGGACTTCTCGGCTGATGCAGCTTGCAGGTCCCTGTGTGAGAGCAAGGGAGCAAAATCCCGTCCGATGTGAAGGTTCAGAAAGACGGGAGACGCTGTCACAAATGCCCGTTTCATCTCTCTCCTGTTTCCTCCTTTTTTTTTTTTTTTCCTTTTATTTGCAAGACAGGGGGAGGGGAGAGAAAGAGAGAGATGGAGGGTCACTCCTCCCACGTGTGCTGGCCCAGAGCCAGGCACTCAATCCATGGCCCCCAGGTCGTGGCAGGAGCCCGGCTTCCTGAGCTGTCCCCACTGCTCCCCGGTTCTGCAATGGCAGGCAGCTGGGATGGGGCAGCCGCAGCTGGGACCTGAACCCAGGGGCTCTGAGGCAGGTGTCCCAGCCGGGGTCTGCATCGCTAGCTGGGACCCTCCCTGACAGAGGGTCAACTGCAGAACGTGGCAGCAACTCGGACAACACAGCAGTGCAGAAACACAATCCACGGGAGAAACGGGCCACGGATCCCGACGGTTCTCAAAAGAAGAAAAAAATGGCCAACCGATCTGTGGAAAACGGCCCATGACCACCAGTCCTCAGGGACCTGCAAACCGAGACCACAATAAGATATCCCCGCCCCCGAGGATGGTGAGATACAGAGACAGAGTAAGGAGTGCCGGGAGGATGGGGGGGGGGTTGGGGTGGGGGGGGCTCTCGCAGAATGTAATCAGTGCAGCCTCTGGCTCTTTAAAAACAGGGAAGACACTCGTCCCGTGACCCAGCAGTGCCACCACGGGGCTTGCACCCCCCAAGAGACACGAACGCGTTGTATCAGAGGTACCTGCACCACCCCAATTGTCGAAGCGCTGTTCTTAATAGGCAAAGTTTGGATTCAACGAGGCACCCACCATCAGATGAATGGATAAAGAACCGTGGCCTCGATCCACCGTGGAATACTACGGAGCCACGAAGGGGCCGACACCCTGTCATTCGCAGCAAAGTGATGGAGACTGGAGGGTTTCATGAAATGAGCCGGACACAGAGACAGAGGCCGCCTGCTCTCGCTTGTATGTGGGAGCTAAAATCAAAACTAAAGCCACGTGCATCCTCCTTGTTGCGAAGGCAGTGTTTTGTCAAGTCTTGTTTCGATCTGGCGGCGCTGGCAGAAGCCGGAGAGGAGGTGAAGAGCCTTTCCCCGGCTGGCGTTAGCGGCTCCTGCTGGATGAATTTTTTCACTGTGTTTAGTGGAGCCGTTTGCCTTTGGCGATGCTGTAAATTAAAATATTATCTCAAAAAAGGCGCATTGTTCAGTTAAACAGAGGAGTCTGACAAATGCGGGACAGCAGCCCGGCCGGGCTCTCCCTACAGGAGCCGTGGAGCCTGAGGAAGCCACCCCGGGCCGAGCTTCGAGTTGGGGTCTTGGCAGCTGCCGCCAGTGCTGGCTCCACTGAGCACTGCCCCCAGGGCACGCCGTCTCCTGCGGGTGAAGGGGTCACAAACAATTGTGTCGCCTGGCGCAGGCCCTCAGCCCTCCCCCACGGGGCCCGAGCTCGGTCGCCGCGTCCATCACGGGGCAGGCCTGGGCCACAGCTGGGGCAGCTGCCATGATGACCCCTTCATGGCCGTGCTGCCCAACCTGTCCCTGCTGGACACGCCCACGGCCAAGGGCACACGGCAGCCCACGCCTACGCAGGCCGACTGGCAGGGTGGACTTGCCGGGGGGGAAGCTGATCCCAAGCTGGGGACTCCCTTTCCCGCTGAAGTAAAACAGAAAACCTGGAACCCCTCAGTGGTCATCGGGGCTGGAGGAGAAAAGGCCGCCTGGGCTGAGGGCACTGAGACGACACAGCAGCAGGTGCAGGGCTGGACGTAGGGATCCTGGGCTTGGTGAGGCAGAGGCTGAGGGCTGGGTGGTCCTGGGGGCTTCAGTGGGACACGGAGCAGGTGCTCAGGCTGTGTTGGCCCTGTGGGCCGCCCTCCCCAGCCTCAGCCTCCCCATAGCCCCCCAAAGCCCGGTCTCCAGGCTCCGGGTAGGCAGGGTGCTGGTTCCAGGGGTCTTTGGGCCCACACCCCTATTCAGCCAGGGCAGCCCCCGGGCGTCTCATTTACATCCCCACTGCGGCCCTGGCCCTGCCTTTTCCTGACATCCGGTTATTCCCCACAGAATAGGGACGCTGACCCCGTGGAAGGGACGAGTCGTGCGGTTGCCTCCCGGGGGGCCTGCATTGTCCCAGGCTCCCGGCCCCTTCTGCTTCTGGTGCTGCTCCTGTCCCAAGCTGGCCAGCAGGGCAGCCGCTGGGCCTCGGAGCTCGGGACCCACGATCGGAAGCCACACACCGGCTTTTAACGGTGGAGTGTAAAAGAAGCAGGCAAACAGTCTCCCTGATATTTTTAAACCGATGACATATTGAGAGGCTGGGACTTTGGATAAAAGGCAAATAAAATACGCCGTTAGGGCGAATCCATCTGGGGGTGGGTGTTTGGAGTAGCAGCTGGGGGCTGGTGTTGTGCTGCCGCTTGCGAGACTGGCGCCCACGTCGGAGTGCTTGTTCAAATCCCGGCTGCTCCGCGTCCCACCCAGACTCCTGCTAGTGCACCTGCGAGGGCTGGGAACGATGGCGCAGGTACTGGGACCCCTGCCGCCCCGCTGTGGGACACCAGGATGGAGTTCCTGGCTCCTGGCTTTGGGCTGGCCCGGCCCTGGCTGTCGTAGGCACCAGGGGAGTGAACCAGCGGATGGAAGGCCTCTGTGTGTATCTGTCTCCCTCCCTCCCTCCCTCTCTGCCGTGCGGAGGAATAGAAATTAAAAATGGATTAATTCACTTGGTTGTTTTACTTCTCAGATACTGGAAGCTGCGCGAGGCCTCTGTGCACGGCTTTGTGGTTCTGCCGGGCGGTGCTGCACCAGACGGGAGCCTGGCTGCCCGCCATTCCCACAGCGGCTCAGAGCCCCCCCCCCCCCACCAGCCACCCTGCCTTATATCACGAAAGGCACGGCCAAGGTCACCGGCAGTGACTCTCAGGGCTCTTGGGGAAGCTTCCGTGTCAGCCGCCGCTCTCGGGGTCTAGCAGGAAGGTGGGGGGCTCCGAGGAGGCCGGATCTCTGAACTGGGGCTTAGGGGCCTGGCCGCCGGGAACCCCAGTGCGGGGTCGGGGAGAAGCTTATTGGTACGACACAGCACGCGGCTTCAGCGAGGGCCTTGGCCTGGTCGGGGAGCCTGCTCAGGGGTGCTGTCTTCCTGTGGGGCGCCCCTGGAGTGGGGCTCCAGGCGTAGCTTCACACACTCGACGTGTGTGCATGTGTCTGTCCCCCCATTCCAATCCTGTGGTCACCCCATGTCACGATGAGGAAACAGGCACAGAGCCCCTGAGCAGCCTGCTGCGCAGTTACCCATTCCAGCCACCGGGGGCACTGTTTGCAGCAGCCTCAACCCTAGGCCGGCACGGAGGCGGACGGGGAGCCGCGACTGCAAACAGTGGAGAGAAAGGTGAAGCCGCCGTCACGCTCTCTTTAACTCGCCCGATCCACAGTATCACCATCCCGGCAGTCAGCAGAGGGTTTGTTCATGAGGCCCTTTGCCTTCTTCCACGGTCCCACGTGTGTGCGTCCTGTCCCCTGTGCAGCCGGACGCGTTCCAGGCACCCGAGCCGCATGTACCTGGACGGTGCAGCGCTTGAGTCTAGAAACCTAAAGTCAGAGCAGGCACTGTGCCGCCGGCAATGCCGCTGTCTCATCCCGGAGCGCTGGTTCGAGACCCGGCTGTCCCACTTCCGATCCAGCTCCCTGCTCATGTGCTTGGGAAAACAGCAGAAGGTGGCCCAAGTGCTTGGGCCCCTGCACCCACCTGGGAGACCCGGATGGAGCTCCAGGCTCCTGGCTTAGGCCTGGCCCAACTCTTGCTGTTGTGGCCATCCTGGGCGTGAACCAGCAGAAGGAAGACCTTTGCCTCTGTCTCTGTAACTCTACCTCTCACATAAATAGTTAAATAAATCTTTTTTAAACAACAGAAAGCTACAGTGGAAGAAACCCAGCACCCTGGGAGGCAGAGGTCCCTGTTGCTGGCCCCACAGCTGCCGGCAGGGCTGGGCCCAGGGGGCTTCTGAGCGGGCTCTGGGCTCAGTGACCGATTCACAGTGTCTGCCAGGACCGTGGGCGGCCCTGAGTCTCTCGTACGTGACTGACACGGAGCCGGGCCTGTGCAGTGAGGCAGGGTGTGGTCCCCGGGTGCTCGCAGGGAGAAGCACCCAGGATCATCCGGCGCGGCCCCCACCCAAGCCTGCCTGGAGTTCTAAGCCTCTGCCCGGGGCCAGGCTCCTGTGTCCTGAGCCTGCGCCTCTGCTGTGTGACCCCAGACAAAGCCACTTCCCTCCTGCAAGCCTCAGTCTCCCAAACCGGCAATGGGCTCAGGAACCCCTGCTCAGCACGACTTAGACACGAGGGGTTGAAACACGCCACAGGCTGGGACGAGCAGCCGCTCCCGGCTCTGCCCCCTCGGAGCCCCTGCCTCCCCCACCCACCCATTCCACTCAGGACAGAGGCACAGTCTGTCCCCACCCACAGCGCTCCTGGGAGGCAGGCAGCCCCTCCCCACGCCTGCCCCGGTCAGGGCTGCAGGAGGCCTCCTGCTCGCTGGCCCCCACAGGGCCCCTCAGCAGCCCACTTCCTGTCCGCACGCCCAGCCAGCCTCCAGCCTCCAGGCAGGGCCCCGCACGCACAGCCCGGGGCCCACAGCATTGCCAGCCCCAGTGCTGGAGCAGGGTCTCCCGTGGCCTGCGCGCCTCAACGCCCCTCCCCAGGCCCCTTGGATTCCCTCCCGGGGAGGGGCCAGCGCCCGGCGACATCTGGCAGGGAATGAACTGTACGTGGCGAACGCGCTGGCGAGGCAGCCGCTGCAATTAGGGAGCAGCTCCAGGTCCCTAAGCATGACGCGCAGCGCAATTCCCCGGCCAGCAGAGTTTAATCAAAATGTTTTATGCAAGACGTAGCCCTGACCCTGACAAATCTGCCCCCTCTTGCTGGAAGCCAACAGATATATTGTCGGCGCGGATTCCAGCGAGCGCACAAGCAGCTGCGGGCCGGCGCGGCCACGTGGCGCGGGCCGAGCGGGAACAGGCTGTGAGCTTTGCACCGTCCTCTGGGCTTTCCGTGGCGCCTGCTGCTCGCCGGGGGCTGCGGAGAACAAAGCCCCTCTGTCCTCTCTGTGGGTCTCCCTGTCCCCCAGCCCCAAGCAACGCCTCCTCCCACTTGTGGCCTCCCCGTCTGAGCAGCATCCTGGATTCACTTCTGTGCCCACCCCTCCGGGGAGCATTTGTCACAGCATCTGTCTCCGGGCAGCCTGTGTCCAATTTGTCTTTGCACCCCTGGCACCGAGGACAATGCCTGGCACCCGGTGGGCCTTGAACAACTGTTGTGAGAGGAAGCCAGGGAGGGAGAAGGCGCGGGCGGGCGGGGGGCCAGGGCCTGGGCCCCTGCTTGCAAGGGGGCTCCATGGTCTACCTCTGACCAGCATCAGAGACCGGGGCGCTGAATGGCAACTCTGCCAGGCGTACACTCTGTGAGGCTCAGTTTACCCACCTGGAAAGTGGGTATAATGACACCAGCTCTGCTTGCAATGTGTGGTGCGGCTGAGGCACAGCTGGGCTGGAAGTGGTCAGCGGCTTCGAGAGTGCCTTGATGGTGGTGTGGAGACCGGAAGTGGGGAGGGGACAGGGAGGGCAGGAGAAAGACCGGCTGTCCTACCCCAGAGGAGGGATCCAGGCCCAGAGGGTCCCAGCGGAAGTCGCTTTGGGCACGTGCTCTGCGTGCTCTGCTCTGTGTGTTTCCCAGGGCGTGTCTGCAGGTACATCCCTGCCGGGGCTTGCCACTGCCACAGAGTCGACCAGAAACACCGGGCCGGCCTGGGAGATCTGGTGTAGGTGCAGAGGGGTCCCGGTGACTGCCCGGGGAGCACCGGGGCCACAGGCATGGGCCACACACTGCCGCTTGGTGATGTGGGCCATCATCGTGCCATGTGGGCACAGCAGGAGAATGGTGTGAGGAAAGCCGCCTGGCGGGGCCCTGTGCTCCTCCGCCCGCCACGGCTTCCACCTGGAGCCTCAGTTTACCCAGCCTGCCCCTCCGCCCTGAGCCGGTGCCGCTGCCCCCACAGCCCTGACTTCCAGGTGAAGGGCGTGTGCCGCAGAGAGACTCCAGAGTCAGCCCGGCTGACAAAGGAGGAAAAAGGCTCAGGTCCCAGCGGATGAAGTCTCCGCCTGCCCACGGGGGCCAGAGGAGCTGGGGGGACAGCTCAGCTGGGGGGCTGCCCACAGGGACCCCCACTCTCGACCTGCTGTGTTCCGGGAGGCGTAGGGGTGGGACACCCTGTGCACAGGGGAGGGTGCCAGTCTGGGGAGCCCTTGTGGAGCCCACAGGACCCCTGGTTCCACCTCCACTGGGAGGAAGATGCCGAGCCCGCTTCTTTTTTTTTTTTTTTTTTTTTTTGACAGGCAGAGTGGACAGTGAGAGAGAGAGACAGAGAGAAAGGTCTTCCTTTGCCGTTGGTTCACCCTCCAATGGCCGCCGCGGTAGCGCGCTGCGGCCAGCGCACCGCGCTGATCCGATGGCAGGAGCCAGGTGCTTATCCTGGTCTCCCATGGGGTGCAGGGCCCAAGCACTTGGGCCATCCTCCACTGCACTCCCTGGCCACAGCAGAGAGCTGGCCTGGAAGAGGGGCAACCGGGACAGGATCGGTGCCCCAACCGGGACTAGAACCCGGTGTGCCGGCGCCGCTAGGCGGAGGATTAGCCTAGTGAGCCGCGGCGCCGGCCAATGCCGAGCCCGCTTCTCAGATGGAGATACCGAGGCTGGGGGCCAGAGCTCTGGCCCCTGGCAACAGCCGGGGCCCTTGCTGTCCTGTTGCCCGAGCACTCGGTGTGCACGTGAGCCACGTCGGAGAATTACGCTGACATCAGGAAGGCCTGAGGTCAGAGTCAGCCTCTCAGCCTGGGAGGGGGACGGAGGAGAGAGCGTGGCCCAGGTCGGGGCAGCGAGCCCTGGGCTGGACACAGATGTCCACTCACAGTCCAGGGAAGGAGGCCCAGCGCTCTGCCCAAAATGTCCTCAGTGGGTCACTCACGGCCTGGGAGCCACGGGGCTCAGGGAGCGGACTCCCCAGGCTCCCGGGGCGCATCCGTCAGCCGCAGGCACAGAGGGGGCTGCGCACGTCCCCGGGCTCCCGCCAGCGGATCAAGTGTCCCCTGGCAGGGTGGACACGGGGATTAGCTTCCCCCGTCCCTCCAGCCCGACGCCAGGTGCTCCCGCGCAGTGCCAGGCAGCTGGGCTCTCACGGAGGGGCTGCTTGGCCCGAGGGATCCCAGCAGCCGGACCGGATCTTCGCAAGGCCTGTCCCGCCTTTTCGCCCAGCCGCCTGGTCAGCTGCGGCTACTCCCAGGGCATTACGCACCCACCGGCAGGGGACCTGGGCCTGAGTGGGGGTTGGGAAAGGGTGGTGGTCTCCTGCCTCCCCAGAGCACGCTGGGCTGAGCCTGACTGAGTGGGGCTGAGATGGAAGGCAAAGGAAGAGGAGAAAGACAGCTGAGGGGCGAGGGGAGGGCGGAGAGGGGACCGACTGGAACCGGGCTCCGGAGAGGGGCCCTTGTGGCCCAACTGCCTCCCACGCACGCAGGCCCAGGCCGCGCCCTGCAGGAAGGGCCCTGACCCTGTGTCCCATAGGCAGACCCTGGCTGCGGTTCCTGGAAGCCCCTCCCCCCAGGCGGCCCAGGCCGGGCGCACAGGAGCCGAATGGGCAGACACGGTGCCTCGTTCCCCGGTCAGTCTGCGCCAGTTCCTCCGGCTCCCAGAGTTGTGACTTCCTGTCCCCTGGGCACCCCCATGTCCTAGGGGCTCTGAGGGTTGGGGTCCTGCCCAGCAGGCTTCTCAGTCTCTTTGGAGAGGCCACCAGCACAGGGGAAGTGTCTCTGTCACCAGCTGCCCCCAGAGGTGCTCTGGTACTTCCTGCTGGACCCAGAGAGGGCCACCCGCAGGACCCCGCTCTCCGGGCTGCCAATCCCGGACGAGGATCTGGGGGAGGCCTGGTGCTGGGGGCCACAGGCCGGTGCTTTCCCGCGGAGCTGACGCTGCAGGCTGTGCACTTCAGCAGTGTGGCTTCGTGCCCACAGAGGCCTCCTCGGGGCTGGTCCCCAACGTGGGCCCCAGAGGGGCCGCTCAGGGGCTGTGCGGGAGCCAGGCCCTCCTCTGCCCCGACAGTGGCCTGGTTAGAAGCAGGCGCCGCTGGGGGCTGGGGCAAGGAGGCAGCAGGAGTGACCTGGTCATCCAGGGTGGGACTGCCAGGCTGTGACGCCCCCTGCCTGGCTCCCGGGGTTCCAGGCGGGGCCCAGGCCTATGTGAGGGCGTTGGCTTCGGCGGCTTTTCTCTAAGGAGGGCCAGGCTGCGCGTGCAGCCTCCCATGGGAGAGCAGAGGCGCCTACAGGCACAGCCAGAGGTCTGGGGCTGTGTCCTGCTGGGGTCTTTGTTTTTCCATCAGCCTGCCCTTGCTGCGCCTAGCCCAGCCGGCCAGGAGGGGGCGCTGTGCTGCCCGAGCGAGTACGAAGGCCGGTCCGCCTGGGGCCCTAGGCCCTCCTGCTCCCCCTCTCCTGCCTGACCCAAAGGTTGCGCCCTTGGGTCTGAGGGAGGGAGCCCTTTAACCATGTGACCTGGGGGCGGGCATTAAGCCCCTTCTCTGTGTTCCTTCAGTCGAGTGCCAGGCAGTGCCGTGAGCGTGCAAACTCCTTCCCCAACGCACACACACATGCACACACACTTTGCAGAAACGCTCAGTGCTGGCTGGCATCGTGGGAGAAGCACACCCTCCAGACACAGAGTCTTCGCGCATGCTGGTCCCTCTGCCTGCCACACTGTTCCAGCCGTCACAGCCCCCACCATTTCTCACGGTGCCTGCCGTGTCAGTCCCTCGCCAAGCACAGGGCTGTCAGTTAGTAAATATCTATTCTCTTGCCGCTCACGTCTGGCATCCTTATCTTGTCCTTGAGCTATTGGGGTTCCCTTGAGCCCTTGTGCCCCCCACCCAAACCCCACAAATAGCCTGCAATGCCGTAACCGTCTGTAGCCCAGCAAGCATCTTGTACTTCCAGCAAAAAAGAAAGAAACCCCGGTGACTTGCCGGGTTCTCGCTCAGCGGGGGTGGGCATGGGAGGGCTGCCGGCTGCTTGACCCCAGGACCCAGCCAGTCGCTGCGCCCACCCACCACTTCCAGCCCTGGAGCAACCTGCATCCGAGCATGGCCTCCGGCTACAGGAGCACTTGGTTACGGTTTTCCTTAATTCTTTTTTTGTAGCCCAAGTGTTGTGCAAGGGGGCTTATTACCACCCCTGCCTCGCCTGAGAGCCAGGATCCCAGCAGAAGAGGCATAGATGAAACCTCACTTTATGCTCCAAGTCTGTGTGCCACAGGGTGGTGGACGGGCGTGGGGAGGCATCCCCGCCCCCACCCGGAGTGGCCCCCGGAAGCGCCCAGGCTCTCCCCTGGAAGGCGATGACTCTCACCCGGGGTGGGATGAGCTCCCTGAGGTTGGCACCGCTGCCCACCTCCATGCGTGGTTTTTCTAACTCTCTCGTTAAAAACCTGGATGGCGACTTCGCACCACACCTCTACTGTGTGGAGCAAGATTTCCTGGGGCGCTGCTGCCGGGGCCAGCCTCCGCCTCTGAGACATCGAAGGGCGACCACTGGGCAGGGCTGTGACTTGGCCCAGGTTCTGGAGCTGTGGGGCCAAATGCCTGGCGGCAGAATTCACTTTTCTCGCAGAACTGGGGCTTTTCTGAAGCTTGAGGCTGTTGTCCGAGGCCTGAGCTACTGCAGGTCAGCGGAGGGATCCCTCGTCTGTGCTCTGTGCCCTTCTACAAGTTCCTGGCCCTCTCTGCCCCCAGAAGTGGGAGCATCAGTCAAGAAATGAAACTAGTGGCGTAGCTGGTTAAGCCGCTGCCTGCAGTGCCGGCATCCCATATGGACGCTGGTTCGAGTCCCGGCTGCTTCACTTTCTATCCAGCTCCCTGCTAATGCACCTGGGAAAGCAGTAGAAGATGGCCCAAGTCCTTGGGCCCCTGTGCCCACAGGGGAGACCCAGAAGAAGCTCCTGGCTCTTGGCTTTGGATTGGCACAGCTCCAGCCATTGTGGCCATTTGGGGAGTGAACTGGCGACTGGAAATCCATGATTGCCCGAGAGACAGGCCCTCAGCCATCGGCCCGACAAGTAGCACGTGTCTTGAAGTCTGACAGTGTGCCAAGCGTGGTTACCGATCCTGGGTGCATCTCAGCGCACAAGAGAGGGGTTCCAGCCCCCAGAACTTCTCCAGGAAACGCGGAATAAATGTAAACAAACATGGTCTTTCTGGGGAGGCAGAACGTGGGTGCTTTCGATGATGCGCTAGATGGGGACGAGAGAGAGGGTAAGCATGAGAGAGAAGTCCACGGGAGCCTCCCTGGGCGGCTGACGTCCAAGTCGAGCCCTAAAGACGAGGAGATCAGGAAGAGGGACAGGCGTGTGCAAAGGTCCTGAGGTGGGTGCCATGGAGAGCACAGATTTGCTTCCTCAGCACCACTCCAGGCAGCCCCCTGCCCTCTTCTGCCGTGGAGGGGCCGTGTGACCCACTGACCCCTGCAGCGCCCGGAACAAGGCTGCGAAGGGGCAGGCAGCCCTCCTCAGAGTGACTGTACTGGGCAGGGAGGCGGATACGCGCAGCGAGGTGGTGGCTGCGAAGGTGGGAGCTGCCCTGTCGCCCAGCCTGACTTCCCGTGGGGGTCATGGCCAAGACCCCCCGTGCCCCCACCCCAAGCTCCCTTGTGTGCAGGGCAGGACAGAGGAGCCACAGGATGGATGCCTCCCTCCCTCCGGGGCAGCCTGTCGGCCACAGCCCTGGGGACAGAGCGCCGTTGCCAGTGGTGTTCGGGGCCAGCCTCTAGCACTGCCCCGCCGAGCCGCTGCCCCCACGGGGAGGCGGTCCACCCTTGCCTGGCTCCGGCTGGCCCATGTCGAGCTGCGATGGCTCATCGTCTGGCAAACGCATTCCCTAGAAGAACTGAAAGGTTAATGGCGCTTCCGCAGGCTCCCCGCCAGCCGCCAGCTGCCAGCCGCCAGGTACCAGCCCAGCAGCCAGAGAGCGCAGAGATGGGGAGCGAGCCCAGCCCGGCCGGGCCTCTGCCTGCGGCTCTGTATTGTGTGCTCAGCTCAGATTCACGCAGCACCTGCGTGCGCGGAGCCTGGCCAGGGGCACCCGCCGGAGTGGGGTGGCCGCCGCCCAGGCCCCTTGTGCCCGGTGACAGAAGGGCTCGTGCTGTTCGCCTTCCTTGTGACGCAGGCCGGGAGGCCGGAGGGGTGGAGCAGGCGCTGGCCCGCAGCCGCCCCCCCCCCCCCAAGTGCCCGAGGTTCTTGCTGCGGGGGGGGGGGGGGGCTCATCTGCCCAAGCCCGTGCCAGGGAGTTTGCCCCGAGGTCAGTGCTCGCTTATCAGCCCCGGGAGGAAACCTGAATGGAGGCTCCATGTTTAAGCCACAGGAGTCGTGTCAAAGGCACTGGGGCGTCTCCTCCTCGGGAGGCGGCCCCCCCCCAGGCCACCAGCCCGGCCTTGGCCACGAAGGCGCCTTGCCTGGGGGCCCCATGTGGGTGCAGCTCCCAGCCTCGAGCCCCACAGGGAGTGGGCTAGAGGGGGTGTACTGTGTTCTGAGTGACTGAGCAAGTAGCGCCGGGTGGAGGGGAGGTTGGCTCCATGGTCCTCCCTAGCTCTGACTGCCGCTGCATCCGGGGATTCTCTGGGTGGTGAGCTGGGGACCTGGTTCTCTGGGGGAATAACAGGCCATTTGCCCATCCCCCTGGTGCAAACCCTGGCCCCCCAGGACCGGCCCACGTGGCCACACGCTCAGCTGCCAGCTCACAGACCTCAGTGCGCTCATTCCCTCCTCTTGCCCTTCTGCCTGCCTGCCTGCAGGGAGCCTCTGCAAGGGAGGCCGGGAAGGGAGAGGGCGGGGCAGGGCTCGGGCCGGGCCCAAGGGCAGGGGCAGCTTTACGGACCCTCTGCTTAGCACCAAGGGGGCTGCGGCCACAGGGCGGGCACGTGGTGGGGTGGCGGAGCTGGGCTGCAGGGCAGCCGCCGAGACCGGAGACCACGGGAGAGGGAGTGAGAGCTGGAGGAAAGAAGAGACTCCCACCTCCTGCCCTTTGCCCACGCGTGTGGGGCTGCTCCAGGGCGTGGGGGCCCTTGTGTGCGGCAGGGCTGCCACGGGCTTCGTGGGGTGCAGACAGGAAGTAGACCAGAGGGGACGGCGAGAGCCTCTCCATCCAAAGGCCCTGCGGCCGGATCCAGAACCCGATGGGTGTGGAGGCCGGTCACAGGACATGAAACACACGCATGACGTCTGTCAGTTTTACACGCGCGCAGGGAGCCTCTGCAGAAACCCAAAGGAACCCAAGCCTGGCGTTCTCATGCCTTGCAGATAACGAGCAATAACTCTGTGAGGGAAGCCATGATAAGCGGGTCTCGGGGGTGCAGTGAGCCCTGGGGCGGCCTGGGAGATAGGAGGGGATGCGGGAGGCCCAGGGCGCGGTTTGTTTATCCAGGTTGGCTGTGGGCCCCGCGAGCAGGCTCTGGGGCTCAAGGCTGCGTGTGATCCTGGTATGCGAAGGACACCCCTCCCCGGAGATGCTCCTCGGTGGGCGGGGCCCCAGTGGGTTCAGAGGCAACTATCAGTAAATTCTGCACGCCGGGGGGTGGCCTGGCCTTGACTCTCTCCCTCACCAGACACGTGCTGGCCATGTGTGTGCAGGAGGCTCTGGAGGGGCCTGACAGGAGGGGGTCCGTGAGGCCCCCCACAGCCCCGGCTGGGGGAATCAGGGGGCCCGGCTCGAGCCCGGCCTGCCCCCAGGCACGGTCATGCCCGAGCCACAGGAATACGTGGCGCTCCTGAGGCCGGCCTGCTCTCCGGGGTGCGCCGCCGAGCCAGCCTTGCTGAGCGGCCCATCCATCACTCGCCCTAATGGCTCTGCAGGCTGCCGCTCCTCCCACCGAATTTAAAGCAAGGATCCAGGCCGCGGGGAGGAAGCTGCCACGTAACCACCGTAATTATGGAGTCTTGGTGGAGAGAGGCTTCTCGTTAATGCCAAGGGAGCAGAGCCACAGACAGGGCACCCGGTCCGTGTGTGCAGCCGTGTGAGGAAAGACCCTCCACCCCTGCAGACCCACAGCACGCAGAGCCGCCCCTCGGGAACGGGCATGGCGGGGGCTTGAACCCCCAACTGCCATGGGTGATCTCGATGCTTTAGCCTTTCATTCAAAATATTGTCTTTTTCTCCTGAGCACAAAAGGAATCGCTTCCTGTGTGTGTGTGGGTGGGGGTGTGTCTGAGTGCAAAGGAGAAACGAAGACCCCCGAGGCCCCCTCCCCACAGCGGCAGGTCGGCCAGAGCCGGCAGACTGCGGTGGCCCCGCGGCCTCCTGCACCCACCTGCGCTCCGGTTGCTGTCGCTCTTGTCTTATGGGAGCCTCACTGTATTTGCAACATGTATTGCCAAGGCAGCAGCCAGTCCCCTGGGGCGCACCTGAGCTGCGCTGCACGTTCTGTCGACCTGACAAGTAAATCCCACGTTCAAGTTCCCTGCACCGGAGAGGAAGGAGCAAAGTTTGCTTTCTCAAAACCAGCCCTGGCTCATCCCCCAGCCTCTCCGAGGGAAGCGGGAGGGCCTGACCTGCCCCACCCAGCTCACTCGAGAGTTCCACCAAGAGCCCGGGGTGGGGGCAGGGTCTCTGGGGCTCCCAAGGGGGCCGCAGGAGCCCCTGGAGGGGAGCTGTCTGTGGTCTGTCCCCCTGGGGTTCTCTGCGGCTTAGAAAGGCAGAGAAAGTCCTTGGTTCGAGCTGCAGCTCTACTTCCGATCCCCTACCTGCTGATGTGTGCCCTGGGAGACAGCAGGTGATGGTTCACGTCCTTGGGGTCCCTGCCACCCACATGGGAGTTCTGGGCTCTGAGCTTCAGCCTGGCCAAGTCCCAACTGCTGCAGGCATTTGGGAAATGAAGCAGCAGATGAGAGATCTGTCTGCCCCTCTCACTCTCTCTTTCAAACAGAAATTTTATATATATATTTTAAAATGGGGCCCGCGTTGTGGCGAGTTGGGTTAAGCCACTGCCCGAGTGCTGGCATCTTATCTACGTACCAGTTTGAGTCCCAACTGCTCCACTTCTGAGACACAAACTCTAACACTAACCCCGAGACACTCAGGAAGCAAGGTCGTCCGATGTGCTGGTCCCCACCCCATCCTCCACTCCCCGCCACACATGCCCTCCTGGAAGCCCCTGGGGTTGGGGCTATTTTGTGCCCTGTCCCCAGCGCCACGCCCTGGGCCTGGGCCTCAGCAGGATTCAGCGTCGTGGGGGAGGCAGGCACTCGCTCTCCACGACCTGTCAGCCCACTGTGCGCGTGGGGAGACCGAGGCAAAGGCACTCCGTCTGTGACTCTCGTGTCTGTTTCTCCTGCCACCTTTCTGTATAATTCAAGGCAGCTGTTCCAGGAGCTGAGCCGCCGGAAGCAGAGGCCCCGCTCCCGTGTACACGTGTGGAAAGTCGCAGGCTGGAGGAGCACACACAAACTCGCCTGGGTCTCTCGGGGTGAAGACCGTGGCCCGGACACCAACTCCTCCCATGGGCTGGCTATGCACTGGCTTGCCCCTCTGGGAGGGGGGCACCCGGGAGCCTGGGGCTGGGGGCCATGGGGTGTGGCTCCTGCTTTCCACCCACAAGAGCGGAGCTGGGAGCCCCAGGGAGCTGGGCTGCCCACTCCCTGCCCCTCAAGTTCAGGCTCCCGCCTCGCCTGCCGCTGGGAGGGCCCTGCCTCACCCCAGAGCCGGACCACAAGGCAGCGTGCAGGTTGTGCCCAGCCCAGAGCACAGAGGGAGTGGCCCTCACCTGGGAGAACGGATGGGAGCCTCACACCCACCCACTGGCCTGGCGCCTCCTCCAGGCCTCGCTCTCCTAGGCAGGGTGGGCATATGAACTCCTGCTCCCTGCAGCTCTCGGTCTCCCTGTGGGATGGAAGGGCTTCCTGGGTGGCACCTGTGTCCCCATGGCCCTGGGAGGTGGCTCCAGCAAGGGCACCCACTGAAGGCACGGGGCCTGCCGGGGGAGGACAGGGAGGCGCAGTGGCCAGAGCCGCCTGCCCTGCTGGTCTCCACCCCTTGGCTGGACATAGCCTGCAGCTGCTGGGGATAATGCATGGGCTGGCCGGGGCCCAGCTCCCCGAAGCCACGGAGAATTGCAATTTAGCAAGTTTGTCAAATCCACCCAAGGCTGGGGCCTGGAGCCTCATCTGTAGCGTCCAGGCGGCCCCGCAGCCCTGGGCGGCCTCCCCACCACGTCCGCCTCCACCTCTTCCCACGGGCACGGGTTAGGCCCCAGCAGCTGTGCGGGGGTGGGGGCCCGGGGGCCTGGGGTGGGAGCCAGGGGCTGAGGGCTGGGGGCCAGGGGGCCCGGGGGCTGGGGGCTGGGGCGGGAGCCAGGGGGCCTGGGGCCAGGGGCCGGGGGGCTGGGGTGGGAGCTGGGGAGCCCGGGCTAAGGGCCAGAGGGCCAGGACTGGAGGCCAGGGGGCCCGGGGGCCAGGGCTGGGAGCCAGGGGGCCCGGAGCTGAGGCCTGGGGCTCTGGTCTGCTCAGTCCCAGGGTTGCTGTGTGAGCACTGCCCATCTCTAGGTTCCTCCTGCCCATCCAGGGGGCCCAGCAAACCCATCCCCCATGCCAGGACAGGGGCTGCGGGAGGTGGGGGAGGAGGGTGTATTCTGATGAGGCCACTCAGGACGGGTGGGTGCAGAGGGTGGCGGCGGCGGTGGGGCCCTGAGTGACCAAAGGCATTTGTTGGGAGGGGAGGCAGGAAGGCTGTGGCTGGGCCGAGGCTCCAGGGGTGGGGGCTGCTGCAGGGAGTGTTGGTCTCGTGAACCTGAGGCCTGGACAGCCTGTGGGAAGCCCCCTGCCCTGCCCTCCAAGACCCCCGTGGTGCAGCTCAGGCTCAGACGCTCAGCAACTTGCTCACCACCTCGCCGGGAGCCTGCTCCTCTGTGTGGAGGAGCTCTCAAGATCAGGAAAGGGCTTTCTAGAATGTTCCAGGCCCCAGAACATCTGGAGGTGGTCTCTTTCCTCCAGACCACGTCTCAGGGCTGCTGTCCTCTGTTCACTATAAGCCCTGCCCCTCCCCACCGTGTGCCCCCTCTCTGAACAGGAGTCAGTTGTCAGTGCCCCCAGAGCTGTGTCAGTGCCTCAGTCAACTCCCACCTCCCTAGCCATGAACACCACGCTCCTGGTCACTGGACCCTAGGCCATTGCTGTTCTATGCTTTCTTTTTTTCAAAACATTTAGTTAGTTGAAAGGCAGTTAGAGAGAGAGCGAGCGAGAGCGAGAGAGAGAGAGATCAGTCTTCCATCTGCTGGTTCGCTCCCCAAATGGCCACAATGGCTGGGACTAGCCCAGGATCTTCTTCAGGTCTCCCACGTGGGTGCAGGGGCCTATGCACTTGGGCCATCTTCTGCTGCTTTCCCAGGCCACAGCAGAGAGCTGGACTGGAAGGGGAGCAGCCAGGACGCCCATCAGTCTCCCATGGGATGCTGGTGTTGCCGCTGGCCGAGGTGTAACCCGGGTGCCACCGCGCCAGCCCCATCACTCCCTCGGGTCCTGGCAGGGCGGATTGGACTTTGTGGAATGATCAATGAGGAGCCGCGCAGCCAGCTTGGAGAAACTGAGGCCCGGAAGGGCAAGGCCTTGCTCTGAGTCCCACAATGCATCAGTCACAGGGACGGAGGAGCTAGGCCTCCTGCCTCTGCCCGCGCACGCTGTCCACTCAGCGCCTGCCTCCCCCAGCCCGCACCCCCCCCCCCCCGCCCCGGCACTTCCTGAGGACTCTGGCGAAGCCAGGGGGGTGGAGTGAGCGCCGAGGGGCCCTGGGGGGCCCGGAGGGCTGAGGCGGGGGCGGGCGCAGTGCGAGAGGGGCCCTGGGCCCCGTGTCCTGCTAAGCGTTCCAGGCAGGCCCCGCGCAGCGTCCAGCGCGTTTTCCAGGGATTGCTGGGCCGGCACATTCCTTTCTGCTGAGGGAACCGCGTAGGGCCCTGCGGTGGGGAAGGCAGCGCTAATGTGCACCAGGTGCCGCCTCGGCCTCTCCTGCGGGGCGGGGGGGCGGGGGGCGGCCGGTGCGGGGCCTGGGGCTCGGCCTGCGTCCTGCCCGCGCGCCCCCGTGGTGAGGGCCACCCTTCCCGACTCCTGTCCGCCTGGACGCTGCCCTCGTGGCCGTGGGCCCGAGGCCTCCGTGGGTGCAGGGTTACGGCTGACAGCCCGGTCAGGGGCCCCTACCCCCGGCTATTGCCGGAGGCCTCGCGGGTGTCCTGTGGCCAGGCTGCCGCCACCACCGCCACCACAGAGGCCTGGCCGGCAGCCCTCGCGTTTCCACCAGCTCATAATTTTCACAAACCTCCAGCCTCGTTAAGGAAGTGCACAGTGGCCTGAGCAGCCTTGGCCAGGAGCCTTGCGGGAAAGCAGAAGGCCGGGCGCTGTTGGCCTCCCCCGGGGACTGCTTCCCGCCTGTCCCTGGGGTCTCCCCCAAGGCGTCCCCTCCTGTATGCTCCGCTGGTCCCACCGAGCCACCTGTAGGACCCCGACTCACTCTCCCGCCCCTGAGTGCAGGCCTCACACGTGCTGATCCTTCTGTTCAAAGGTCCTTCCCCCCGTACTGTCCTGGGCTCCTGGGGATGCGCCTGGGGGGGACGTGACACCACAGGCTCCGCCTGGGGACCTCAGAGGAAGGGACATTTGAGCCCTGTCTGACTCCATGGCCTCTGTCAAGTGGCGAGGAAAGCTGCCCCCCACACACACATTGAGGACCCCCCCCCCACAAACACATTGACAATCGCCCTGCACACACTGAGAATTCTCACAGACACCTTGGGAACCCACACACACCCTGGAACCCACACACACCCTGGAACCCACACACCCTGGAACCCCACACACACCCTGGGACCCACACACCCTGGAGCCCACACACCCTGGAGCTCCACACACACCCTGGGACCCACACACACCCTGGAGCTCCACACACCCTGGGACCCACACATACACCCTGGGAACCCACACACACCCTGGAGCCCACACACCCTGGAGCTCCACACACACCCAGGGACCACACACACCCTGGAGCCCCACACACACCCTGGAGCTCCACACACACCCTGGGACCCCACACACACCCTGGAGCCCCACACACACCCTGGGACCCCACACACCCTGGAGCTCCACACACCCTGGAGCCCCACACACACCCTGGAGCCCCACACACACCCTGGGACCACACACACCCTGGGACCACACACACCCTGGAGCTCCACACACCCTGGAGCCCCACACACACCCTGGGACCCACACACACCCTGGGACCCACACACCCTGGAGCCCACACACCCTGGAGCTCCACACACACCCTGGGACCCACACACACCCTGGAGCTCCACACACCCTGGAACCCACACATACACCCTGGGAACCCACACACACCCTGGAGCCCACACACCCTGGAGCTCCACACACACCCAGGGACCACACACACCCTGGAGCCCCACACACACCCTGGAGCTCCACACACACCCTGGGACCCCACACACACCCTGGAGCCCCACACACACCCTGGGACCCCACACACCCTGGAGCTCCACACACCCTGGAGCCCCACACACACCCTGGAGCCCCACACACACCCTGGAGCCCCACACACACCCTGGGACCACACACACACCCTGGGACCACACACACCCTGGACCCCACACACACCCTGGAGCCCCACACACACCCTGGAGCCCACACACCCTGGAGCTCCACACACACCCTGGGAACCCACACACACCCTGGGAACCCACACACACCCTGGACCCCACACACTCCCTGGGACCCACACATACACCCTGGGACCCACACACACCCTGGAGCCCCACACACACCCTGGAGCCCACACACCCTGGAGCTCCACACACACCCTGGGAACCCACACACACCCTGGGAACCCACACACACCCTGGACCCCACACACTCCCTGGGACCCACACATACACCCTGGGACCCACACACACCCTGGAGCCCCACACACACCCTGGAGCCCACACACCCTGGAGCTCCACACACACCCTGGGAACCCACACACACCCTGGGAACCCACACACACCCTGGACCCCACACACTCCCTGGGACCCACACACACACCCTGGGACCCACACACACCCTGGAGCCCCACACACACCCTGGAGCCCACACACCCTGGAGCCCACACACCCTGGGAATCCCACACACACCCTGGAACCCACACACCCCCTGGAACCCACACACCCCCTGGGATCCCCCCCACACTGGGACCCTTCCCCTCAACATGCACCCTGACACAGGTGTCAGGAGCCCTGGGGAGCACGGAGTAGAACAAAGGGGTCTTTGAGGACGGGTTGGGGACAGGAGGGACAGACACTGAGGAGCCCAGATGAGAGGGGGCACCAGGCGGGCAGTGGAGAGGAGGGGCTGCTGGAGGGAGGTTAGGGAGCTGGGAGTTTCAGGAAGGTGGGGCGGGCCCGGTGCTGTTGCTCTACGGGTGCAGTTGCTGCTTGCGACACCAGCGTCTCATCAGCACAGGTTCAAGTCCCGGCTACTCTGTGTCCAGTCCAGCTCCACATCCGGCTCCCTGCTAATGGCCTGGGAAAGCAGCAGAAGATGCCCAATGCTTGGGACCCTGCACCCATGTGGGAGACCCGGATGGAGTTCCCGGCTCCTGGCTTTGGCCTGGCCAAGCCCTGGCTGCTGTGGCCATTTGGGGAGTGAACCCGTGGATGAATGATATGTTTCTCTGTTTCTCTCTGTCACTCTGCCTTTCAAATAAATCAAATCTTTTTGTTTTTATTTTGTTTATTTGAGAAGTAGAGTGAGAGAGAGAGAGAGAGAGAGTGGAGACAGAGAGAAAGGTCTTCTGTCCACTGATTCACTCCCCAAATGGCCACAGTGGCCAGAACTGGGCCGATCCTAAGCCAGAGCCAGGAACTTCTGGGTCTCCCACATGGGTACAGGGGCCCAAGGACTTGGGCCATCTTCTACTGCTTTCCTAGGCCACGGCAGAGAGCTGGAGCAGAAGAGGAGCAGCCGGGACTCAAACCCGCTCTCATATGGGATGCCGGCACTGCGGGCGGCGGCTTAGCACATGTTTCAGAGAGGTGGCGGTAAAGGATTCATCAGCTCCGGCGTCTCCGGGAAGCTGTGTCTGAGCTCCGCAGACTGGAGAAGCAGGGGCCCCACCCTTCTGCCCCACTCACAGAGAGGCTAAGGGGCTGACCCAGCCTCCAGGAGGGCCCCGGCCTCGGTGTCCCCGTGTGTATATGGGGCTCCAGCCCCAGGAAAGTGGACCTGGAGGCCGTGTCCCCGAGGCTGGTGTTGGGCGTCTTCTGTTGCTAGGGTTGGGGATGGAGGGGCCCGGGAGGCCCAGTGGCCTGTTGGCGCTGCCAGGACCTCGTCCCGCAGAGTGTGGCAGCCGGAGCACCCCCACCCCAGGCCTCCCCTGCTGGCCTCAAGGGGAAGCTCCAGGACCCGGGAGGCCCCCTCTTCCCTTCTCGGCACACTGTTGGCACTGTGCCTCTCCTGTGTGGGAGGGGCTGCATCCTGCTCCCAGCTCCACACACCCCTGGGAAGGTGCTCACTCCTCGCACACCCGTGTTCACGGCAGCGTCACTCACAGGAGCCCTGAACGGAAGCCCCGCCCGCGGTCCTCTACAGCTGAGTCACAGAGGGTGGCCCGTGCACGCCACGGGGATGGTCTCCAGCCTCGGAAAGGCACGGACACAGCCGCGATACAGCAGACGCCGGAGCACAGGTCCCGTGTGGCCCCACTGAGCCCGGGGCCCCAGCGTGGCCGATTCAGAGACAGGGAGCAGACTGGTGGCTGCGGGGCCGTGGAGGGAAGCGCAGGGGCTGGGGTTTAATGGGGCTGGGGTGCCCGTGTTGCAAGGTGGCAGGGTTCTGGAGAGGGCTGGTGGCGATGGCTGCACATGGGCATGGACCCATGTCACAGAACTGGCCACGGGGCCAAGGCAAGAGTGATACCACGCACATTTTACGATCAACAAAAGTCACCATTTGTGTTTCGTTAAGAGCTCATTCAATCAGTGTGCTTGGGGTCAACACCAGGCTCTGGCTCTGGCTGGCTCTGGCCGGCTCTGACCGGCTCTGACTGGCTCTGGCCGGCTGCCTGCATGTTGCTTTCCTGCTCTGCTCTCCTCCTCCACCCCGGGCTCTGGCTAAGAAACCAAGTCCCCAGGAAGAAGCAGGTCTGGCAGGCAGCCTGGAGCCTGGAGGAGCGGAGGCAGGGGCCCTGGGATGTAGGGGCAGCTGGGAGCCGTCCCTCAGCCTGGGCTGCTGAAAAGCTGGTGAATGTGGGGTGCACTGGCCCGGCACAGCCCCTGGGCCACGGCGGGTAACCCCAGATTCTGAGAGCCCTGGCTGGCTGTGTGGCGCAGCTCGCGCCAGCCCCAGGAGAACCAGCCGAGCCGAGGACGGAGTCAATGTGCACGCATGCCGTGTTGAAGTCACCCAGGATGTGCCCCCCCCCCCACAGCCTGCAGCATCCCACCACCTGCGTCTTTCCTTGGGGGCGGAACCTCAGGAGGCTGCCGGCCTCGCAGGCCCCGCCACGTGGCTCTACCAGGAGGCCCCGCAGCAGAGGAGAAGGGGACAGCACCCCCGAACCCTGCTCCCTAGCCTCTGCGGGAGTTCCTGAGGCCACAGCTCATTGTGCGCCCAGCGCATGAGCAAACTTCCAGGACAACCTGGGGAACGGGTGCAGCATGTCTGCGGGGTGGGGGGTGGGCTGCAGGACCCCCTGCGGACATCAGCCCACGATCTTGGATCATCTCTGGCTTACTCACAATACCTAATCCAACAGCAATGCTATGAACACATCGTCTGGGGAATACAGACAAGAACAAAATCTGTACATTTTCAGGACAGGCACGATTTAAAAGAAAATCTCTTGGATCCGGGGTTGGTGGCTTTCCCAAAGCATGCGCTGAGCTGTGAGTTACACCCTGGTGACCCTGGGACAGCAAACCGTGGCTCGGAGTGAAGCTGGCACAGATCTGGAACCTTCCACAGAGGAGTGGGAAGCAGGCCAGGGTGGTGCCTTGGCTGCCCCTCGTGTTGCCACGTCGGTTCCTCTGGGGAACTGCACGTGGGTTAGTGGCACTGTAGCTGAACTACGTCCGTGTCCGGGCCAGCGCTGTGGTGCCACAGGCTAAGTCCCTGCTTGTGACGCCGGCATCGCACATCAGAGCACTGAGTCCATCCCTGGCTGCTCCACTTCTGATCCCGCTTCTGCAGATCCCTGCACTGAGGGACATGTCCGGGGTCCCTTATAGGATCTGGAGGAGCCCCCAGGCGGCAGCTGCTTTCTCTGAGTCGGGGGTCCTGCAGCCGGGGTGTGGGTGGGGGGCATGGGCAGATGCTCCCTCTCGAGGCCTCCCTCCTGGCTCTGGCGTTCAAGACCTTTTTAATGCTGGGAGAGGTGGATTGGCTGTGGAGGAGCGAGACAGCAGGCCGAGCCTGGGAGTCCCGTGCTGGCCCCTGAGTCGCAGTGCTCACAGCCCTGCTGCCGGCTCGGGGAGCCCAGGCAGAGCAGGGGCACGGGGCTGGCGATGGGGGCTGTCGCGCATGCTGGGGATGGCAGGGGCGACATGTCACTGAGATCCTGTCAATGGCAGGCAAGCCGAGCCCCCTGTCAAGTGCAGGGAATGAGGGGGCACTGGGCAGGTGGAGAGATGCCCAGGGCCTCCGTGACTGGGGCCCTGCAGACATGCACCTGAGCATACCTGGGGCTGTGTGGCTTCTCCCTCCGAGTCACACAGCTCAGCCTGAAGCCTCCACCGCATGGCCTCCGGCTCGACCCAGGCCGCTGCCTGCCCACTCGGCCCCCCTGGGCCTTTTCCCTCGTCTCTCGGTTGTGGCGAGCCAAGGCCAGGCCACTGCCCTGCAGCTGCCCCACAGCATGCACACCCCAGACCTCTGGTCCTGCATGCGCCCCCTCCCAGGGCTGGCCCTGCTCTCTACTCCTCCAGGAAGCATCCCCTGACTGCTGCCTTCAGGCAAACTCTCTCCTCCTCACCCCCACCCCACCCCCATGCTGAGCAGAGTCAGTCTACAGAGGGCTGATAAGCAAAGGACTGGGAAGGAATGAATGCAGGCGGGGGCGGGTGTGGGCTCCTAGCTGTCTCTGGGGGGCTCGAAGTGGGGGTGGGGAGGAAACAGCCCAGTGGGCCACTCTCCCACATCCCTGGACAGGACACTGCCCCGGGCCCGACCCCAGCCCCAGCCCGGCCGTCTCCATCCCCACCCTCACCCCTTCCCAGCAGAAAGCAGACCTTGGCTGGGGAGCCTGCATCCAGGCCACGGCTGGAGCCTCCCCTCCCCTCCTGCCCTGTGGGCGTGACTTATGGGGCTGCTGGGCCCCTGACCCTGGGACAGATTGATGGCCCTGTTGGCTGAGTGGCAGCTGCAGGCGGGGGCTCCTGGGCCTGCGCCCCTGTGCTGGGCAGGCGGGGGCTGTGTCCCTGCGTCCCCAGGGTCCCCGTGGGCCTGTGCAGGGACGTCCGTGGGTTGGACCCCATTAGCGTTCTCAGCACAGGAGCCTGCGGAGGGTGACTCAGAAGCGGGTGACTAATCAGATGGTGAGCTGCGTTCACTGCGAGTAGGAAGGTTCAGGGGCCCTTACACGCGTGGGGATGGGGATTCATCCCTCCTTCTAGACCTTTCCATCGGCGGGGAAGGCGGCTCTGCCCTTTACTGGGATCAGAGAGTTGACTGGCTTGGGCACCCACTGTGGGAGTCTCTCGGGACAGTGGGGATGGCGCCCTCGGGAGGACAGAGACCCAGAGGGCTCACCCAGCATGTGTGGCGGGCGTGGACAGAGGCTCAGGCTGCGGGGGTGGCCCGGCCTAGAGGTGCAGCCCGTAGCACTGTGATGAGGGTGGCCCGGCCCGGAGGTGCAGCCCGTAGCTCTCTGGTGGGGGTGGGACCAGGAGTAAGGGACAGAGAACCACAGGACTCACTCCTGGGGCCCCGGGGGGAATGGCTCGACTCCTTCAGGGACTGTCTCCCTTGACCACCTAACCACAAGTTGTCTATACCCTAGGGGCCGCCCGCCTCTCCTCCCTGGCTTAACCACGTGGCATGCCATCCGGGGGTCGTGTCCACCTGTGGCCCAGACAGGGCAGCCCCAGGACTGGGCAGATGGACTCTGCCTTCCTGCAGCAAAGCGATGCCCCGAGCCTCCTCTCGAGCAGCTACTTAGGATGGGGGGGGGGGGAGCGTCACCTGGCGTCACCGCTGCACCTGTGCTTGCCTGGCCCCAGGAGGGGAAGCCATGGAGGGGGGGAGGCTGTGAACTCCCTGCAGCCCGAGCACCCAGGCTGCCACCCTCGTCCGCTGCGTGCCCCTGGGGAAGCCAGTTGAACGTCTCGTGCCTCAGTCTCCCCACCTGTACGTTGGAACGAAAATCACAGCTCTCAGCCTGGACCTCTACAACAGACGAGCAGCAGAAAATGGTAAAATGCAGTCGGAGCAGCGTGCGCATTCCCTCGCGCCCCGCCTGCCAGCCGCGGAAGCACCAGCCCGAGATAACGGCCTTCCAACTGGGTTCCCCGAAGTCACCCCATTACAGGTGCAGGCACGCCGGGAGACGGCGCAGCCTGGGAGTTCTTAATATCCTGCCTGGCACGTGGGAGGAATAAATGAGGGTGCGGGCCAGATGGCCCTGGCCGCACACCCCACCCTCCCTGGCAGCCCCCTGGCCACGGTCAGCCCGCGCCAGGCGGTGGCTGTGGCCCCGGATTTGGGAAATTTGGTCGCCACAGGGATGGATCAGAACACATCCTTTCAGAGAGATCTGCTTGAAATTCATGAACTCAGACAGGTCTGCCAGCGGAAGCCATCGATCGAGGGCACTCGCACCCCCCGCCCCCGCCCCAGCGCCATGGAAGCTGATGGCAGCCCTGGCCGGGGAGAGGCGCCAGGGCGCGGGACCAGGACCCAAGCACTTCCTGTCACGTTTGTCTCCCGAGGAAGTCGTTCGTGGCAGAGACAGAAATGGCCCTGCCCCCGCTACACACACAGCCCAGCCTCAGCTAATTGAGGAGAGATGGGGATGAGGCTGTGGGCGTGCCCTCAGTGGTCTTGGCCCACACTGGGCTGTAAATTTCACAGCCAGGGCCTCTCCCTGGAACCGCAGACCCTCTCCGAGTTCCCTCCCGGCAGCCGCACGGGGCTGTCTGATGGCACCTCGAACCCTCCCACGGCCCCCTCAGCTGAGATGGGGGGAGGGGTTCTCTCTGAAGTCTGGCCAGTTCCAGCCATGGCTCAGCCTCTGTGGCTGGCCCTGCAACCTCTACCCTGCCTCCCTGCTTCTGCCCGGGGCCCTCGCGCCGTCAGCCCGGCAGCTGGAGGGAGCCACACAGGTCCCTTCTCTGCCCAGCCCCCCGAGGGCTCCTGGGCACTCCCGCACAGACCTGTGAGGGTCTGTTCTCTGCCTCCCTCACTCCACTGTAGCCACACAGACCTCCCCCTTGGCCCCCGGGCCCCCAGGCCCCTGGGCCATGCTCCTCCTCCTCTCCTCCTCCTCCACATCTCCTTCTCGCCCGCCCTTTCTGGAGGCTTCTGCAGAGACCCTCATACCCCGACGCCCAGGGTCTCACACCTGCCCCAGCCCCTGGGGCCTGCTGTAGGATGCCTGCTGCCCGTGCACCTCTGATGGGGGTGGAGGAGGAGAGAAGATGTCCTTGGCGTCCGCTCAGCTGGGGGCAGCGCAGAGACGGGCTGGGAAGGTGGTCCCAGGCAGGGGTGGCCGCCTGGGCAAAGACTCTGGACAAGGGAGGTGGGGGTGGACATCCTGGGTGACCGCACACACTGGACTCACACACTACGGGCAGCTGACTGTGGCCGGGCTGTGGCGGACACCTGCCTTTCAGACAGAGCTTGTCCAGGGCAGGTGCAGTGCTGAGGTTGGGGACATCCACAGGGGATGGAGGCGGGGCCCAGGCTGGCATGCCCCAGGCGCGGGTCCACCGTGTTCACACAGATGTCAGCACCCGGTCCTCCCAAGGCCATGATGGCCATTTTACAGATAAGGAAATGAAGGCTTGGACACATGGCTAGGGTTACACAGCACCCTGGGAAATGAAGGCTTGGTCACATGGTTACACAGCACCCTGGGAGAGGGTGACAAGTGATAGCAGGGCTGAAATTGTCACGACACGCTGCAGTGGCAGGGGAGGGTACCTCCAGCTGAGCACTGGGCTGGTGGCACCCCGGGTGGACGTTGGCTGTCCCTGTCTCGAGTGTCCCTAGGCCTGACCCTGGAGCAGTGGCTTCCCTTAGCCGCCCAGGTCCATCCACGCGTGCACTGGTGTGCATCTGAGGCACTGGCTGAGCACCGAGCCCCGCTGGCCCCCTGATCCCGGGTTCTGCCTGGAAGGCTCCACACTCCCCCTGGGGACTCAGCCGCCCGCCGCCCAGGGTCCCCTGACTCCGGCTTTGTTTTCTTTGCTCTCGTCTTCCTCGCCCACTTCTAATTTGTCTGGCTGCTCCAGTGTCACTTCTTAAGCCCCCCAAAGCCGCTGCAGAATGAAGCAGGGATAAACAGCCCAGATGCAGCCAGCCGGGCGTGCCGGGACAGCCGGATCTGCCCCCACAAGGTGACCAGAGAAGATGGGAGGCTCAACAGTTCTGAGACTTGGTCTCGTGTTCCAGCCAGGAGCCTCCAGGGCTAAGCGCGAGCCCCTCCCCTCATCTGTGGTGCGCACAGAACAAGTGTGTGAGCCAGCGTGGGCTGGGGCCTGTTCTCCAGCCTGGTGAGTCACTCCTTGTCGCTCAGATGAGAAGCGAGCCTGCTCCTCTTATCTGTGTCTGTGTCCTTTGATCTAAAGCCCCCCCCACCCTCATCACGAAACCAGCCCCTGGACCCTGGGCAGGACGGCGCCAAGAGTCCCCTGCCCTGCGGACCTCCCCAGAGGTCAGCTGCCGAGCAGAGTACTTGTTTTTTAAAGATTTTTAAAAATGTATTTCAAAGGCAGAGTCACAGAGAGGGAGAGACAGAGGTCTTCCATTTGCTGGTTCACTCCCCAAATGGCCGCAACAGCTGGGACTGGACCAGGCTGGAGCCAGGAGCCAGGGGCTTCTTCTTGGTCCCCCATGTGAGTGCAGGGGTCCAAGACCATCTTCTACTGCGTCCCCAGGCCATTAGCAGAGAGCTGGATGGGAAGTGGAGCAGCCGGGACTCGAACCAGGGCCCATACGCGATGCTGGCATTACGGGCAGCAGCTTTACTCACTATGCCACAGCGCTGGCCCCAAGAAGAGTAATTTTTAACATTTTCTGGATTTTTCCAAAAGATGAGGTTTTTGGTTTTTAAAACTTATGTATTTATTTGAAAAGCCAAGTTACAGAGAGAGAGGGAGAGAGAGAGGAGGGGGAGGTAGAGAGAGAGAGAGAAAGAGAAAAATCTTCCATTTGCTGATTCACTCCTCAAATGGCCACAACAGCCGGGCTAGAAACTGGAGCCAGGGTCTTTATCCAGGCCTCTCACATGGGTGCAGGAGCTCAAGCACTTGGGCCATCTTCTACTGCTTTCCCAGGCCATTAGCAGAGAGCTGGATGGGAAGTGGAGCAGCCAGGACTTGAACCTGCACCCGCATGGGATGCCAGTGCCGCCGGTGGCAGCTTAACCTGCTGGGGCCACAATGTGGGTGCTTTAAACCTGGCTGTTGGCAAAACTGAGCATGTGCCATCCTCCCTAAGACAGGCAGGTTTTGTAGGATTGAGGGGCCTTGGGGCATCACGTGGCCATTGACACACCTGCTCGCCATGGCAAATGCCTTCCTGGTAATCTCCCGGGGCTCACTGTGCCCCTCAGTAGCACAGCCCTGGGCAGGACGTCTCCAGCCTGAAAAGGGGGCCCGGGTCACAGCCCTCCCTGTCCATCCCACAGAAAGGGCCTCTGCCCTCGCCCCTCAACCCCGCAGTTCGCCTTACAGGTTCACCGCCCGTGGTGACACCTCCCGCCCTTCGACCTGCAGGCTCCTTCCCGTGGGGCATCGCCCACCCCCAGACCGTGGGGACGACCCTGCCGGCGGCCGGCTTTGATCTGGCTGCAGGATTGTGCTGTCTGCCAGATGGAGCCAAGCCCGCACACTCTCTGCTGGGAAGCAAAACCCTCCGGTGTTGGCCCTGCTAGGCGCGTGCACGGCGTGTGAACGTCGCTGCAGGAGCCGCCCGAGCTCGCCCGGCCGAGAAGCTGCGCAGCTCTCCCCGGCACCGGGCTGCACCGGACCCGGGGTCAGGGGCCTGGCGCTTCCAGCCTGGTGCCAGGCCCCGTCCCAGGTGCAAGCTCAGCCAGTCCCCACAAGGTCCCAGGAGCCGGGCCCCAGCTGTCACAAGAGATGGACCTCACACACCGGGCAATGAACTGCTTACACGTGAAGGGTCTGGTGGCCCGGAGGACATTCTTGGTTTGGGGAGCCCCTCCCTGCAGTCTGGTTCCAAGTCTCTCTGTCTTCCGGGGAGCAGCCCTCGTACCCTGACCAGTCTCTCTCCATTCCTGCCTTCTCCCAGCCTCAGGCAGCTGCCGACGCAATCCTGGCTCTGCAGGTTTGCCTGGTGTAGGCATTTCATGCAGGCAGAGCCGCAGGCTACGGGGTCGTTTGTGCCTGGCTCCCTTCACTGCGTGCTGTGCTCTTGGAAGTGTGTCTGTGGCATGGCCTAGAGGGGCGTCACTCCAGCTGCCCCACCGCGTGGGCAGGCCATGTGCACCAGCCGGTGGGCGCCAGGGCTGTCTCCTCCCACAGGCAGCCACAAGCACCCACCAGCATCTACCTGCTGGGGCCTGTTTTGATGATCCCATTGCACAGATGAGAAGCCCGAGTCCCCGAGAGGTTCAGTGTCCTGCTGGACCCGCGTGGGACTGGAAGGTTTTGGCTTTGGGGCTGCGGCCCTCGCCGCTCATGTCAGATCTCCCCTGCTTGCTTCCTCTTGCTCCCCGTTCCGGGTTTGAACCCATTTGAGACGATGCACCTGAGCAAGCAAAGCGGGGGCTGGGAGACTGCCGAATCTCAGCCTGCCCAGGGCGCTCGCGCCGTCTCCGTGGGCCGGGGTCCCCGACCGCAGCAGTAACAGCGCTGCATACACAGCACATAGCAGGTGCCGGCCCTGTCTCGCCAGAGTGAACAAATTAACTCGTCTAATCCTCCCAACAACCCTGGGCGCCGGTGTCTGCGGCGCGGCTGAGCCTCCGATGGGGATTTGTGTGCAATCTCCTGATTGAAGGAGGGCCCCTGGCGGGGTCGTGGGTCACGGAAGGACAGGAAGCCAGGCGGGGCTCGGGGCTTACCTGTGCTGCAGCGTCTGTCCTAGTGGTGGCCAGAAGGCCCCAGGCTGGGGCAGGGGCAGGGGGCCTAAGTTCCTGGGGTCTGCAGGCTCCTTCCTGGGTGGGCACAGTGCTGCTGAGGAAGTGCTGCAGGTGGGAGGGGTCCCCAGGGTCCCCCAGGTGACCTGGACTGTGACCCCCATTTTCTACCTGGGGAAACCAAGGCACGGATTATGCCTCTTGCCCAAGGCTGCACAGCTGCTGGGGGTGGGACCCGGAGCGGGAGCCCCAAGTCCGAAAGACTGTGAGTGGTACAAGGACACTCGTGTTCAGATGAAGGCTGCGTGGCTCCCGCAGGTGCACAACATGGATGGACGGTGGCAGGGAGGCCGCGGTGCCCGCAGTGGCTCCCCTCAAGCCAGGGTCCCCGCCTGCCAGCCCCACAGAGGTGCTGCTGGGCCCGCCTCCCCCTGTGCCTGCGAGGAAGCTAGCGAGGGGCCAGCGCCGCTGCGGCAGGAGCTCCCGCAGGCCTGCGCTGTCTCCCCAGGGGACGCTGGGCTCCGCAGCCTCCCCCACTTCCTCAAGGCTTCCTCGGGTGGGGTTTGCAGCCGTGAGCTCACCTGCAGCAGGTGCAGGCTCTAACAGGTGGCCACCTTACCTGGTCCCATCCAGCCCACACGTGTGGCTGCCACTCACTGTGTGGCCTGGGGAGGAGGTTGTAGTGAGACAGGCAGGTGCTGACTCTGGGGCTCACCGTCTCCTGGGCAGGGCTCCTCAGAACCCGGCTCCACCCGGGGGTCTCGTGGGGAGTGGCAGGGACCCATCCCTGCTGCCTCTGGGTTGGGCACCATCAGGGAGCTGGGTTGGAAGCTGAGCTGGGATCCAGCGGGCATCCAACACGAGAGGTGGGTGGCTCAAGAGGTGTCTTACCTGCTGCGCCGGGCGCCCCCACCCTGCCCCCCGCCCCCCCGGAACCCTCACACTCCCGGTTCAGACACAGGAATACAGAGGACGCTCATCCTCTCTAACTGCTGCGGGTTCTTCACATCACAGTAACTCCCGTACGACAGCCCATTTGTCACTTCGGCCATCGTTATCCACAGTGCCATGAGCATTGCCACCCTTGGTGGCCACAGCTTCTGTCTTCCTGGCCAGCAGGCCGTGGCTGTTCACTCCCCCTGCCGATCCCAGCCCTTCCTGGCTCTGGGAGTCTGGCCGCTCCAGGGACCCTGTGGGAGTGTCCTGCTGTGACTGGCTCGTTCCATTCAGTGCCTTCCAGGTTCGTCCATGTTGTCACATGGGTGGGAATCTCCCCGCCCCCGTCCAGGCTGGACAATGTGCCACTTGCAGGGGTGGACATTGGTGGGAGACCTCCATCTCATATCTGAGTGCCTGGGCTTGAGTCCTGCTCTGCTTCCGGTCTGGCTTCCTGCTCATGTGACCCTGGGAGGCAGCAGGCGACAGCTCAAGTACTTGGGTCCCTGCCACCCATGTGGGAGACCCAGATGGAGTTCCGGGCTCCTGGCTTTGACCTTGCCAAACTCCAGCTTTTGTGGGCATTTGAAGCAGCAGATGGAAGATCTCTTTCTGTGTCTGTTTCTCTGTCATTCTGCTTTTCAAATAAATAAAATAAACCCCATTATGTGGCTACGCCATGTTTTGATTGTCCACTCAGACAGTCGTTTGGCTCCTTCTGCCTTGTTACTGGGAGCTGTGCTACTTCGAGTGTTGGTGCACTGTGGCTGAGCCACAGAACTGCTGGACTGTGAGGGGTTCTGTGTCTAACCTTGGGGAAGTGCCTGCTGTTTGGAAGTTAATTCTTGGCTGGCGCCGTGGCTCAATAGGCTAATCCTCCGCCTTGCGGCGCCGGCACACCGGGTTCTAGTCCTGGACGGGGCGCCGGATTCTGTACCGGTTGCCCCTCTTCCAGGCCAGCTCTCTGCTGTGGCCCGGGAGTGCAGTGGAGGATGGCCCAAGTGCTTGGACCCTGCACCCCATGGGAGACCAGGAGAAGCACCTGGCTCCTGCCATCGGATCAGCGCAGTGCTCCGGCCGCAGCGGCCATTGGAGGGTGAACCAACGGCAAAGGAAGACCTTTCTCTCTGTCTCTCTCTCTCACTGTCCACTTTGCCTGTCAAAAAGAAAAAAAAAAAAAGAGAGAGAAGTTAATTCTTGGGGCCAGGATCGTGTTGCTGCCAGCTAAGCTGCCACTTGCAACACTGGCGTCTCATATCAGAGAGCCAGCTACAGTCCCGGCTGCTCCACATCCAGGCCAGCTCCCTGCTAATGTACCCGGGAAGGCAGCGGAAGTTGTTCCAAGTGCTTGGGTCCCTGCACCCACACGGGAGACCTGAATGGCGTTCCAGGCTCCTGGTTTTCACCTAGACCAACCCCAGCCGTTGTGGCCATTTGGGGAATGAACCAATGGATAGAAGACCTCTCCCCTGTCTCTCCCTCCCTCTCTCTCTCTCTCTTTCACACACACACACACACTCTGCCTGTCAAATAAATATTTTTTTATAAAGAAGTTTGTTTTTGATGTCTGCATTTGGGAAAAGGCTTTTCTGATTCGTGTGCAGAAGTAGAGGGGGAGCTGGGGGCAGGTGGGCAGGGTCTCCAAGGTGTGCAAGATGTGGGCCAGGGGCCTAAATGCCTCCGTAACTCCCTGCTCTGTCAGCCGTGCACCCTCAGCGGAAGCCGCCCGGCCCAGGAATAAGGGTGTAGGCAGAGAAGACCGGAGCTGAGGCTCTGCTTTTGGCTGCCCGGGGCCAGGGCCTCAGATGTAGAAAAACAGCTCCATAGCTCGCAAGCCAGGATCTGTGGCTCGAGATGGGATGGTTCCCCGGCGCCCGAAGCCCTCCTCCGTGGGGCGCGGCCATGGTATTTTCAGCCCGGAAGTCTCTGCAGGATGGGAGTCGCCCGACACCTACACAGACCATAAAATAATTTCCATAGGGCCGCCGCAGACCGCCTCCCGGGGAACACTGGGAGTGTCTGTGTGCCCTCCAGGAGTGGCATGGCCCCCGGGCCCGCCAGGGCCCCCGAACAAGGAGGGCTGCTGTGTGGGGCCAGGCAGGGTGGCCACCGGGAGCTGCGCGCCGTCTACCTGGAACAAGGCCTCCATCTCGGCCGGCCGGACGGCCCCCGACAGCACCGGGCATCTGAGAGGGCTTGATAAAGGCTGTCTGTCCGTCTCTTTGGGCCACTGTGGACTGTGACCATGGCCCGACTTCAGCAGCCCCAGCCTACCCAGGAGTCACCCACAAGGGCGGGGCCTGTGCTACAGAGGCCACGCCCCCGGGGACCCTGGCTCCTGGTGGCTCCCAGGGCCGCCCAGCTGTGAGAAGTCGGTGGCGGGGACCTCGGGGACCTTGGAATGGCTGCTTGGTGTCCAGACCCAGCCCAGCCCTGTTCCCGGGCCTGGGCAACCTCTTTGCTTCTTTCTGGGTTGGTTCCTGGGTCTGGGCCACACAAAGAGCCTGGGGCAGGGTAGGAACAAGCTGCTAGGGTGGGGAGGAGTGCACGCTGCTCCTGAGCAGCTTGGGATGGGACCCCTGCGAAGGCAGCACTGCCCCCACAGCTGCGGGTTTCCCCCTGTGGCCCTTGAGCAAGGTCCTTAACCTCTCTGAGCCTCCGTCACCGGATCCACCTGGACGCTGCCGTCAGAGAGCAGCTGGGACGCGAAAGGACAGCAGAAGCCGCCAGCTCCAGGTTCACCTGCTCTATAAGTGCAGCCGCCGACGGCAAGGGCGTGTGTCTGGGCGAGGGGTCCCTTAGGAGAAGCAAGGGGGCCCCTGCCGCTGTCCAGGCCCAGCTCCACCAGGGAGAGGGGACAGGCTGGGGTCCTGACATCACTGCCCCTGCCCACTGGGGTCTCCTGATGCCATCTGGCGGCTGTGAGCCGCCAGAGAGACACAGAGAGCAGGGGTGTCCGGCTTGGGTCCTGCCTGGAGGCCATGTGTGGGAAGTTGGAGGACGGGGCTGCCACGTGGAGGCGGGGCCAGTTTGGGTCCGACTGAGGGGACCCAGCCACAAAGTGCTCTGTCTGGATGGAGCTCCGGGGATCTGGCCAACGCCCACGCAGGGCTTTGCTCACCATAGGGTGAACCCCGCGGGTCAGTCTGGTTAAGAGGCTCAGGACAGGAGCCCAGGCCAGCCGAGCTCCAAGCCTGGCGGTCAGGTCGCCACACAGTCCCTGGCACCTGCTCTCTGCCCACACACCGTGGGGGTGTGACTGCTGGACCTGGAGCTCCCCCAGGGACGATTCAGGAGCAGAGCCGCTTTCCGCTTACCCAAAGCGGGGACCAGCGGAGGCGTGGATGTAGCTCGTGGCGGGCGTCCAGCACTGACCGCCCTGCGTGGGCAAGGCTTCGGGAGTCCACAGTGCTGCATGAACGCGTAGTCACATCTCTGCTTGGCGAGAACGGGACTGCAGGGGCTGGGAGGCGAGGCCCTGTGGAGTAGGCGAAGAAGCCCCGTGCGCGGCAGTTGGGGCACAGGTGGTGCAAAGGCCCTGGGCTTGAGCCTTCCTGGTGTCTGAGAGACAGCAGAGGCGACAGGTGGGGGCTGGGGGGCAGCTGGGGAGGAGCGGGTTCCAGACCTGGGGCTGAGGTGGTCTGACTCGGACAGCCAGGCAAGGTGGTTGGCTCGGCTGGGTGGGGCCCAGCGAGGGCTGGATCTGCCTCACTCTGGGAGTGGACGTTGCGGCTGGGGTGCTTCTGGGGTGTGGGGGAAGGAGAGGCCGGGACGCCTCCAGGGGTTCTGGTCGGGGCAACGGAGGGGGCAGAGGGGAGGATGGGCACCGGGCGCAGGGCCCAGCTGAGCTCCAGCTCCCGGGTGACGGTGGTGCTCACGCTGCCGCCAGCGAGGCCCCACACCCCGAGCAGGAGGCACCGCCCCTGGGCTGGAGGAGGGGTGCGTGCAGGGTCCTGTGGCACGTGGAGGGCAGCCGGCCAGCAGCCCGGGTGTCGGGGGGACCGACCTCGTAGAACCACAACGTCTCGGGCACACCAGGGGGGAGATGTTGCTTGAGGAAGCCTAAGACCACTCTTTTCTTTAACTGTGCACCTGTATGTACACATACACACTCACATATGTGCATACTCACATGTGCACACAGTAACACGTACACACAGTACACACACATGCATGTAATCACACATGCACACAGTCACACGTACACACAGTACACACGCATGCATGTACTCACACATGCACACACTCATACATGCACACAGTAACAGCACACACACTTACATATGTACATACACACAAACACTCCTACACCAACACATGTGCATTCACATGTACATATTCACACACAATCACACATGCATACACTTGTATACTCACACATGTGCACTCACACATGTACACATACATGTTCATATACGGACACAGTAGCACACATACACACTCACACATGTACGTACTCACACACGCACACACTCATACACTAACACATGTGCACTCACACGTACATACTCACACTCATACAGTTACACAGGCACACTCACACATGTACATACACAGCAAACACATTTCTACACTCACACATGTACACACTCAATACTAACACATGCGCACTCACATATGTACATACACACATGCTCATGCACTAACACAGTCACACATGCACTCATACGTGTACACACAGCACACACACTTGTACACTCACACACACATAAACTCACACTTGCTCATTTACATACTCACACATGCACTCACTACAGTCACACACACGTACACACTCGAGTACACACATTCATACACCCACACACACTCATACACTCACACATACACCCCCACACTCCCCACGTGCACACGTCACCCCCACACCCTGGCGTCCGGAGCACAAACACAACAATGTTTTCGAGGCTGTTGGTGACACGCGTCCACCTGCTCTAGACTGAACGCGCAGTTCCTGTCAGCCAAGCAGAGGCCCAGCGTCTCTGTCGGGAGACCTTCACCTTTGGCACCTCTCACAGGGACTCAGTGAGGCAGGAGAGGAGCAGCCCGGATCCAGCCCCTGCCGGGCTCCTGCCGCCTCGGAGGGGCTCCACCGAGCTTGGCGAGGGGCGAGAGAGCAGCAAGGCGGCGGCACGGGCGGCAGCACCAGGGGGAGTGCGTGACACAGGCGCGGGGCGGGGGGAAGCAGCGGCGAGCTGTGGTCTGACCGAGCGCGGGGCTCACTCTCGCTCCCACCTTCTCCCCACAACCAGGACGGCTCCAGGTCCCTGCCGTGAGGAAGCTCCCGGAGGTGCCTCCGTCCCTCCCTCCCCAGTCTCTCTCTCTGCCCTCACCTGGGCCACCTGGGAGGCAGGAGCTGGCGTCAGTTACTGGCCGAGGCCTCTGGGTGGCTCCACCTGCCCTAGGCTGGGAGCCGGGCACTGCCCTGGCGCACATCCCTCCTGCGCGTGGCAGCCGTAGGACTGGGAGGCCCTGGGCACACTGCTCCCGCCTCCATTCAGGGCAGCCCTGGGGGCACGGAGAGGCCCGTCTGCGTCCCCAGTCCCTGCATCTCGGCCACAGAGGTACAGACGCCAAGGATCTGGGGTGTGGGTCACATGAGGGCACGGGGCAAAGGGGGCACCTCCTGCACCCTTGGGAGGGGCCAGGGTGGAGGGAACGAGGCAGGAGTGCACTCTGCTCCCCGCCCCACACGGCTGGGAGGCCCCAGGCTGGGCCCCTTGTCCTCCTTCTCCCACGTCCAGGTGCAGCTGGGACTGGCCTGGGCGCCCCTCCAGCCAGAGTGGCTGGACTTGACCGTGACGACGCCAAGGGAGCCGTTTGGCCGGGCTGGGCTGAGCGGATGGGAAATGTTACCGAGCAGGCCCCGCAGTCTGGATTTTGTCGAACGCAGCTGTCTCAGGCCGGCTCCCAGGAGGGTGAACGCATCCAGCACCTGGCCGCACTTGGTGGGAACGGATGTCTGGGCCAGGGACTGGAAGGCCACTCTGAGGGGCCCTGGGGCGCCGTCCAGTCCTGTCCTGGGCCACTGCCCACCAGGCACGCCCGTTGAGGGTTTGCACGAAGCCTGGGCAGCAGCCTGCATCCCTGCTCGGTCCACAGTGCCCCGCAGGCCTCCCCTTACCAGGCCTGCACTGCGGCCCTGTGGCCAACAGGCGTGGGCAGTGGGCAGGAAGTAACCACAGCACCGATCCCTTAATGCCTGCCCAGTGAGGGCTGGGATTCTGTGTTTCTAGAATTTGTCACCATCCTGCTGGCACTCTCCCGCACGTGGGCCACCAGAGGAAGCTGTCGGGAGCCGCGTGGCTCCTGTGCCGTGAGTGGCGCCACGCTCACAGCCGAGGAATCTGTCACTCTGGAGAGAGCCTTCACCGGGTGGAAAACCATGATGAATACCTTCCCCTCCCCTGTCTCCCTTAATAACCGGCCCCTGCTTATCTGTCCGCCGCACCATCCATTCTTTTAAGCAACACAGAGAAACGGGCCACTGCCATCGAGAACCCAGCGTCCAGGGCCCCTCCTCTCTTCCACGCCGGCACCGGCTGGGAGGGCCGGGGCCGCCGGCAGGGGGCGCCGAGGGCTCGGCAAGAGCGAGGCGGTGGCTGCGGCAGGGCAGGCGTCCGCCCTTCAGGGGGACAGGGCCCCGGGCAGTGGCTGGCTACACTTGGGAGCGGGAGAGGGGAGGCTTCTGGGGCCTTCCAGCCCTCCCCGCTCTGGCCGTGCGTGGGCGCTGGCCACGCCAGGCTTTCTCCAGCCCTGTGTCCCTCTGGCTCCATCTGTGACACTGGCGCTTCTTGCAAGTGCAGAGCGAGGTTGCCAGGGGCCTGAGCCTCGAAGGCGTCCGTACGTGTGCAGACTCAGAGTGAGCCCGGCGGCCGGAGCCAACTTTCTCCTACAGGAAGGAACCAATCTCACTGCACGCAGCTCCTCTGCCTCGGCCGAAAGGCAGGCCGGGAGATTCCAGCCCCGTCCCCCTGTACTTGAACAGCGGAGTGGGCAGGGGCCAGGGGTCGGAACGGCCCTCCCTGGCTGATTCTCGGCTCCTACCTGCCAGCCCCTCAGCCGTGCCCCCTCCCCACTCCTGCCCGCTGGCCTCTGTCTCTGTCTCTGTCTCTCTCTCTCTTTCTCCCTTTCTCCCTTTCAGCTCTGATCTCAGCATCGGCTTGAGCTGCCCCCCACCCCAGCCTCATGGCAGCTCCCAGAAGCCTGGTGTGTCCAGGACCCTGGCTGAGCACCTGCACACTCTGGCCTCCTCAGGGACAGCTGCTCCCCTCTCTCTGGGTCTCTTGCCCGGCTCCCAAAATAGCCGGGCATGGCAGTGCCCAGGGCCTTCTCTGCCTCCGTGGGCCGAGCCTGCCTGCTGCCGGGAAGGCCTCCCCCTCCCCTGTGGTTGGCGAACTCATTTACAACCTTCAAGGCTCGTCCCCAAGGTCCCCTCCACTGGGAGGCCTTCCCTGGGCACTGTGGCGGCTCAGCTGGAGGGAGGGGCCCCCAGAGTGCCCTGGCTGGACAGCCACTGGACAGGGGCTTCCACGCGCAGGGCTGGGGGCTCAGAGCCTCGCGTCCTGGGTGCCCACCCCTTCCTCCTGTGGGCACTGCTGCCTGCCAGCTTCCTCAGGGGGCTTCTAGGCCGAGCACCCCCCGCCCCGGCTGGTCCTGTGTCGGCCCTAACTGATGGGCACAGCCGCAAAGCTCAAGGAGTCTGCGTGGGACTCGTCAGTCTGTCCGTCCGTCCGTCTGTCTGTGCCCTTTCCTGCGACACTGCACTCCCTCAGCGGGCACAGAGCAGACACAGCACTCCCCCCTGGGGCACAGCTGTAGGAGGACAGCTGCCTGTGGCCGCGCTCCATCCTGGGCAGGGGGCTGGGCAGCCAGGGAGTCCCAGCCTTGGTCCCCAGGCCCTGCCTCCACTCTCTGGGAAGTGTTTGCCCAGGCTAGCCCGGAGACAGCCTTTCGTTGTGACAAGTGACAGCACTGAGGAAGCTCCTTGGGCGAAGGGGCCCCTAGGGGCTGAGGCCTGGAGGCGGGAACTGGTGGGTGGGTGGTGGGAGACGGGAGGGCCGAGTAGCGTAGCTGTGGGGCAGGAGGGAGGCGGAGAGGCCTAACCCCCGTGTTCCAAGGGGCGTGGGCACCAGGATCGAGGTGGTTGTTGGCCTTTGCTCTAACCACCCCCAGGGACAGACAGGGAGGAGTGCATTGATGGGGCCCACACGGGACTGTAGCACCCGTGTGCACCATGGGCCTGCTGCTCTCCAGCCCAGAGGCTTCTGGGGGCCTGTCCCTAGCCCGTGCCCCACCCCAGCCACAGGGACAGCGTGAAGGGCAGCAGCCCCTGGGCCCCTGGTCACTTGTTCCGCAGTCACGGTCTCCGGACTTGCTAATTAGTGGGTCCCTGCACACCCAGCGCTGTGCCCGTCCCGACTTCACGCTCAGTCCCGGCGCCTCCCTGCCCGGGAGTAACGGTCACCTGCAGGTGTTTTTACGACGTCGGGGCCAGGGAACGCGCGAACAAATGCCACGATCTGTGTTTGCGGTCCCCTCCCTGCCGGCTTCTGTCTCAACAAGCCGGGGGCTGGGGCGAGGCCCGCAGATGTGCAGCCCGGGCGAGCCGCCAGCGGCTGCTTCCAGGCCGTGTTCCCCATCCCGGGCGGCACTAAGTGGCGTGCAGAAGCGGGGAAGCTCCGTGACAACTGGGGGCTCCGGGGTGCCCACAGGCGCGCCCGCTGGCCAACCGTCACCGGGATGTCCCAGAGCAGGTGGCCTGCCCCCCCCCGGGGGGGGCCGCCCCAGAAGTCATCGGGCACATTCTTCCCGACTGTGGTAACAACCTCTGCCCCCGGGGCCCCCACAGCTCCTCAGCAGCCAGCCGTGGCCCCATCTTAGAGATGTACACACTGAGGTCTGGCGCCAGCCGGAGCATGGGTCGCCGCCGGCGGGGTGGAGACACGGATATTTTAGGGTTGGGACCCCTGAGGTCACAGGGACAGGGTGACCACCTCCTCTGTGTCCCTCTCCCATGCTGAGCCTGGGCACGTGGGAGGAGCGGGAGCAGGAGGTGTCCCCCACGCTCCCCGGGTGACAGCCCAGGGGACAGAGGTGGGGGTGGCGGTGCCGTGGGAGGCTGCAGCACGCCTTCAGCCGAGAGTGAAGAGAGCATCCCGGGGGACACGCAGGGAGAAGACGGAGAGGGACAGGTGGTGGTCGGGGGCTGAGCAGCTGTCACTGGGTTGGGGGGGGACAGTCCTGGCCCCCGTCTGCCCTGGGGCATCACACAGACGAGGTTGATGCCTCTGTGTGTGAGGACTTCCTGGAGGAGGAGGCAGGGTCTGCGATGGGGCCAGGCTGCAGGGAGGGCTGGGGGGGTGGGGGTTGGGACTGGTTCCCTGACACCCAGGTCCCAGTTGCATGGCTGCCCAGAGTCTGCAGCCTGGAGCCTGCTGGAGGCCCCAGGGGCGGAGTGTGGAACCAGCCGCAGAGGATTCTCGCTTTAATTGTCAGCGTGGGGGTGGAGGGTTTATTACAAGCTGGGCCAACAGGGGTGTGCAGGCTGAGGGTGCCCCGAACCGTGAGGAAGCCTGGGGGCCCCCACCCTGGGGAGTCCCTGCCCACGTCCTGGCCCAGCTGGCAGACAACCCATCAACCACGGGGAGAGAGCCCAGGAGGCCGCGGGCAGCTGCTCCAGCTGCGCTCTGCCTGTGCCGAGCACCGGCTCATGACTGGGCCCCGCACCCCTGGGTGTCTGAAGGCCTGGGCGGGGTGGAGGTGCGGCCCCCTCACCCACTAGGAGCTTGCAGTCCACAGGGAGCAGGTGCCCTGCCCCGGGAGCTCACAGGACCCTTGTACAGGGGTGTGGAGCTGAGCGATAGCCTGGAGGAGGCAGCCCTCTGCTAGGGTGGGCTGAGAAGGAGACGCTGGGGAGTGCTTCAAGGGGAGGCTGTGGGTCAGAGGGTCTGGGGGTTTTGACTGTGACCGAGGTCTCGGGGACGGACCTCGGTGTCCCGGGCGTGGGGAGCCGGTGCCCGTGTGAACGGCGCTGTCTGGAGAATGGAGCCCTCAGACCCGCCTCACCCAGACCCCAAGGACGCTCCAGGGTCCTCGAGCACGGACCGAAGCCAGCAGCGGCCCCGGGGCCCCTCGGCGGGAGCTGGAGAAGCAGGGGATGGCGGTGGCCCTGGGGACACTGGACGTTCCAGTGTGGTGGAAACTAGACCACGGCCAGCAACAGGGCCCTGTGGGGCCTCACTTTACCCATTGGTAAGGCCAGGCGTTCCCTGGCACCGTCCATCCATCCTTCCGGCTCCCTGGGCCCGTCTGTGCGGCCGGGGTACAGAGAAGGGGGCTGCCGGCACCCCCACCCCTCCCCGCCCCTCCCCGCGCTCCAGAGGCAGAGCGTGACAAGTGCCAGGTTCTGCGGAGTAAACAGAATCAATGGGAAACCACTCTGGAAGTTACAGGCACAATTAACGCTGCCTGGCTCCCGGGCGAGGGCGGTGGTTGCCAAGTGCTTCCTGCAGCTAGCTGCGGGGCTGGGCGCACCCAGTCGTGCCACGGCCGCTTCACGTGCACGCGGAGGAGGCGTGGCCTCGAACCCCGTCTCCCACCGACTGAGCTCAACCCCTGCAGCTCATCCAGCCACGCTCCCCGGTGTGCACAGCCCAGAAACACCCTCTCCCGACCTAGCCGGAGACACGTGCTCACACACGCTCACACACTCACGCTCACATGTACACACACGCTCACACGTACACACACTCTCACACACTCATGCTCACACCTACACACACTCACACATATACACACTCACATGTACACTCACGCTCATACACCCCCACACACTCACACTCATGCTCACACACTCTTACCCACGCTCACACCCACGCTCACATTTACACAATGCTCACACACTTGCTCCCATGTACACACATGATCACACACATGCCCACATATGTGTTCACACACAGGCATGCTCGCACATGCTCATACAGCTCACACATGCACACTCACATGACTCAGACACACTCACACATACACACACTTACACACGTGTTCACACACATACATACATGCTCACACCACTCATAAACACACATACAGGCTCAAACAGCTCATACGTACACACGCTCACATGTGCTCATGCACACACACATGATGCTTACACACTTACACACTGGTGCTCACGCCCACACTCATGTGCGCACACTCACAGTCACCATCCTTGCAGCTCCCTGCTTGTCCTCGGACCCACACACTCCCCTGTGCTCCTCCTTGTCTCGGCTCCAGCGTGGAGCACTTACAAGGAGCAAGTGGGTAAACTGAGGCCGGGTGAGGGGAAAGGCGTGGCCCAGGATCCCCCAGGGCTTCGCCCACACCCTGCCGCGGGCGTAGCAGCTGCTGGTTCCCCTGGTTCTTGGCTCTGGCAGGTATCCCCTCTCCCCTGCGAGTGTGGACCACCTGCCTCTGTGGTCCAGGGGGGCTCCTTCCATGGTCCTGACAGGGCTGCCCCCCGCTGTGAGGCCCCAGAGAGAAAAGCAGCCTCCAGCCCACTGCCCGCTGGGTGGAAGCACCACGGAGCTGCCAGCACAGAGACACGGGCTGCAACCTGCTCCCCTCCCCGACTCCATCACTGTACCGGCCCGGGGTAGGCCCTGATCCACACAGCTACAGGCCCCGGAGTGGGGGCAAGAGTTTGGCACATGGGTCCAGTGGCTGCGTGGGACGCCTGCGCCCCGTATTGGAGAGCCCGGTTCCGGTTCCAGCCACTCCACACCGGCTCCAGCTTCCGGCGAATGTGCACCCAGGGAGCAGCAGACGGTGACTCAAGTCCTTGGGCCCCTGCCACCCATGCGGGAGACCAGATGGAGTTCTGGGCTCCTGACTATTGTGGCTATTTGAGGAGTGAACCAGCAGACGGAAGACTCTCTCTCTCTCTCTCTCTGTCTCCCTGTCTCAGGGTCGCTGTCTGTCTTTCAAATGAATTGGAAACAAACTGGAAGCAGTGAGGGTCGGGGGATGAGGCCTGAGCTCCGGCAGACTTGGGTTCAGTTCCCAGCAGGGCCATGAAGAGGCCTGTCCCCTGCACTGAGGCGGGGGGCTGCGTCCTTTCCCCCGTCCCCTGCAGAACCGCCCTCACCCAGCCCCGGCCCTTGCCCTGTCCTGCGTGGCCTGCACCAGGAGCCCCAGCAGGTTCCAGGGAGGGGGAGGGGCCGAGCCGAGCCTCCTGCTGCACGTGCGCCAGCCCAGGGGACTGTGCTCTGTGTGTCCCCCAGGCCTCAGGGGCACCTGGGCTGCGGCCTCCATGAATGGTGCCTTTATTAAACCCTTGTGGACTCAACCTTCGTGGACTGTCTGCTCTCTGGGAGGACCCTGCCTGCACCACACAGCCACGCCCCCCGCCCCAGGCCCCCTGCCCCTGGTTAACTCCAGTGTTCCCGGAAGGAGGTGGGGTAGGGGCAGAAGCTGAAGGGCCATGATAAAGGACCCTCCCTTTGCTGTTCCCACGGCCCTTGGCCACCCCTCCGGATCCATGGGTTAGAGCGAAGTCTGTACCTGCCGGGCGCCCAGGGCTGGGCAGGAGCCTCCCGTCCTGACTCTGCCAGGGCAGGGGACCACCCCACAGGGAATCCACAGGGGCCCCAGGGAGCCTGACCCATCTCCCCAAGCTCACCACCCAGCCCCTGCCTTCCCACCCTCACCCTGACTCTCCTGCGACCTCGCCCTGTGCAGAGAAAGCGCCAAGGACACAGACTACGCTGACAACGCTTCTGCAGGTAGCAGGGGGACAAATCGCTGCTGGTGCCACGCAAGGATCAATCGGGGCCCTGTTGCTGGCCACAGGCAACCGAGGCTGCTGCCCAGCCGCGTGGACAGGAGGCAGAATTAGGTAAAATACAATCGGAAATAATTGGCCCATCAGAGAGCGGCAGGACAAAGGCGCTGAAAAGAAAGAAAGCACCAAGACGGCTGAAGAGCCACAGCCCGGCTCCCCGGCGACTCAGACCCACAGATTCCTGGTGAGAGCGTCCTGTGGGCGCAGCTCTCTGCCCGGAGCCCCAGTTCCTTCCTTCCGGCAATAGAGGGAGGCTGCAGGAGGCAGCGGGCCCAGGGGCTCGCGTGGTCATTGGAGAGGCCGGCGGTGTGGACCAACGTGGCGGCGGCCAGCCTGGGGGTACCCGGCTTGGCTGGAAGCCATCGAGGAGGCCCAGGCGCCAGGCCATGGGGCCCGGGTGTGCAGAGAGCCAGGACAGCTGCCGGTGGTGAAGGCCCCGGCGGGGCCGGCATCGGGAACAGGCGTGAGATGCTGTCTGGGAGGCTGTGGCTTTGGCGCCACAAAGGCAGAGAGAGAGAGCCGGGTCCAGCAGAGAGTGCGTCCTACACAGCCTCCTGGGAGCGGTGCAGAGAGGCCCTCCCTCGGGGCAGGATCCCGTCTCGGCTTCCTCTGTGGGCTCCTGGAAGACACTCATTTCCACGAAGGAACCCCGGGCTCAGCTTTCACAGCCCTCCTTGGTGGGGCTGCAGCCCCCTGTCCCGGCATTGCAGCCCTGCTCCGCCAGCCCCTTGCTGTGTGACCCACATGGAGTCACTCAGCCCCTGGGTCAGCACAGCACACAGCCCCAGGAGAGGGGGATACAGCAGTTTTGTTTGGGGACCAAGTGAAGGCTCATGATAAACTGACCGAACTTGAGTGTGGGTCCCACGCAATTGTGTGTGTGTGGCAGGGGGCACCGGGCTAGGCTTGGGCTGGAGCCCCGGCTGTGCACGGCTGGGTAGGGCTGCTGGAGGCCCAGCCGTCTCCATAGGAACAGGCTGGAGAGGTTGGGGGAGGTGGGCAGGGGAGGTGGCAGTGGGGCTGGGAGGTGCCGTTCCTCATGTATATGAACTGGGGGCCCCGGCGGGGGCGGACCAAGGTGTGGGCTCCTCAGCAGCCTCGGGGGTCCCCCTTCAGGAAGCCCCATCTCGGGGGTCAGCAGCCCCAGAACCCAAAGATCAGAGGTGGCGAGAGGACGGCAGTCTGGAGAGGGCGGTGTGCTGCGGCCAGTTGCTAGGACACACGCTCTTCCCGAGGGGCCCATGGTAACCCTCATTCACTTATTCATTAATTCACTTAATCCATAAACACCTCGCGGGCAGTGCTGCAGGCCACCGGCTGTGGGGCACAGGGTTGAACCAGATGCTTCTTGGCCCTGCTGGGGTCAGGCACATGTGCAAAATCCATTAACACCAGGCAGGGAGTCGTGCTCAGGCCGGCTGATGATGCCGCAGCTCACTCGCTGGCTCCCAGGCCTGGGCTGGGACCCATGGCATGCCAGGGACCCCGAAGGGCTGAGGCTGGGGGCACCTGGCAGCCACAGGGGAGCAGAGAACAGGCGCTGTTCTCTTCCCGTGCAGGACACCCGAGAACTTGCTGGGAATACACTTGGATGCCAGTGCTGAGCCTCCTAAACAGGACGAAGCCCATCCAGGACGGCACCCACAACTCCGCCAGAGCTGTGTTTTCAGGTCTCCCAGCTGCAGGGGCTGGGGGCTGGGCGGTGGCACCTGCTCCCTTCCACAGACACAGACCTGCGCACTAGCGCGGAGGTGCTTCTGCCACAGGCACCCCGAAACATCCCAGCTGGGGCCCCGATGGAGGCACTCCTGGCAGGGGCTTGCGCTTCTGGCGGTCTCCTGAGCCTGTTTGCTCATGGGGCGGCTGCCCGCCGGGGGGTGTGGGCACCTGTGCCTGCTCCCAAGACTCAGCGTCAGGTCTGGGCATGACTCCTTCCTGGGTGGACCCGGTATAAGAAAAGGGGGATTCTTGCTCCGCGGTCTCTGTTTGCCAGGGCCAGGAGGCTGCAGAATGTTCTGGAACAGTTAAGAAGGGCTGTGCGTCCACAATGTTGAAAGCCGTTGCAACTCTGGGTCACCCTAATTCTGTCTTCCTTGAGCCCCTGCACATCTGTAGGCTTTGCACGCGTGTGCACACGCGTGCACATATGTATGGCCAGTGCCTCTCCCAGGGCTTGCACCCCAGGATCTTAGAGGTCTCCTCCTTGACCTCTTTGAGGGGAGGGGCCACGCTGCGGTGCACCTCTGAGCCCCTTCGGGGGCCCCTCGCACAGCCCCAGGCTCACGGGAGAGGCTTGGCGGCCGCTGGACAGATGAAAGACCGCATTTAGAGAGGTGAGCGCCTGTCTCACGGAAAATTAACTTCTGGGAATTTCTGATGAATGAAGAATTACCGTACATTTTGCCAAAGCCCGCTTTGGACAAGCAAAGTGATGAAAAGCCTCCTTCTTCCTCGGGTCCCCGATTTCCTCCCTCCTGGGCGGGGCAGGGGTCCCTGGTAACCCTTCCCGAGACGTGCACAGCATGACTGGGTGGCGCCCTTCAACGGGATCGACTCCTGACACCGACAATCAGACTTGCCATCCACGTGGACTCCCAGGCAAGAAGGCAGGGGGAAGTCTCTCGAACGGGATTGCCGCTGGCGAGATGTGTTGGGGAGAGGTGGGACCCCACCGAAGCCAGCACTGAACAGGGACCCAACCCCGCGAGCTTCCCGGGAGCGCGTGCTGCCGCGGGGGTAGGCGGTGAGCTCTTCTTACATCACCTGCGGGGACTCCCCGCCCCACAGCCCTGGAGAGCCAGGAGTGGGCCCGGGGCTGTCACACGCCTCTCGAGTCCCGCACACGAGGCCGGGCACGGGGTACGCGGTGCCACGGCCACGTCCTCAGCTCGGCCGCGGGCAACGCCACTTGAGACTGAAGAGCCTCTGTCTGATTGAATCGAAGCTGAACCTCCGCGTTCCCGAGTCTGTCCTCAGGCTCCGGGACCCCTCCCGGACATTGCCCTTTCCAGAGACGAACTTGAGCTGGGGCAGAGAGAGTGCCTCTCTCCCGGGCTTGCGGGAATCTCCTCGACCCGCCTCAAACACAGCCCCAAAGGGCCCTGGGGATGCATCCCGGGGGTCTTCACGCTCCTCCCTGCCCTGTCCACTCTCTTACTTCCCCTGGCTGGGCCACGAGGTCGGCCCTTGGATCTGAGATGACGCGGGTTTGAAGCCCAGCTCTGTGGGGTCTCCATGCTGTCCCGGTCCCCCTCTCGGGCTCTGCTGAGAGGCAGCTGCCTGGAATCTACACCCCAGGGGAGTAGAGGAGCGGCCTGCTCCTCCTGGGGTCTGCCTCCTGAAGGGGACATCGGGCCAGCTGACCTGAGCCTCTGGCCCTCGCAATGCTGAAGGCACAGTTTCGGAGGAGCAGGGGTCTCCATGCATCATGGGGGGAGGGTCTGGGGGCGCCTGAGTCCTCCCCGGAGCCTCAGGCTCCTTCCCTGTTCTGCTGGGGTAGGGGCAGTGGGAACACAGTCACCTCCCAGCAGCACAGCCTCAGGTGGGCAGAAGCAAAACATCACGGCTGGAGGTTCTCCCTGGAGAGGGCTGGCCCAGAGCAGGGCGGGGGTCGGGGGGGCAGGGACCCCTCTGGCCCTGATTCTGCCAGTGTTCTCGGCTGGGAGGTATGCGGGGTGGTCTCCGGCCGGCTGCCTTCCTGGGGTTTGGAGCGGAGGAGGAAGGGGCTGGGGGTGATGTTTCAGGACAGGTTCGCCCATCACCCGCTCCTCTGTTGCCCTAGCCAAGCGGGTCCCCGTCGTGGGGCCGCGGGCAGAGGGGTTGGGCTTGGAGAGCCAGATGACCCTTGCTACCTGTGAAAACCACCTGCCACCTGCCACACCTCTAGGGCGCACTGCCAGCTTCCTCGCTGGGGCGGGGGCAGGGGAGGGGGGTGCCGGGGTGGGGAGGGGTGCGGGTTGGCTCTTCGGAGCCCAGGCGCCCAGCCCCCAGGGTCTGCGTGCACACGGCAGACGGGCCAGCTCCTCCCCACGGGATTCGACTGGCATTTCCTTGCTTTCCGTGCAGCCTGAAGTCTGTGACAGCCACCAGCCTCCCCTCCCTGTCGCTCCCAGGCTCCCCTTTCACGGCGGCGTCTGCTTGTAGTCTCCTGAATTTACAAACGCTTTATTATTGAGACCAGAAAGAAAGCTGCCGGCTGGCAGGTCCTGTCAGGCAGGAAAGCCCCGCCCGCTGCTCGCAGCAGCCCTGCAGGGGGCTCTTGAGGAGGGTCCGCGGCAGCAGGCCCTGGCCTGCGCCGCGCGCCTGAGCTGGCTGCAGCTGTCGGAGGAAGGCCTTGTAAGACCAGCACTTTTCTGCGTGGAGACATGCGGGGTCCGTCTGGGGACAGGTGTGACATCCCCGTTTATAGACAAGGAACTGGGGCTGGCCCGGCGCCCTCCATGGGCTTGGAGAGGAGATGGATTAGGGAGCAGGTGCCCATCAGCCCAGGGGACACCCCCTCCCTCTAAGCCCGTGACATTTGGACACTGAGTCGCTTGCCTGGACTCACCCCCCCCACACACACACACACATACACACCCTACCCCTTTCCAGAACTGGGTAGGGAAGGAGGGCTCTAGAGGGAGAGCCCTGTCCTCGTGACCGCCCCAGGCAGCCCTCTACCTCCTCACGCGGCTGGCGGGAGCCCCAGCAGCCCTCAGCCCAGAGACTCCGGCCCTCCCGGGCTCTTGGCTAAGAACCCTGCCTGCCGGCTGCGGGATAATTTTGGAGACTGAGGTCAGGGGCGGCAGAGGGAGGGAAGAGGGGAAAGGTGAGTCAGGGAGACCTTGGCGGTCGCAGTGGACACTGGGACCTCCAGGCTTGGGCCTGCTGACCGCTGGGCAAGTGCTACTGTGCTGGACGAGGTGTCCTGACCTGAGCGAACAGTCTCAGGAAGAGGTGGAGGAGGAGGAACCAGGGGCACCGAGCACGCACCCAGCCTGTCCCAAAGCCGGCGCCATCGGGTCCTCTGTAGAGACCATCAGAGACGCCTGTCCGAGGGCCCCGTCCCAGGTGTGTCCACCCAGTAGACTTTCAGAAGCACACACTCTGGGCCTTTGGCCGGCTGGGCTTCCCACGCCCATCATGGGGACCGCAGAGTCTGTCCCCAGACCTGCCAGGGCCGGCGGGGTGGCTCTGAGGATGAAGTGCACTCCCTGCCGCCACCGCCCCAGGTTCCAAATAGCAAAGATGTGCCCCCAGCCCTGAACCGTGGGGAAGAGGAGGCAAGAACTGGGCGGGCACCTTCTCTGCACCTGGGACCCGAGTTCAGACTAAGCTATGCAAATCAAGCACCCTGGGACCCCTCCCCAAGTCCCGACCTGCCCGGAGGTTAAACACCCGCAGTCCCCTCCCAGCCCCTCTCCCTCCCTAGCTCCCAGCCTCCCTGATCCAGACTGCTGTGGGGGAGGCTCCAGCGGGGCTCTGAGCAGAGGCTGGGGGCTGCAGCAGGGTGCTGAGGGGACCCGGTGGAGTCCAGGGCGCACTCCCTCTCCCCAGGGTCTCTGACAGGGGAGGCTCCCCGGTAACCAGGGTGCTGAAGCCTCCCAGGAGGTCTGGCACATGCGCTGAGGACCGGGTGTGCAACTGTCTATGAGCTCGTGTGTGAGGTGCTGCATGTGTCACCGTGAACAAAGACTGCTGTGAGCCCGGAGTGTGTGTGTGTGTGTGTGTGCGCGCGCGCACGTATGTGAGACCAAGAGCCTGCGCCGTGCGGGCGGGCGGTGGACTGGGGGTGCGTGTGGGTGAGGATCAGGCGTGCCACACACATGTGCACCTGTGACTCAGGCCCCCGTGAGGCAGGCGTGTGTGGGTGGAGGTGACTGCATGTGTGTGCGGGTCCGTGGGATGACAAGGGTGCTTGTAGGTGTGCGTATGACTGTGTGCGTGCCGCTGCGGGAGCGGCCCAGGGTTCCGTGACTGCCAGCCGGTCGCTGTGTGTGTGCGTGTGCGTGTGTGCTGCAGTGTGTTTGGGTTGTAGTGTGCGTTTGTGTTGCACGTGTGTGTGCTACAGCAGGTGTGTCTGCATTTTCCGGCCTCCTCGTGGCTCCAGCCGGCGGGGACCTGCGGCTTTTCCTCACCGTTTTTCTGAGTGCGTGTGTGACTACCTGCACATTGCGTATCTTGGTGGTGTGCCTTTGCGTCTTGCTGGGTGTGTGACCCGTGGCCCCTGCACTACACGGGGCCTAGGCGATGGGCATCCGGGCGCTTCTACACTCCGAGGACTTGCTCCTGCGCCCCTGCGGGTCTGCGGCCCGGCCCGGGGACTGTGCTGGCGACAGGTCCTAAGCTGGCCAGTGCGTATGTGCGGCACATGTGCGAAACGTGCGCGGGGTACCTGCGCCCGTCCAGCCAAGTGTGCGCCCGTGTGCGCGATCGGTTTCCGGGACGCAGCAGTGGTGGGGGGCGGCCCCGCGAGGGGCGGGGGTCACCGGGACTGGCCGGCGCCGGCCCCGTGCACGCGAAGGCGGGGGCGGGGGGCGGGGGCCGGCGGGGGGGGGGGCGGTACGAAAAGAGCGGCGCGCGCGGCTGCGGCGGCAGCTCCTCGGCGGCAGCGGCGGAGAGCGCAGCGCGCAGCCCGGTGCAGCCCTGGCTTTCCCCTCGCCTCGCGCCCGCGCCCCCTTCCGCGTCCGCAACCAGAAGCCCAGCGCGGCGCCCGGAGCCGGACCTGCGCCCGCACCTCTCCCGGGACCGCGACCCCGGCCGCCCCGCGATGACCGCGACCGAAGCCCTCCTGCGCGTCCTCTTGCTCCTGCTGGCTTTCGGCCACAGCACCTATGGTGAGCCCCTGGGCGGCCGGGCCCGCGCCCCCTCTGGGGAAGCCTGCGACGCCCCGCCGGCCGCCCCGTGCCCCGCGCGCCACGCGCCACGCGCCCCAACTCCGGCCGCTCCCGCCTAACCCTAAGCCCCGCGCTGTGCCTGCCTCGCCCTCCCTCCCGCCCTCGCGTGCCAGGTCCGCCCGTGGGTCCCGGGGGGTGGGCGGCGAGCTTGGGACCCCCGCAGCCCCATCCCTTCCCGCCTGGCAGAAGTGGCGCTTGAAGGGGTGTCGGTGCGCTGAGAGGAGGCATGGAAAAAACGCGGCGATGTGCGGTGATGTGCGGGAGTCTTCCGTGATGATGCGCTGGGGGGCAACTTGGGGGTGTCCCTGCGTGTGCATCCCCGGGGAACAGGTCTCTGGGGGCAGCGGGGGTTGACTTTGTGGTCCTAGCCCCCCAAAGCCCAACAAGAGAGAGCCTGTGCCCCTCCTGCGAGGCGCGTCTCTCTAGGTGAGGGGCTGCGACACTTCTGTCTGCAGTGGCCATCTGTCTCTGACAGCGAAGAGTGGCCCCCTTCCCGCAGCGCCCCCGCCCCCGCTGCGCGGGGCCGTGGGGGGCCGTGGGGGGCCATGTGGAGAGCTGGTTGAATGATGTGTGCAGTAGGTGCCTATGCAGGCGTCAGAATCTCTTAGTGTTGGAATCTCAGCCGGCCCTGGGTGTAACTGTTGGAGTTGTTTTCTTAACATAAGGAGTCGTGGGGGGACTTCTGACCTGGGTGCTTGGCTTAACTGCATAACCTTGCAAAAACACAAAGCTCACACACCTCACCTGTGGACTGCCAGGTGAACCTGCTAGGGCTTTCCCAGGGTTCACCACCTCGGGTCTACCTCCACGTTAGCATCAGCTACTTTGCAAAGCGTGAGGGTTCGGCTGAGCATCCAGGGTCAAAATCTTCCCCTTGGTGGTCTCTGCCCCCCTAACCGCAGCGTGTTGGGGTTCTGTGTTGTCTTTGGGGGAACAGGGGCCCTGTCTTGCACCCAAGGTCCCAGGAGCACACACAGCTTCTAAACAGCGTGTCAGGCTGGTGGGACCCATGGGAGGCTGGAGCCAGCGGGGGTGGGGTGGGGTGTGGGGAGGGGGCTTTCCCTGGGCCTCTGGGGCGAGACTGTGGGGTCAGTTGTGTGACGTTCCCTGTGCCTCAGGGGCTGAATGTTTCCCGGCCTGCGACCCCCAAAATGGATTCTGCGAGGATGACAATGTGTGCAGGTACAGAGCCGCTCCCGAGGCAGCTGGGGGCGGTGGGGGGAGCCACAGAATGGGGGTGGGGGAGGCACAGTCCTGGGAGTCAGGCTGGGGGGGGGGTGCTGCGGCAAACAGCGTCCCTGGTTCTGCAGAGCCCCGGTGGGGGAGACGGTGGGGGAGACGGGAGACGCAGGCAGGGGATGGGGGCAGCCACAGCTCCTGTCTCCCTTCTCCGAAGTGGGGGGGGGGGTGTCAGGGGAGCGCCTTGCCAGCAAGACCACTGCGGGCCACTGCGACAAAACGAAGTGACCTCCCCCCCCCCCCCGCTGCCCTGCCCTCTAGGACCCCCTGCGTCTGCCCCCAAGCTTGTTTTTTTCTTTTCTTTTTTTCTTCAGTTTTGACGTCCAGGTGACTGCTGACCCCTGGCCTGGGCCCTGTGCAGACTCCCAAGGGCTCTGGGTCCACTGAAGGCAGCCAGCTCCCTCCCCACCCAGACCCCCCTCACGGGTCTCCATCCTTCTTGCTCCGCACAGGTGCCAGCCTGGCTGGCAAGGCCCCCTGTGTGACCAGTGCGAGACCTCTCCTGGCTGCGTTAATGGACTCTGTGAAGAACCCTGGCAGTGCATTTGCAAGGAGGGCTGGGACGGGAAACTCTGCGATATAGGTTGGCACTCCCCTCTGCCTGCGCCCAGCCCCCTCCCTGCACCCCGCCTGCCAGCCCCCTAGCGCCTGTTCCTGCTCTTCTGGGGGAGGGTCTTGGGTCTGTTCACCGGCCCCCACCCGCACGGCCAGCACCTAGACCCCAGAGAAGGCACAGGGCTAGGGGCCCACGGAGCTGCCCGTTGAATAAAGCTCGCACCACACGCAAAGCTGAGATCCCAGGCAACCTGGGCAGGGCCCGGAGCCCAGAGAAGAGCAAGGGGTCTCAGCTCAGACTGAGAAAATCCCACGCAGCCCTGCGGGGAGGCTGCAGAAAGCAGCCAGCCAGCAAACAGCCGGGGGAGGGGTCCTTGGGGCTGTGCACGGGGGGGGGGGGGGGGGGGGGGGGCAGGGAGCTGAGATGCCGCACGCTAGGGTGAGGGACCCTGGGGGCGGGGGTGGTGGTGGTGGTGTGAGGGCAGAGGTCAGGTGCAGGCTGGGAAAGGCAGGCAGGGTTGGGGGCGGATGGGGTTTATCTGTTGCTTTCATTAATTTCTGCACTCTTGGTCCTCCATTAATTGCCCCGCGCGGTTGCGAGCTGCCTGGGGCTGCCTTTCCAGGCTGCAGAATCTTCATCTGCGCCCATTCGCACCTGGCAAAACCTGCTCCAAAGTCCGGGCAAACTAAAGTCCTCGAAAAAACTCCCAGGAGCGCAGGCGGCTGCTTCCAACGTCAGCGCCACACGTGGTGGAGATAGGGAAACTGAGGCTCCGAGACCAGGAGCCCCCACCCCGCCCCGGCTCCCGATAGTGCCAGGTTTTCCCCGCAGCTGACTCACGCTGGGCAGGCAGCTTGGAGCGGCGGCGGCGGCAGCAGCAGTGTCTCTGCGCTGTTTGGGAATCCAGGGGGTCCCAGGAAAAGCCACCATCTGGGACCAGGGTTAGCCTTTCAGCCTGGAGCCGAGCCCTCTTTGGGGTCCAAATTCAGAGCCCCCCACACCCCCTACCCCACAGAGTTTTCTAGACAATGCTTCTCCCTCTGGGAGCCCGCTGGGTCCACCGTGGCTCTGTGCCTGGGGATGGCCCAGGGTCCCAGAGAGGAGCGAGCCCCTGCCTTCTCTGTCCCGGCAGAGACCCCACCCCCCTGCCTCCTCTCTGCCCTCTGCCTGCAGCCGCGTCCCGGCCAGGCCGGCTGGTCCTGCCGCACAGCTGAGCCCGTGGGGAGAGGAGCAGGATGGGTGGGGGTGACCTGCTCTCGGGCTTACATTTGGAGATTCTGAGCAAGTGAGCGAGCGAGCGAGAGGCAGGAGAGCTGGGAGCAGAGAATTCGGAGCCGGCCGCGGAGCGAGGCTGGCCAAGCTGCGCATTGTCCGTGCTGCCCCGAGATAAATCCTCTCTCCGTCTCCTTGCACGGAGCCGGGAGAGGCCATTCCCAGGCGCGCAGGCTTCCTGTTGCCGACTGCTGTCTCTCTCGCTCTCTGAGCTAGGGCCTGGGTCTCTTTGAAATCAGAGGGGGGTGGGCAGAGCCCCCTGCCCCCCAGCCTGCTGCGCTCTCCTGTCTCTGCCGGCCCTGGCTCTCTGCTCTGCAGCCGTGGTCACTCCGATGGCAGCAAACCCCAGCTGAGAGCCCCCCTCCCCCAGGAGGGAGAGCCCCTCTTTACAGGGGGGAAACGGACAGGACAAGGGTCGGCTCCTGGCCCTGCCGGAGAGCTGAGGTTTCAGGGGGCCCTGGCCCAGGCCCTCCCGGGCTTGCCAAGGCCTAATAATGAGTGCGCGAAGACGGTGGGAAAGCGCCAGCGCTCCCGGGTGCTACCTGCACTGCGTCTGGAAGGCACGGGCTTTTCATCCTGCCTCGCTCTGGGCCCAGCAGAGAGGAGCCAGAGCTGTGGCTGTCGCAGCTCCCCTGTCCCAGCGGGGGTCTGTGTTGGAAGGTGTGATGCACAGGTGGTCGTCCCAGGGGTTCCAAACGTGCGAAACGGGACGTGGCGGCTCAGGCCTTTTCTTGGTGGTGGTGGTGGTGGGGGGCATTGCCTCTTCATGTCGCTGGTCCGGAGGCTGAGCCATGCCGGGAAGAGGGTGTAGCCGTCTTGGGATGAATGACCTGATCCCAGGAAACCCCCTCAGCGCCCTGAGCCCCAGCTCACTCACTCCAGGGGCTCTGGGGGGACAGCTGCCCTCTGTCTAGAGACCCCTGCTCGCTGGCCACAGGCAGAGCCCTTTGGGGGCGCTGAGGCCTGCCTGCCTTTGCTCCCCTCAGATGTCCGGGCCTGCACCTCCGCCCCCTGCGCCAACAACGGCACCTGCGTGAACCTGGACGGCGGCCTGTACGAGTGCTCCTGCGTTGCCGGCTTCTCGGGAAAGCACTGCCAGCACAAGCCCGGGCCCTGCGTGATCAATGGGTAAATGCCCCCCCCAGTCCTGCCCCCCCAAGACCCTTTCAGCCTCACCCTGTGGGACCCATCGCCTGACAAAAGACCAAGTAAGTGCTCGGCCGGCCCTCCGCCCTCGGTGGGCCACCCCAGATCGCGGTATTTACGGGGGAAATGTGTCATTTCCATAATTCTTTCAAAGGACCCTGCCGTCCCCAGCCCTGGCCTGTGTGAATGACAGTACGTTGGGGCCGGAGCTGTGTGATTTTCTAAAGGGAGGATAATAGGAATCAGAGCGCGGCGGGACCCACTTCCCACATGTCTCAGGACCACTGGGGGGCCTGGGGGGCTCTGCGATCGATTGGTGGGGGCGATCCTGACTCTGCCCCCCCCCCCGTGCCTCCCTCCGTGACGGCCGTCCAGGGCTGAGACTGGGACAGGTCCCGCTGGCCCTGTGGGGGAGGGGGTCAGCCCCAGTGGTGGGGGGGAGGGGGCGAGGAGGGCGGCCGCTGAACTCCAGTTAACAAGCAGGGGGACACACAGAGGAGACCCTTAGAGGTTTTGCTTCTCTCTCTAACACACTGGAGCCAGCGGTCCTCGAGACCCCATTCTCCGCCCCCCCCCCCCCCCCGAGCCCCCGGCTGAAGTAGCAGCGCTGGTTTGTGGTGTGTGGAGGCCCTGTCTTCCTTGGAGTTGCAGCATTTATCAGATGACAAAGGACTCGCAGGAAGCGCGTGCTCTGCTTTGAGCAAACAGCTCGGGCTGCAGGCGGCCCCGGGTGAAGGGACCACGCGCCGGCACAGGGAGACCTTGTCCCCGAGGGGCCCCCACACAACAGCCAATGCAAATAGCAAGGAGGGTGGAGGCAGTGGTGGGGGTGTGGCCCGCAGCAGATCTGTGGGGGTAGGGAGTGGGGGGCTGCGGCAGGGATGCCCCTTGCCTGGTCCTGCCGCAGCCCCCTCCCACCCCCTTCCCCAGAACAGAGCGAGGGGGCAGGGGGCTTGCTCCAGACCCTGGCCAGTCGCCGCTGATGTGGCCTCTGCCAGCCCAAGTATCCCCACCTGTCCGGGGAGTAGAGCCGTCAGGTAAAGTGAGAGGTGGGAGTCCTGGTGTGTTCCAGGTGGGCTTCGTGACGAGGGGGAGGTGTGCACCCACGGCCTCGAGCAGCCGGTGAGCCCCTCTCAGACAGGCGCCCACTCCCCGGGACCTCTGCGTGCCTGCCTCCCTCACCTGCCCCTTTTGTCAGGCCTGGATCTTCCCACCGCCCGAGGAGGAGCCGAGGAGCCGAGAAGCCCAACCCTGGTGCCGCCCCGCCCTCCCCCTGCACCTGCAGCTGTCCTAGCCCAGCCCCGAGGGCACTTTACCGTGTTCCCGTTGTGTTGCAGCTCCCCCTGTCAGCACGGAGGCACCTGCGTGGACGATGAGGGCCGGGCCTCCCACGCCTCCTGCCTGTGCCCCCCTGGCTTCTCAGGCAACTTCTGCGAGATCGTGGCCACCAGCTGCACCCCCAACCCGTGCGAGAATGACGGCGTGTGCACCGACATCGGGGGCGACTTCCGCTGCCGCTGCCCGGCCGGCTTCATCGACAAGACCTGCAGCCGCCCGGTGACCAACTGCGCCAGCAGCCCCTGCCAGAACGGGGGCACCTGCCTGCAGCACACCCAGGTGAGCTACGAGTGTCTGTGCAGGCCCGAGTTCACGGGACCCACCTGCGCCAAGAAGCGCGCGCCGAGCCCCCAGCAGGTCACGCGTCTGCCCAGCGGCTATGGGCTGACCTACCGCCTGACCCCTGGGGTGCACGAGCTACCCGTGCCCCAGCCCGAGCACCGTATCCTCAAGGTGTCCATGAAAGAGCTCAACAAGAGCACCCCTCTCCTCACCGAGGGCCAGGCCATCTGCTTCACCGTCCTGGGCGTGCTCACCAGTCTGGTGGTGCTGGGCACCGTGGGCATCGTCTTCCTCAACAAGTGCGAGGCCTGGGTGTCCAACCTGCGCTACAACCACATGCTGCGCAAGAAGCAGAACCTGCTGCTGCAGTACAACAGCGGCGAGGACCTGGCCGTCAACATCATCTTCCCCGAGAAGATCGACATGGCCACCTTCAGCAAGGAGGCCGGCGACGAGGAGATCTGAGCGGCGTCCCCCGGGCCCCCCCCTGCTCGCGGGCTTGCGCAGAGCTCACTATATGCGGTCTGTCTTCATCTTTGTGGTGGAATTCGCTATCTTGTGTGTTGAGTCTGGTGGACGCTACGCTTACATATATTGTCTTTGTGTTGCTGTGTGACAAGGCGCACCTGCTAAGAACCCTCCCTCTGCTCCCTCTCGCTCGCTCTCTCTCTCTCTCAGTGCATGATCCCGAAGAATAATAAGAATAATAATAAGAATTTCATCTTTAAACTCCTAAGAGAAATAAGTATGTTATTCTAATCTCTAAACTTAAACGAAATATCAAAAAATACCATAAAAAAACAAGGCAACAGGACCAGGGCTCGGTGCCGACGCCCCTCCCCAGGAGGGGTCTCGGACGCGGGGCCCTCGTGAAACCGTTACGAGTGCTGTGCACGACCACCCACTGTGACAAGGGCTTAAAACCTCTTCCGTTCGTTAATTCTCACACGCCACATCCAACTCGCACTCACATCTAGTCCAGCACCGTAACCCTAGGTCTTTTGATTGAGTTCACCTTTTGCAGAGTGCGGAGGCTGTGTGTCAGGCAGAGAGCCCCCGGTTGGCTGCTGGCGGGCGGGCACCCTCCCAGCCCTGCCACTAACTCGCTGCGAGACCCCTGGCGAGTCCCCTCCCAGCCCCGGGCCCACCTCCTTGCCCCTCTAGAGGGAGGGGCCGGACAGCCACCACCACCTTGGAGGTCCTCTCTAGCCCCCTAGACCCTGAATTAGCAACGGGGGAGGGGAATGAACCAAAAACACTCCCTGACCCTGGTAATGAGGATCTAAGGAAGACTACGTCTCGTCCTGGGATCCGAAAGGTTTTGCCTATCCTGGATGCACACTTGATATTTTGGAGTTGATCCTAACTGCATTTCTCCAAGTGGGGGACCTCCCAGCCACCTCCCACTTGGGAAAGATTGGCCCCTGTCATTCCCCCGCCCCTCCCCCAAGCCCCAACACTGCACCTGCCTTTGACCTTAGAGATTAGAGTTGTCCCTGGAAATTTGCACCTTGAACCACAAGTGCCCCTGGCAAAAGTCTGAGCAGCAACACAAACCCCCCCAGGTTTTCAGGGGTCCAGTGGAAAGGGCCTCTTGTGGGGTGCTCTGTCCTGTGGCAGAAGCACGACACCTGGCCACACAGCCACGGATTTATGTTTGTGTTGCTTAGTTAATAACCCTCAGATCCCAAAAGACCTAGCCAGCTTCTGAATTCTGAATTTGACTTTTTTTTTTTTTTTAAAAAGAGCATCTATCTTTTTTGCAAAAAAATAGAAGGAAATGGGACAGAGCTCCGTGTAGCTTTCCAGCTCCACACAGGGGCCGGGAGCTCTGCAGCCCTTGGGTACCAGTGAGGAATATTTTGCTTCTTAAATGATTTGGATAGGAAGCTAGAGTCTTAGCTTTATTACGAATGACCTGCCGTGTTCACCTTGCTCTGAGCCATCATCACCTTCATCACCTGTGGCCATTCCAGTCACCTGCGCCACCGGCACACTTGATCAATGACATTCTCATCCCCGACCTTGTCATCTTGTCATGAAGCCCGACCAGCATCTCCCCCAAGCTCCCCCTCGCCTCCATCTCCATCCCGGAGACCCCCAGTCCCCTGCTGAGCCCCTCCCTACCGTCCAGACCCCTCCCAGTCTCACTCCCCAACCTGTACCCCTGCCCAGCCCGGCCTGTCTGCTCCCAGACCCTGGCTTCCCCACCCCCACCCCGGGACCCACGTCCTACTCCTCAGAGATCATTCGAGTCATCTCCCCATCTCATTTTGAGTTCGTTTTAAGAAATTTTAAAAAGACCAAAAAAAGGAAATGTTGGCACGTGTCAGGCGGGGGTCTGGTTCCCTGCCTGGCCTCTCTCAGCGTGAGACCTGGGCCGAGGCTGCTAACACTTCTGTTCCTCAGTTTCCCCCTGTGCGACATTGTGGGACCGGGCAGAGGAAGCCGGCAGACCCTCTGCCCTGGCCCTGGCTCGGTCCTCCGTCAGCTCCACCGCTCACTCACTCACCTTCCACCGTCCATTTCCCAAGCACCTGCTGAGTGCGCCGCGGCTGGGCGGGGGACGGGCATGCGCCCCCAGGCAGCCCGGTGGGTCGGTTCCAGCCGTGGGCGGGGCGTGTCCTCCCCCTCCGCCTCCCTGGCCGCGCCACCACCTCCCGTCCCCTCCCACCCAGCGTCCCCAGGCGCAGCCTCGCCTCGGTCCCCACATCCCACGGCCCCGCACTCCGCGGGGAGCCGGTTCCGCTGAGAGTGTCGGGGTCCCTGACTGCCCGTCCACACGCCGCGTGTGCGACCTAGCGTGTAGTTTACGCCACAAACGGTGAGGCTCAAAGAGAGCTGTCTCAGACATCTCTAATTCGGCCCCAAATTGAGAAAGGAGGAAGAGGCGCGATGATGATTTTGTGACCAAAACGCTCACGGGATGTCCGCGGCACGCTCTCTAGCTTTCCCGTTTACCCAAATCCAGACATGCAAAAAGAAAAAAACAACCTTGTTTATTCCAAAATAAACAACAAGGGCTAACTCTGTCCGCCTCTCTGACTTACTGTGCTCTGCGGCCTGCGGGGGTGGGGGTGGGGGGTGGGCCGTGCCCCCCAGGGCCCTGCCATGGCCCTGTACCGGCCAGTAGGCCACTTGGTTCTGCCTGTCACCCCCTTTCTAGACAGAAAGGGGGGTGGGGTCCTTGGAGTCTGGGGGTTTCCTGCCCCCAGGGCCTCGGCCAGCCTGTCTCCCTAAGAGTGGCTGTTGGTGGGTGGCCTGGATGGAGCTGGGACACATGGGTGATGGGGGAGGAAGGACTCCACAGGTGCACACTCAGGCCCCCCCCACCCTATGCATCAAGTTGCAGCCTCAAACTGTGGGCACCCCGAGGCCTGCACCTGCTCCCAGCCCAGGGCTTGCTGCAGGGGTGAGTGGCCGCCTTGGGTAGGGCAGATGTGGTTCTTTTGCCCCCTGGAGGGAGGTTGGCCCTTTAGTGGCAGGTGCCTGGGCCTCACTCGGGCCCTGTGGGTGTTGGGGGCCCTGCTCCTTTTGCAGGCCAGGGAGCCAGTACCTGCTCACTCAGCTGAGTCAGCTCCCACAGAGCGCCGCCCCCCAGGGACCCGATGGCTGGAGGCAGCCTTGCCTGGGGTCTCATCTTCACTTCCTTTGTGAGGAGACCCTCCCCCTCCCAGGGGGGTTTCCTCCAGCAGTTGCTGCCACGCCCACCCAACTGCCCAGGTCTGGACTTTTGGCATCCCCAAGATACCTTCCTCTCTCTCCCAGCCCCAGGCCCTCTCCCTCTGCGGTCCACGCCCAACTCAGAACACACAGCTGGAAATGGGGGAGGGGAAGTGTTTCCTGGAAGGATAAGCCACAAAGTTGGGCTCATAGTGGAGAAGCTTCTAGCAAAGGGTTGAGTCGCTCAGGAAATAGTGAACCCAAGGCAGCAGGCCGGAAAGGCTCCTAACCTGGGAGGGAGCCGGGAAGGGACAGCGCAGCCTGGCTGGCCCACAGGCTGGAGAGCAGAGGGAAGTGTCGGCCCGCCAGCCCTAAACCAGCCACCTGGCAGTCAGACACAGACGGGATCCGTCCATTATATTGTTTTCAGGGACTGTCTCTTTAAACAAAAATTATTTGAGGGGCTGCCACTGTGGCATAGGAGGTTAAGCATCCACCTGCGGTGCCCGCGTCCCACATGGGCGCTGGTTCTAGTCCCAGCTGCTTCTCTTCCAATCTAGCTCTCTGCTATGGCCTAGGAAAGCACTAGAAGATGGCCCAAGTGCTTGGGCCCCTGCACCTGCGTGGGAGACCTGGAAGAAGCTCCTGGCTCCTGGCTCTGGATCGGCCCAGCTCTGGCCGTTGTGGCCATTTGGGGAGTGAACCAGAGGATAGAAGACCTCTGTCTCTCTCTCGCCCTCTCTCTGTATCTCTGCCTCTCAAGTAAATAAATAAATTAAAATTTTTTTTAAATTTGAAAGGTACAGTGACAGAGAGACAGGGAGAGACACAGAAAGGGAGATCTTCCTTCTGCTGGTTCACTCCCCAAATGCCTGCGGCAGCCTGGGCTGGGCCAGGCCGAAGCCAACAGCCAGGGGCTCCAGCTGGGTGGCAGGCACCCTATGCCGGGTCTATCTTCTGCTGCCGCCCAGGCACAGCGGTAGGGAATCGGAGTGGAAAGTGGAGCTGGGACTTGGGCCTGGGCACTCTGATGAGGACTGCCAGTGTCCCAAGCGGCAGTGTAACCCGTGGCACCGCGACATTCGTCCCAACGAAGGGGATTTAATGTCCTTTTCCCTGAGAAGGGACACAAGAGTCCCCAACAATGTGATGAAAAGGCATTGGGAAGCAGTCGGAGTTTTTAAGAACTTTGTGTTCCAGTGGAACATTTTCCGGGACAGCCAGGTCGCTGAGTAGCAGTGAACCTAGGAAAGGTGAGCATGGGAGTCCCCTGCCAGACAACCTGCAGTCAGGCCCGCCCCAGGGCAGAGGCCCAGGCGGAAGGCCCAGCAGCCTCGATGGGCCCGAGGGTGGGTTCGGAGGGGTTACTGCTGTGAGGGGCTCCTGTGCCTCAGCCAGAGCTCGGGAGCAGCCCTGGGAAATCCCCAGTGACCCCCAGGTGAAAGAGGCACCAAGCAGCTCTTGGGACAGGTCATGGAAGGTTCCAGAAGGAGAGTGGACAAGGAAGGAGGAGCCACTGGGACAGGGAATAAAGAGCAAGTTGGCGTAGTGGGTAAAGCCGCCACCTGCAGTGCCAGCATCTCATATGATTGCTGGTTCGAGTCCCGGCAGCTCCACTTCTGATCCAGCTCTCTGCTGTGGCCTGAGAAAGCAGTGGAAGATGGCCCAAGTGCTTGGGCCCCTGCACCGCATGGGAGACCTGGAGGAGGCTCCTGATCGACCCAGCTCAGGACATTGAGGCCATTTGGGGAGTGAACCAGCGGATGGAAGACCTCTCTCTCTCTGCCTCTCCACCTTTCAAATAATAATATTTAAAAAAATAAAAAAGAGCAAATTGGGCTCCATGGCTACTTAGGGTCAGTTCCCCAGCTCCCTGGGACCAGGGGCGGGGTCAGCCACGGCACAGGTAATCTGCCTCGGGTGGGGGGGGGGGCTCACTTTCTTTAGCGGTCCTCCCACTGCTCAAGAAGGGAGCACTGGCCCTCCGCATCACCCAGCCAAGAGCTCTCTGCACTTAGCCCACGGCCCCTCCCCTGTCCTTGGGAGGCAGCAGGTGCAGCCCACGGCAGAGCTCCGGGGTGGGGGTGGGGGAGAGGCATGGAAATTCCAGGTGACTCGGGACGCACACTGCTTGGCCCCAGCTGGGACAATGGGAACACCAGCGCTGACCAAATTAAACCCAAAGGGGTCCAAGAGAGGCCAGAGGGAAGTTAATAGAACACATTCCTGAATTTAAAATGACTCTCACCATCTAGGAAAACGCACCTGGCTGTATTATGCCACAGTGAGCTTTGGTCTTAGGGGCCAGCGCTGTGGCACAGGGGGCTGAGCCGAGGCTGGCAAGGCCGGACCCCACATGAGTGCCAGCTGGAGGCCCGGCTCCTCCACTGCCGATCCAGCTCCCTGCTGGATCATCCCCTGGGAATGGCGGTGAGTGCCACCCACGGGGGAGACCTGGATGGAGCCCTGGCTCTGGCCCAGCCCCGGCCACTGTGGCCATTTGGGAGTGAATCAGCAGAGGGAAGAGCTCTCTCTGTCACGCTTTCAAATAAATAAGAATCCTTTCTGTCCGTCTTTCTGGGTTTTAGTGGCCATGCTCCCCTGGGAGTTTCCAGCCACTGCCAGGCTGCGGTGAGAATCAGGGGTTGGGCGAGGTTCCCCCCGGGCCGTCTCCAGGGCAGCTTCTCAGCTGCTCCTCGCTCTGGCCATCCACTCACTGGCCACCGTGGAGTCCTTTGGCCAAGTGGGAGAGAAGCTGGACTGGAGACCCTCGGCCCCCATGGCCCGCACTCGGCGCTCTGCGTCCACCTCGTCAGACTGCTCAGCTGTTGCCGGACACTCAGCTTGAGGGTGACCAGTGTCCCTGTGGTCTGCGAGGCAGCAGGGCCCTGGAAGCCGGGCGCTTGTGGCCTGGCCCCAGGGCTCCCAGAGCCCTCCCTGTGGTTTCATCCCAGTCCTGGAATTCCAAAGGGAAGAGCCACACTCAGCTGGTGGACTCCTGGCCTTGATTCTTGGATCCATGCAGCCACTATGGCAGGGAGGGCCGCATGGAAGCTTCTAGAACTTCCTCTACCTACGCGGAAGGGGAAGCTGTGTTCTTGGAGGGAGGCAGACATGGGTGGAGAGATGCAAGGGTGGCGATTCCTCCGATAGCCACCATCCACCGTCTGGCCCGCAAGGAAAGCAGATGGGACTTCCAGAGCGACGGCTAACAGTGAACGGTCGCAAAGCTAACCAGGCGGTGATCCAGGGGTGACCGTCCCCGGCTGGACAGCACCTGCCCTGGGTGCACCAAAATACACTTGCTTCCCATGGTGAGGTTGGCCAGCCAGGAAGCCACCGCCACTGTGCTGCCCCAGGAGCACAGCGCGTCTCCAGGCGGTGCCCTGGGCTCGTTCTGGGCTGGTCCCTCTTGGGCAGCACCTCGGGTGCCGGGGGTGCCGGGGGTGGGGGAGAAATCCCAAGCACTCCCTCCACCTGGGCGAGAATTCTGGGAGTCCAGTGGTTTTGAGATGTTCTCACCGAGGAGAACAAGGCTCCAGAGCGAAGAAACACAAGTGTGGCAGAACCTGGCTGGCCATTGGAGGCAGCACACACCCGCCGTGGGCGTGCAAGGCTGACTCATTTTCCAAGGGACCTGAGGAGCAGCCAGCTCCGAGTGGCACCCAGGACAGCAGACGGCTCTGCACCAGGTCAGGGCGGCTGACCCAAGGGTCAGTGGCGCACAGAGACGCTTTCTGGGGGCTGTGAGCCACACTCCTAAGGGACTCGGAGCAGAACGCAGAGGGTTGGGGTGGAGCCCTGCCGTCCCCCGACCCCGAGTCACTGAGCTGTCACCATCGAGCATGGCTGGGCCTCTGTGGCATTGGAACTCTCGGCCACAGGCAACCGAGTTGCTGCATGACTTGAGGCTCCCGTGGTGGGCTGGGTGTGGCCCTCTCGCTGTGGCCCTGACACGAGCGGTGGTGTACATACGCCTGGGCTCAAACCCAGAGTGAGTGGCATGAGGAGGAAGTGGCCCAGGTACCCCGGCCCCTGCTCCTTGCTGTGCCAATTTATCAGTCTATGTTTATGGCCTCGTGGGAGTTCCCTAAGATCAGCTAACCGAAGCAGAAAAATTACCACCCCAGGTTAAACTGCAGGACCTACAGCGGTCAGGGGATTTCCTGCCTGTGGGCAGAATCCTGGTTTGTTTTGTCTTGAGGGAGAGACGGTGGAGACACAGGTCTACACTGACTTGTAGACGAAGGCTAAGGATCCAGCCCAGCAGTGAGGGAACTGGAAGAAACACAACCCAAATACTGGTGAAGACAAGTCTGAGGGAGAGGGGCCAGCGCTGTGGTGTAATGGGTAAAGCCATCACCTGAAATGCTGACAGCCCATATGGGCATCAGTTCGAGTCCCAGCTGCTCCACTTGGGATCCAGCTCTCGGCTTGGCCTGGGAAAGCACTAGAAGATGGCCCAAGTCCTTGGGCCCCTGCACCTGTGTGGGAGACCTGAAAAAGGCTCTCAGCTCCTGGCTTCAGCCTGGCCCAGCCCTGGTCATTGTGGCCATCTGGGGAGTGAACCAGTAGATGGGAGCCCTCTCCCTCCCCCTGACACCACCCCCTAACCCATAACTTAAAAGAAGTCTGAGGGAGACGCCCTCCCACTTGGTGCCCCGGGGATGCCACCTGTGTGTCACAGGCGGATCTCTGCAGAGGAGAGTCTGAGCCAGACCCACGGGGTGGCCTGCTTTGTGGCTGTCACCTGCCATGCCGCTGGGCTCATGAACGGGCAGCCGTGCCGGGAGGTGGAAGCTCGCAAGTGGTCTCAGCCACAGCACCTACAGCCACTACTGAGCCCGGCTGGCAAAGAGCGAGCCTGGCACGGAGTCCTGGCCTGCACACACACACACACACACCTGCCACGGGCTCAGCCAGGGACCTGGAGGGAGGTGGGTTACCCTGGACCACGCCCACCACAGGAGGGAGGTGGGTTACCCTGGACCACGCCCACCAATGGAGGGAGGTGCGTCACCCCGACCACACCCACCAATGGAGGGAGGTGGGTTACCCTGGACCACGCCCACCAAGGGAGGGAGGTGGGTTACCCTGGACCACGCCCACCAATGGAGGGAGGTGCGTCACCCCGACCACACCCACAGGAGGGAGGTGGGTTACCCTGGACCACGCCCACCAAGGGAGGGAGGTGGGTTACCCTGGCCCATGCCCACCAAGGGAGGGAGGTGGGTTACCCTGGACCACGCCCACCAAGGGAGGGAGGTGGGTTACCCTGGACCACGCCCACCAATGGAGGGAGGTGGGTTACCCTGGACCACGCCCACCAATGGAGGGAGGTGGGTTACCCTGGACCACGCCCACCAAGGGAGGGAGGTGGGTTACCCTGGACCACGCCCACCAAGGGAGGGAGGTGGGTTACCCTGAACCACGCCCACCAAGGGAGGGAGGTGTTACCCGGGACCACGCCCACACAGGGAGGGCCTCGGTGGTCTCTGCCTTCCCCACAGCCAGTACTTCTCCTGGAGACGCCCCCGACAGGGCCGCAAAAGCTCCGTGGAGCTGGGTGTTGAGACTGTCACCGGTCACTCTCAGCTCCTCACACAGCGGCGCAAGCAGTTGTTCCTGTAGGGGCCGCGTGGCTGGACATGGTCCATCCTGAGCAGGGAGCAGCCCGGTGCCCACTGCCCGCTGGGCTCGGATGGACGTCCGGAAGGCAGCAGAGCCTCGGCCATGTCTGTGACTCCCAGGTCCTGTCCCTGAAATCCGTGACTGTCAATTCAAATCAACACTTAATGAGTCGCCGCAACATTAACAGCCTAATTCAGCCAGCGCCTCGGACTGCCCAGACCCTTGGTGATCTGCCGGGGCCACCCCCCCAGCCAGCGCTGAGGCGAAAGGCCCGGGGCCAAGGGGGCTGCCAGGGGCAACTCTGCGCTGTGGTCACAACGAAAGTTTCTCCCTCGTTTTGAAAATGTGTGCATGCGTGCACACGGGGAGTCTAGAACTTCCATGGAGGGGCTGGCGCTGTGGTGCAGCAGGTTAAGCCACCGCCTGTGACTCCGGCATCCTACATGAGCGCCGGTGCAAGTCCCGGCTGCTCCACTCCCAGGCCGGCTCCCTGCTGATCACCTGGAGAAGTAGCAGAGGTTATTCCGAGTGTCTGAGCCCCTGCCCCTCACATGGGAGGCCCAGGTGGAGCTCCTGGCTCGAGCCTGGCCCAGCCCCAGCTGTTTTAGCCATTTGGGGAGTCGATGGAAGATTTTCTCTCTCTAACTCTGCCTTTCAAATAAATAAATAAATCTTTAAAAACTTTGTGGAAAATACATATCATGCAAAACATCTATGCATGGACTTCAAAACTTTTCTTTGCATCGAAATACTTTGAGCTTGCAATTCCATCTGCCACAAGGTGTTGGAAGAGACTTTGCATGCCTGCGTGCATCTATAGCAACTATTTTGCCTTCTTGTCCCATGTCTTTATCAGCTAATATAAGATGTGTTTACAGTCGTTAACTTCCTGTATCCGCATTGAAGCTGCAGGAGTTAAGAGAAGGAGTGGGAATGAGCTGGAGGGAGGTTTCCCAAAGGCCAGGAATGGGCGGCGGGGGGTGGGGTGTGTGTGGGGGGGCTGTGTGCTCTCAGCTGCCTGCAGGATGCCTTGCGCCCTTGCAGCACGGAGGTAACCATGCCACGCAGAAGCAGGACCGGGTGGATTGCATTCGCAGCCGGAGAGGGATGAGGCTGTGCCGGGTGCACGAGAGCTGGACTTCGCTGGTGCTGCTGCGTCCACTCGGCCAAGCCGAAGCGTGACCCAGAATTCCCTTCTCTGTGCATTTCTGGGTCAAGCAGGCCACAGCATGGATTCCAGGAAGCTCTGGAGGGCAGAGGGGAGGAAGAGGCCCCCCAGAGCTCACGCGTGTGGCTGCTGACCGGCTGCCCCGCTTCAGTGACAGGAGACCACGTGGGGCCCAGAGCCACTCACCCTGCCCCGCTCCTCCTGCTGCTTCCAGGCGGGCAGCCTAGGACACTCACGGGCACCAGCCTAGAGGCCACAAGAGCCGACCTGGGGCGCTTGTCTTCACAGAGGCCCAGCTCCCCGTGGGCTCTGGCCTTGATCTCCCTGCTGTGGGTCCCCCTTGCCCTCTCACCAGCCTGCGTGTGCGCTGCCCACCCTGCCCAGCAAAGCCCAGGGGAGAAATCCCTCTCTCTCCCCCTCCTTCTCAAGCTGTGTGCTAGCGGGGGAGCATTGGGCTCGACCAGGCCCCGAGCAGCTTCCAGCTCAGGCCTGCCGAACGTGCCCGATTGTCAGAAGTCGTTATCTGACTCCCAGAGGTCACAGTCTCCTATGAGCAACATTTTTCATCATTTTAGATGCCGGTCTTCCAAAAGGTTTAATTACCCATTCACAAAACGGTTGCCCTCAATTTGAATGTCTGTCATTTAGACTTGTGTGTGTGTGTGTGCACGCAGGCCACCTTTCTCTCCCTGCCAGCTGCCAGAAAAATGGAGAAAGAGGATTGACTTATGGTAATTGTTGGGCTTAATTTGTGTGATTGAACCAAGAGAGTGAAATACCAATTGTTGCAGCTGTGCTTCCTGGAAGGAAGGGGCTCGGAACGGAGCCCCACGCGCAGACCTGCTGAGAAACGCTCCCAGGAGCGACACCTCTGCCCACGGTGCAGCAGCCAGGAGGCGCCCGCCGGGGAGAAGCCTCAGACCCGCTGGCAGGGCTGAGGGCTGCGGTGGCTCTCAGAGCTGCCCTGTGCTGCAGGGCGGGGCGGGGTGGGGGAGCGGGCTTCGTGTCTCCGTGGTCATTTGAGGTGGATTGTCCGAGGAGAGGGGCTTTGACCTGGACAAGGAGCCTTAAGGGAGAGGTGGGGCGCGGCGTGGGGTTGCCAGTCACTGGGGAGGGGCGGGCGTCTGTCCCTGGCAGTCCCTCCGGGCCACTTGGCTCCACTTGCCTCCTGTGATAACTTCTGGGAGCAGCGCCACCAGGACTCCGTGGGTCCTTTTTGCTGGGGAAGCTCACACGAGGAAGCGCAATGGGAAGAACTCACTGGCCCGACAGCCACAGCTGCCCGAGGCCACAGCCGCCCCCGCCCCTGTTCTACGTGGTTCTCATCTTCCTGGGTGGCTGGGGTGAAGGGGTGACGCGATGCTCACCGTGCACCGTGCAGGTCATGGCTGTGGCGCTTGCCCATGTACCACCAAAGGCGTCCCAAGGGCCCCAGCTCTGCTCCTTCCTGTCCCCGCGGTTTAAGAGGAATCTCATCTCCCCCCGGTGATCGGCCCATTTCTCCCGACGGTGGCTGCTCCCTGGTCTCCTGGCCTTTACGACGTGAGGGGCATCTGCTGAGCTCAACGTTCAGTGTGGGGAGAGGCGGAAGGAGGAGCCCAGCAAAGCCTGGCTCTAGGAAAACAACAGTAGAATCGGACAAGATCGTCCAAAACAACCATTTCAGAACTCTGGAGAGTAACCAAAGGCATAAAACAAATTGAAAGGCATTTATTCAATAAAGCGCACAGTGACAGCGTCTGTGCCATTTCAGCGAGGAGACGCCGTGGCACGGTGGCTGCGAGAGCAAGGAGCCTCGGGGCGGGGGCGGGGGGCTTGATCTAATTTGGAGATCCACAGAAAGTCCCAGGTGCAGGGACGCTGTCGCAAGCAATTGCCGTCTCTGTAGCAAACAATTAAGGGAGGCCCGTGTCACAACTGCCCAAGGCTGTGACCCCGGCTCAGGAAAGCATCTGCCAGCCAAAACAGACAGACCTGGAACATGACATGGTCCCTGGGGGCTTGCATGAGCTCTGGTGTGTTCCTGGGGCGTGCAAGGCTGCGCACGTGCCCAGCTACGTGCGTGTTTTGGGGGCCGGGTGGTTACTTACTTGTCCTTTGGTGGCCATGGGGCCTTGCGAAAGCTGGGACAGGTTGTAGACAACCTGGACTTCGAACGTGCACCTCGGCACACCAAAGGCGGACACCCCACTGACTCAAGGTGTCTCAGCAGAACCTCTGACCCCCAGTGGCTGACCAGTCAGCTGTGTTCATCCAGCTCAGCCTACAGAAAATGATTTCAAAATGAAGGCATACACCAGAGGGGAGACAGACTCAAAATGATTCTTCCGGTGCAGCCACTAAACAAATAAGTAAAAGCCTGGGGAGTGCTAATCAGAATCCACATTTATCATAATATTTACCCAAAATGTCCAGTTTCCAATAAAATTTGAAATAAAGAAATGGGAAAGTATGGCCAGGCCCAGGATAAAAAGAAACCAATAGGAACTGTCGCCAAGGGGTCCCAGGTGTTGAATTTGGAAGATGATGGCTTTAGTCGGCTGCTGTGAATACGGTCAAGGAGATAAAGGAGGGGCCGGCACTGTGGAGTGGTGGGTAAAGCTGCCACCTGCGGCCCCAGCATCCCATGTTGGTGCCAGTTTGAGTCCCAGCCGCTCCTCTTTCAATCCAGCTCCCTGCTAATGCTCCTGGGAAAGCAAGGGAAGATGGGCCAAGTCCTTGGGCCCCTGCACCCGGGTGGGAGACCCGGAAGAAACTCCTGGCTCCTGGCTTCTGATCAGCCCAGCTCCGGCTGTTGCAGCCATTTGGGGAGTGAACCAGCAGATGGAAGATCTTTCTCTCTGTCTGTAACTCTGCCTCTCAAATAAATAAGTAAATATGTTTTTAAAAAGTTGTTGAAATTCTGCAGTTGGATATAAAATCACCAGTGAAAAACCTCCGGAGGAGCTCAAAAGCAGGCTGGGGCTGGAGGAGAGGACTTGGGGACGCGGAGTGACGCGACGGACACGCTCTGGTCTGCAGGAGAAAGAGAAGGAACGGAGCAAGCCGGACAGGTGACCGAGACGCGAGGCAGCACCACACTAGTGGGGAATCTCGCCGACGGATCAGCAGCCGAAACCCTCCTCTCAATTTCGGGGGAAGTCAGGGTGCCCACAGGAAGCTCAGCAGTCGCCGAGTGGGAACCTCGGCCGCTTGGGCTGCGTCAGGGAACTCCTATGACCCGGGCAGCTTATGTAGAGAAGCAGCTTACTTCTTGTAGTTCTAGAGCTGGGGAGGCCCCCACTCCAGGACGGCAGAGCAAGGGCAGCTGCTTGGTCCCTGGACAGCGACCTCGCTCCGTGTCCTCACACAGAACGTGCCCCTGGGGCATACGTGCCCCTCACGGTGGCTCCACCCTCACGACCTAACCCATCTCCTAACCCCAAGAGACCCACCCCCTAACGTTAGCTTGGGGGTTGGGGTCCCAAGGTGTGCGTGGGCGCTGGGAGGATGCGTGCATTCAGATCGCAGCCCTGGATAAGCTCAGAGAAGTCCACATCGCCCAGCCCGGTCAGCGGCTACGACAGGACCACGGCATCAAAGACAAAACCCCAAAGCAGCAGCAGCCGAGCGCCAGAGGACCGCTGGGCCGTCCTCAGAAACAGCTGGAGAGCAGAGAGCACGGGCAGCGTGGCCATGCGCCGAGAGGACGCACCCATCAGCCAGGCACTCTGCATCCGGCAGGGTCACCCTTCAGAGGCAAAGACAGAAGAACGCGCTTCCTGGCAATCAGAGACTTGACCGATTCATAGCTCGCACACCTGCCTTACCGGGAGATGTGACACGCCCCTCAGGCTACCTGGAAACATCACCGGCTGTGAACTGGAGTCCGCCGACGGAGCAGAGAGAACCAGCAACGATCACCCAGGAGGTGGACCGGAAGCCTCTGGAACTTTCCTCCCCTGAGTGACGTGGGACATGGGTATGAGACAGTGTCACAAAGCTGGGTCCCACGCATCAAGACACAAGTCACGGGGCCGTCGTGGCAAGAGGGGCAGGAGGCAGCCACGTCGCGTTATCCGACTGGACTTGGGGAGAGAGTGCCTCTTTCTTGCCCTGCGGAACTCTGACTTTCAAATAAATAAATAAAGACGTCTTTTTAAAAAAAGACGCGCACTAGGGAATTAGTCCAGTCCCCGCTGGCTGTGATTGGGGTGTGTGCCCCCTAAAATTCATGTCTAACTTATTTGGCAACGTGACAGTGAGGAGGGGCTTGCAGGGAGGTCACGGCGTGAAGGGGGCCTTGTGAGGGGATTTGTGACCCTCACGGAGGTGGGCGCCAGGCTCTGCTCACCCCTTCTGCCTTTGTGCCGCAGGACAGGGCAGTAGGAGGACCCGTCCACGGAGGGAGGATGCACAGTGGGAGGACTCGTTCATGGAGGGAGGACACGCAGGGGGAGGACCCGTCCACGGGAGGGAGGACGTGGCAGCAGGAGGACCTGTCCACGGGAGGGAGGACACACAATAGGAGGACCCGTCCATGGGAGGGAGGATGCACAGTGGGAGGACTTGTTCATGGAGGGAGGATGCACAGTGGGAAGACCCGTCCATGGGAGGGAGGACACGCAGTGGGAGGACCCGTTCACGGGAGGGAGGACCTGTCCACAGGAGAGAGGACACACATTAGGAGGACCCATCCACGGAGGGAGGCCCCGTTCATGGAGGGAGGACGTGGCAGCGGAGCACCCGTCCAGGGAACAGGTTTCACCAGACACCGAGTCTGCTGTGCCAGGATCCCGGAACCCCAGCTTCTGGAGCTGTGAGGAGTGGAGCTCCGCGGTTGGTAATCGCCCCGTCCGAGGCGCTTTCCACCGGAGCAGGAAGTGGACGTGGATGCCCTTTTCAATGGAGACAGGTGCACAGGAAAGCAGCAAAGGTGTAGACCTTCGAAACAATCAGTCGACTGAACCCAGTGGATATCGCTAGGTGTTCAACCAAGCACAGCGAAATCCGCACACTCCTTTTTCCAAGCTTGAACAAAATGTATTTGCTACTTGAAAGGCGGAGAGACAGAGATACAGAGAGATCTCTGCTGGCTCACTGCTCAAGTGCCTGCATCAGCCGGGGACTGGGCCAGGCTGAAGACAGGGGCCCAGGTCTCCATCCGGGTCTCCCACAGGAGCGCCAGGGCCCGGGTGCCCGCGCCATCACCTCTGCCTCCCAGGTGTGCGCTGGCAGGGGCAGCTGGGACCGGAAGCCTGGTGGCCCTGACCAGGGGGTGTGGTCATCCCAGCGATGTCCCGGCTGTTGTAGCAAACCTGCCCTTGAGTCAATGTTTAAAAATCAAAATCATAAAAGTTTGTTTTTCAACACAAAAGAATTAGAGAAATGTACCAGCACAAGAAATCTGAGGTAGCCGAAGTATTTTTAACTGCAAGAGAACAAAACAAGACGTATTGAAACTTTCTGGGGACGGCCAAGGAACGCTTGACGGAGAAGACACAGCCAGTGTTCGCCACAGGAGGAAACACTCAGACTCGTGTTCCGCCTGCACCTGAAGAATCCAGAGAAGAGCAAACCACACCCAGGGCGACCAGACGAAGGACGCCGCGAGGACTGAAGCCGAAACCAGCATCGGTGTTGCTGCCGAAGCAGTTTGGTCAAACGCTGCTGCATATCTTTGTCCAAAAGATTGTTAAGAATGATAAGCTAGGCTGGCGCCGTGGCTCACTAGGCTAATCTTCCGCCTGCGGTGCCGGCACACCGGGTTGTAGTCCCGGTCAGGGCGCCGGATTCTGTCCCGGTTGCCCCTCTTCCAGGCCAGCTCTCTGCTGTGGCCTGGGAGTGCAGTGGAGGATGGCCCAGGTCCTTGGGCCCTGCACCTGCATGGGAGACCAGGGGAAGCACCTGGCTCCTGGCTTCAGATTGGTGCAGTGCGCCAGCCATAGAGGCCATTTGGGGGGTGAACCAACAGAAGGAAGACCTTTCTCTCTGTCTCTCTCTCTCACTGTCTAATTCTGCCTGTCAAAAAAAAAAAAAGGATGATAAGCTACTCCAGTTCTAACGGTCTCTGGTCATTTTAGTATTTACTGTGGGCGAGAAATTGACACCTTTTTGTCTGATTACTATCTGCAGCCTTTGCCTATACCCCTGCCAAACCATGGTCTTTTTACTTGTTGCTGGGTGAGCTCTAGAATATGATGTAGACTGAAAATGTTATCACAAAAACAAAGCAAAATGAAAAAAGTAGGTGGAAATCAAGGTTGTAGAAAAGCGATGAACAAGAGCAGCAAAAGCAAAAGTTGTTTCTTTGAAAGATCCAGGAAACAGAAAAGCATCAGCTCATGTGATCCAGACAAGACAGATCCGGGCAGGCAGCAGGGCGGCTCAGGAACTCTTGGGTCCCTGCCACCCATGTGGGAGACCCTGCTGCACTTCCTGTTTCCTAGCTTTAGCCTGGCCCAGCCCCAGCCATTGTGGCCTCGGAGAGTGAACCAGTGGACGGGAGTAGGCTCTCTTGCCGTCTTTCTAATATATAATATATATATATATATATATATATATATATATATTTAAAGACAGAGTTACAGAGAGGCAGAGGCAGGGGCAAAGAAAGAGAGAGAGAGGGAGGGGGAGAGAGAGAGGTCTTCCATCTGCTGGTTCACTTCCCAATTGGCTGCAATGGCCGGAGCTGCGCCAATTGGAAGCCAGGAGCCAGGAGCTTCTTCCAGGTCTCCCACGCGGGTGCAGGGGCCCAAGGACTTGGGCCATCTTCTACTGCTTTCCCAGGCCACAGCAGAGAGCGGGATCAGAAGTGGAGCAGCTGGGACTTGAACCGGCGCCCATGTGGGATGCTGGCACTGCAGGAGGTGGCCTTCCTTGCTACTCCACAGCACCAGCCCCTATATTTATCTATATTTTAAAAAGAAAAACAAAATAATGCACAGATCACCAAAATCAGAAAGGGCATAACTTAAGATCCTGTAGAATTTAAAAAGAGATTGTAAGGAACACTATGATCAACTTTATAAATTAGACAGCTGAGGAACTAAGTTCCTAGAAAGATACAAATTACCGAATTTCAGAATGAGTAAAAAATCTGACTGCATTTATAAAAACTCCCCTTCCCAAAGATTAGTAATTAAGTCTTCCCACAAAGAAAATCCCGGGGCTAGACGCGTGCACTGGTTATTTCTACGACGCTTAAAGAAAACATCGTATGACTAGCCCAGGGACTCTTCCAGGAGACAGAGGAGGAAGAGACACAACCAGTCTACAAAGACATCACAGAAAATAAAATCCAGCGCCATACCCCTCATGAAGCGAGGAAGAAATCCTCCACAAACGATTAGCACGGCAAATCCGGCGATATCTAAAAGGATTGCAGGTCTCGAGCAGGTGGGACGGGGCCCAGGCACGTGTGGAGAACTGGATCCACTCGACGAGGAGCCAGACTCCCAGGAGCCCCTGGCAGGCGCGGAGGCCACACGGGCAAACCAGGAGCTTCGTGGACCTGGGGAGGAGAGGCCACGAGAAGCCCGGCACCGCCGTGGCTCTCGGTGGCGGGAGGCGGAGGCGGAGGCCCCAGTGGCCAGAGTGGGGTGAAGATTCGCAGTCTGGTCGGCTGTGGTGGACATGGTCCTGGCATCCCCGCACAAGTGGGCCTGATAAACAAGGCCATCCCGGGGGGAAAGGTGTCTGCGTCCACAAAGAACAAAGGGACCCACGAAACAACTGTTGTCATTAGTAAATAGACGTGGCAGAGACAGAATACGAAAATCAATAGACACAAATCAATGGCGTCTCCATACACCGGCGACCAACAATCTGAAGAGGAAATTAAGACAGAAAAGAATAAAATACTTAGGAACAAATTTAATAAAAAGAAGGTGTAAGATGTGCTCGCTGAGAACTGTAAAACATTGCTGAAGGAAATTAAAGAATATCCAAATAAATGCAGACATTTCATATTCGGGGATTAGAAGAATCAATATTGTTAAAATGGCAATTCTCCCCACATCGATCTGCAGAGGCAGCACCGTCCTTATCAAAATCCCAGCAGGCTTTTTTCACAGAAATTGACAAGCTGATCTTAAAATTTATATGGAAATGAAAAGACCAAGAACAGCAAAAACAATTTCGAAAAAGAAAGAAATGGGAAGACTTCTATTTCCCGCTTCCAAAATTTATTTGATAGCTTTGGTGATTGCAAGAGGATTGTCCCGGCCTCAAAGTGGACGGCTTGACGGGGAGGGGAGAGTCAGGGTCCGGGGCGAGCCGTCGCGGGAACACTCAGCGGGCTCCGGCTGAGGACGCCATGGCTGCTCCGTGGACAGGGTGGGCTTCCCAGCATGGGGCCCCGGGACAACTGGGTACTCACATTCGGGAAGCTGAACACAGCACACAAACGTCGGCTCAAAGAGGATCCTAGACCTGCACGCGGTGCTGACGCTCCCTGGCTCTTAGGGACACACAGCAGAAAAGCCTGGGGTAAGCAAAGGTCTCCCAGCTCCAACCCCAGAAGCACCAGATGGGACGGAAGACACTGACCAACTGGACTCCAACCAAATTAAAAACTTTTGCACAGGAGCCAGTGCTGTGGCCCAGGGGGTGAAGCCACCGCCAGCATCCCATATGGGCACCAGTTCAAGTCCTGGCTGCTCCACTTTCAGTCCAGCTCTCTGCTATGGCCTGGAGAAGCAGTAGAAGATGGCCCAAGTCCTTGGACCCCTGTACCACATGGGAGACCCAGAGGAAGCTCCTGGCTCCTGGCTTCCGATCGGTGCAGCTCCGGCCATTGCAGCCATCTGGGGAGTGAACCAGCGGATGGAAGAGCTCTCTCCGTCTTGACCTCTTAGTAACTCTGTCTTTCAAATAAATAAAATCTTTTAAAAACAAAACAAAACTTTTGTACTCCCCGACGCTGTCGACCGAGAGAAAATATTTGCTAACCACGGTATCTGGTAAGAGGCTTGGCTCGGGCATGAATGGAGAACTCCACAAAAAGACAAACATCCAATTCAAAAGCGGGCTTTTCTCACCGGAAAAGACAAACAGATGACTAATCCTCGCTTCAAGAGATGCTCCAGACCATCGGCCATTAGGGAGATGCAAATTAAAGCCAACACGAGAGACCACTTCGCCTGCCGTGGTCGCTGCAGAGACACAGCAAGGGTGTCCGCGGGGACGTGGAGCAGAGGGTCTCCCTGCGCCCGGCCTGAAGGGCTCAGCCGCTTTGGGACCTGGGTTTTGGCGTTGTCTCGAACAGGGAAACGCAAACTCAGGGAGGCCCCGATGGTCCCGTCCTTGCGGCCAGCCGCGGGGAATGAGAACACATGAGCTCACGTGTGCCGGCCCCGGTGTGACTGCTAACGGCCAGGGAGCAGCAGTGACCCAAGGCTCTGCCGGCCGATGCCCGGGCTCCTGCCCACAGTAACAGCAGGACAGAGGGCCCAGGCTCGCGTGGACGGACCTCAGAGGGAAGCCAGGCACAGACGACCGTGTCACCTTCTCTGCCACTTCCAGGGAAGGGACACAGACGGGGACAGAAGGTGAGTCGTGGCCGGCACCGGGGGCTGGCATGGGGGGAAACATCTTATTGACATGATAGAATGGTTCCAAAACCAGATTATGGCTGATGGCTGTAAAACTTAGCAAGTTTATGGGAGATTATTGACTTGTCTACATAAAATGGGTGAATTTTTAATGACGCAATACAACCGTTAAAATTAAGTTTAATGAGGGCCGGCGTTGCCGCTGCTTTGCAATGCTGGCATCCTGTATCAGAGCTTTGGTTCGAGTCCCGGATGCTCTATTTCCAATCCAGCTCCCTGCTGTTGCACCTGGGAAAGCAGCAGCAGATGACCCGGTGCTTGGGCCCCTGCAGCCACGTGGGAGACCTGGAAGAAGCTCCTGGCTCCTGGCTTCGGCCTGGCCCAGCCCTGGCTGTTGCGGCCCTTTGGGGAGTGAACCAGCAGTTGGAAGATTCTTTCTTTTTCTCCATAACTCTGCCTTTCAAATAATTTGAATAAATCTTTTAAAAAATATTTTATTTATTTGAGAGGCAGAGTTACAGATGAGTGAAGGAGAGACAGAGAGAGAGAGAGAGAGAGAGGTCTTCCATATGCTGGTTCACTCCCCAATTGGCCACAATGGCCAGAGCTGGGCCAGGAGCTTCTTCTGAGTCTCCCACGTAGTTGCAGGGGCCCAAGCACTTGGGCCATCTTCCACTGCTTTCCCAGGTCATTAGCAGAGAGCTGGATTGGAAGACGAGCGGCCGGGACTCGAACTGGTGCCCATATAGGATGCTGGTGCCACAGGTGGTGGCTTTATCCACTGTGCCATAGTGCTGGCCCCGATAAGTAAATCATAAAAAAAAAAAAAAAAAGAAAGGAAGGAAAAAGGTCCTCACCCGGCTCAGGCCCTTGGACTTGGACTTCGCAGCTCCCGGCGCCTGGAGCCAACAGGAGCCTCCGGTGTGTAACTCACGCCGGCTGTGAGAGCAGCAGGGCTGACGAGGGCGTCGACCGAGGCGCGCACTGCCTCTTCCGAAGCAGTGACAGAGGCTTCTCCCACCACACCCGCCCTGCCGCCTGCCCGCCTGCCTCCTCCCTCAGCTTCCAATCTGTGCTTTCCAGGCCTCCACGGAACCAGCGAGCCCACCCACCCCAGACGAGGACCTGCTGTGGCCAGATTGTGCGGCTGCTGTTCCCGGGAGTGCAGGTGGGCCCTCCCCCAAAGCCCGCCCCAGCTGGACCTCCAACAAGCGGAGGTTGTGAGAGGCAGTGCTGGCTTCCACCTGCCTGTCTTGGGACGCCTGCTCGGGAGCCGGGGGTGAGCAGGCAGGACACACAGCCGCTCTGAGGCTCTCTTGTCGGACAGACCCCGTGGAGACACCCCCCAAAGTAGGAGTCTTGGGGGCACCAGCAGTGCAGCGCCAGTGACCCCGCCAGCAACGGCGAGCGAGCCTGGGGATGTCCAGCCCCAGTGCCGGCCTCCATGGGCCAGGTCCGCCTAGGTGGAGGGGTCAGCCTCTCCTGAGCCCGGCACAACTTGTCATTAAGCCCTACTCCAGGTCCTCGGCCTCTCTGCTCTCCAGCTGCAGGGGATGAGCGTCTCCAATTGATAGGGAGCCGAGGGGACCCTCTGATTATCTTAATTAGCCTTTAATTGGTGATTAACCACCCTCAGCCTTTGATTGTCTTCCTCCAGCTGCCCCCAGCAGCAGCCATCCAACGCCACAGCCCACACGGTGGCCTTGTTTTGCTCAAATACCTGAGCTTCGTGCTCTCCTGAGCATTGTTTTCCGCTGCTCTAATTACGCCTGTCTCCCTGCCAAGCCCCATCCGCGCTCCCCCCTCACCGGGGATGGAGTCCTCACGGCCAGCCACCTGGTGGCCAAGCCAGCTCCAAAATCCCACGTGGGAGGTTCTTGGACCACTCCTGGTACCATCCGCTGCGGGCCATGATCGCTGGCGTCTGGTATCTGAGAGGAACATCTGCAGGCAGGAATGTCCTCGGACCGGCCTGTTGGGGCCCGGCCTGAGCAGGGAGCCGTGGCAGAAGGGGAGCAGCAGGTGGAGCCAGCACAGGCCTCAGCCGGCCCCACGCCGGCTCTGGGACCCACACGGCCCATCCGGCTGCCCCACGCTGGCTCAGCACCCTCACGACCCGCACGCCTACTGGCTGCTCCATGTGGCCGTCCCCTGGTAAGGGGCATGACCTTGGCTAAGGAGGTCTTCTCGTGGAGGGCAGCTTCAGAGAGGACTCGGCTGGGACTCAGAAGCCAACGGCACACTGGGAAGATGGGGAAGAGGCGTCCGTTGTGAGGCCAGAGTGAGCCCGGCAGGTGTCGTGGCACAGTTCGCTACTCTATGCTTCTGATCCGGCTTCCTGCTGAGGCACCTGAGAGGCAGCACCTGGGAGACCCGCATGGCGCTCCAGGCTCTGGCTTTGGCCTGGCCCAGCCCCAGCTGCCGTGGCCATTTGGGAAGTGAAACCATGGGGCAGAAGATCTCTCTCTCTCTCTTCTGTTCGTCTGTCACTCTGCATTTCAAATAAATAAGTACCTAAATCTTTTTAAAAAGGTAGAGAGATAGATCGAGAGAGAGAGAGAGAGAGAGAGAGAGAGGAATCTTCCATCTACTGGTTCATTCCCCAAATGGCTGCAACAGCTGGGCTGGACCAGGCCAAAGCCAGGAGCCCAGAGCTCCATCCAATGGGTGCAGGAGCCCAAGGACTTGGGCCATCTTTCCCTGCTTTCCAGGTACAATAGCAGGGAGCTAGATCAGAAGAGGAGAAGGGGCCGGCGCTGTGGTGTAGCGGGTAAAGCCACCTCCTGCAGTGCCGGCATCCCATATGTGCACCAGTTCAAGTCCCGGCTGCTCCACTTCTGATCCAGCTCTCTGCTATGGCCTGGGAAAGCAGAAGAAGATGGCCCAAGTCCTTGGGCCCCCGCATCTGCATGGGAGACCCAGAAGGAGCTCCTGGCTTCAGATTGGTGCTGCTCTGGCCATTGAGGCCAACTGGAGAGTGAACCAGCGATGGAAGACCTCCCTCTGCCTCTCCTTCTCTCTGTGTGTAACTCTGACTTTCAAATAAATAAATAAAGCTTTCACAAAAAAAAGAAGAAGAGGAGGAAGAGGAGGAGCTGGGACTTGAACGGGAGCCCATACAGAACGTTATCACCGCAGGCAGCAGCTTAACCCACGGTGCCACAGCACCAGCCCCAGCAAACATCTCCCCCGCAGTGTGCCGCAGGATCCGCCGGAGACAGTGTTCCCTGTCTGCTCCTCTGAGGTTGGGGTCAAGGCCAGGCTTGCGCTCTGGGACAGAGATGCATGTTACCTTTGAGGATGGGTCTGGAAATCCTAGAAGAAACCTCAATCTTATCCACTAACCTATTGGTTGATTTATAAGGCAGAGAGAGACTGGTCTGCCGGTTCACTCCCCAGATGCCCACGATGGCTGGAGCTGGGCTCAGACTGGGTCTCCTGTGTGGGTGACAGGGACTTATGTCCTTGAGCCAATACCTGCTCCCAGGTATTCACATCAGCAAGAAGCTGGCGTCGGGAGCAGAGCCAGGACTCGAACCCAGGCCCTCGGATGTGGGACGCAGGCATCTTGACCGCCGGGCCGACTCACCGCCCGGAAAGCCGATTTTGATGGCCGTGCGTGCGTGCTCTGGAGTCCTCAGCGGTGAAGACAGTGGCCTCATTCGGATGCGAGAAGAGAAACCTCCAGGCTCCACGTCTGGTGTACCTACACAGAAGCAAACAGGGATGTTCTTTTTAAAAATAACACCGTACGCATCGCATTTATCAGATTCTATATTTATTCACGTGGATATTAGCAAACACGTCTGGGCTCCTACCGTGCAGCAGAGACTGTGCTATGGGCAGGCGCCCATTGGGATCATCCTAACGGAGCTGTGTTGTTGGGTGCAGCCCCAGCCGGTCGCCTGATAGATGGAGGCGGGGCCGGCAGGGGGTTACCGCGTGCTAGGGCGTGGCTGAGACACCTGAGTCTACCCAGGGCCATCACCCTATTCTGGGTGCCGGGGAGTCCCTTTGCTGTCCAGGCCTTGGTTCCTCTACCTGTGAAATGAGAGCTGCTTCGGTCTGGGGCCCCTCGGCCCTCACCCCCCACAGTGACCTGTGGGGCTGTGCAGCTCTGCAGTGGGCTGGGGAGCTCATGCCCTGGAACAGCCCCTCTGGTCCCCCACTGGGGGCCTCCTGGCTGGAGGGCGCAGACCACTGTGCCCCAGGGGCTCATAAGCCTGTCCTGCTGACTCCTCCCCTTCCTGGCCTCACCCCTGCTGCCCTGCAGGGGCCCACTGGAACCGCCTCCCAGATGAACCAGCGGGTCCCTGCTCAAGGCCAGGTGAGGGGTTCTGTGGTCCCTGTGACCTGAGGACCCTCTCATGTGCTGGTGGCAGGAAGCTGACCCTGATGGCTTCCATCCAGAGAAGGGGCATTGGCTGAGCTGTGTCCAGCAGGCCTCTCTCTGCCCATCCCTGCCCTTTCTGGCTCATTCTCAGAACTCCCCAACTTCTTGTCCCTCGGCATCTCTGGGGCCAGCTTTAAGCCCCCATGGGAGAAGGCTGGGACAGTGACGTGTGTCCCGGCATGGGTAGTGGCTGGCTTCTTCGCTCAGAACCTTTGATGCTAAGTAGCCCTGGGGAGGGCATCCTGGTGGGCTGACGCCCCGACCTCCCTGGGCTCTGTCCCTTGGACCCGCTGGGCACAGGGTGGGGCAGAGGCTGCTGCTAGGGACGGAGACAGGTGCAGCTGGGTGTGCCGAACTGTCTCCAGGGAGCCCCGCTTCCGCTCCTCATGCCTCCAGCAAATCGGCAGCCAGCCGGTCGAGATACCCAAAGACCCGAGGTCTCTCTGGAGCAGACAGGACAAACCCGGCCGCTGCCTGGGCCGTCCTTTCTCGGAGCCTCGGTTCCCCCAGCTGCCAAACAGGCAGGGACAGAACAAGGGTCAGACTGTTGATTGTGCTGGGCGCCAGAGCAGGTGCTCAAGCCGGTCCCCACCCCCTTCCCTCCCGCTTTAATCGTAGCTGTCTGGTGTTGGAGCAGAGCAGGCACACAGTGTACGTGATGTTTCTAGATGCGGCGCCCGAGGCCTCTCTGCTGGGACGTGCGCACTCCCCACCAGCACCGAGGTGTGGCTCTGCTAAGTGTCTGCCCCAGGCTGTGGCCCTGCTAATGACTCCTGCTCAGCTCCGGTGGGGGGAATGGGCCTCCTCCTCCCCCAGCCCCTCTCCCCCAGGGCCAGGCTCCAGCAGGGGAGGAAAATGAAGCAGGGTGCCGTGCGGCTCTGCAGAGAGCCGGGCCCCCTTGCCCAGACGCCCTTGAGATCCAGGGAGAGGACGACATTAGCGAAATGGGGCATAATTTGAGGAAATTAGACCTCATTTGTCCAAGACCGAGCTTAGCTTTTAATTAAGTGGCCCAATCTTTCTTGCCGGGGGAAGAATCACTTGAGCCCTTAATTTTCTGAAGTATCCCTGGAAGGGTGATGTCGAAGGTTGGGGTGCTCACGGGCTCATCGCTCTAAGCACTCAGGGCTGGGCTTGCCAGGACACGCGGCAGGCGTGCTGCTGAGTTCCCACACGGCCCAGAACCTCTGTCCTCGCCCCGATTCTCCCGTGAGCGGGCACTTGCTTCCACTCCTCCTGGTGCCTTTCGTGGGAGCTCAGGTAGTCCCGGAGGGGAGAGGGGTCGCTCGGAGACCCCCGTGGCACCCGCCTCATGGTGTAGCTGCTTCTCTGCTCCCTGAGGGAAGGGGCCAGGTGAGGGTTCAGCAGGCAGAAAGCGAAGAACATTCTAGAAGTTCCCAAGGAAAGCCTCCTAGGGAGGCTCATTCAGGTAGCACACAAGTTCCGTGTGGTGTGGGAGCCTTTGTCAGGAGGCGGGGACCATGAAGCTGCCCTGCACTGGCCACCTCTGGGGAAGAGCAGTCGGTGGCAGCCGTGGCTGGGACAGGGCGGGGCCGGTGCAAGCAGAACTCCCCAGTGCAGAACGTCCTCAGCGGCAGGGAGGGGACCTGACTGCGGTAGGGGCGTCACCCTTCATCTCCTCCACGGGAGAAGTGGACGGGAGGTCGCAGTGACCCCCACCTGCACTTTCAGGTCCCATCACCGCAGCTTAGTCCCTGCCCGGGGAGGGAACTCACCTAAGGTTGAACCTCATATGTGGGAGGTAGAATGCCAGTGCTGGGTGATGGATGGGCGTCCGTGGGTGGATGGGGGGACAAGGTCCTGATGGAACACAGAAGCCACGCGTGTGCCCGGAGGTGGGTGGCAGCAGGCGCTGTGACACACAACACGGGATATGGATCCCAGTGTCCAGAGCAGCTGGGGCCACACAGCGGGCAGGAGAGACCCCTGGAAAAGGAGCGGGGAAGGCGTTGGCAGCCCCTCCAACCCCACCCTCCTGCCGGTGCCCTCTGCCCTGTCCGAGGCTGTCCCTTTGCTCTGGTGTCCGGCTCTCCAGGGCTGCACGGCTCCGTGTGGGACCTGACCCATCCCGTGCCTCGGGGGGCAAGACGGACACTCGGGGTGGGGGCAGCAGGAAGGAGAGAGGAGCAGCACAGAGCCTGGCTCCGCGGTGCGCACAGAGGGTGTCCTGGTGAGCGAGGAAGCCGCTCGGGGGCCGCAGGCCGAGCAGGCCCTGGGTCTGGGTCCTGGCTGCCCGCGCCGCCCCCCACCCCTGCCTGTCAATCTTCTTTGAAAGGCCCTGGGATTAGATTAGCTGTTCAAGCCCACTGGGCTGAGCTGTGCGCTGGGGCCCCCAGGGCACAGCAGACCGGCCAGCCCCTGCCGCCAAGGCCATCTGGGCCCACTTAGGCCTGTGGCTGGGGGGCCAGAGGCGGCTGCCCGTGGGGGGCTGGGGGTGTCCCGCTTGTGCCGGCCAGGCCTCCACATGATGGCAGCATGCTCGCACTGAAGCCCGCCGGGCTGCGGCTGGGCCAGGACCCAGCACTGCCCTGGGCTCCCCGGCCCGGCTGCCCGCTTTGGGAGGCGGCGGCTGCCGAACGGTTCCTGGGGCTGTCGGGGCCCCAGGACTTTCCTGTGGAGTCCCTACAGAGGGAGGGCCATCCCAAGGCGCCAGGGGCAGGGTGCTGGGACTGGGGGTCTCAGGCACCCCACCTGGCCTGGGTCCTGTCCACACCGAGCCTCCCCGGGTCCTGGTTGGCCTGAGTGTCCTTCTCGTGGGCTCTGACTGGGGCTGCCTGAAGTGCAAGCGTCACGGTGAGAGAAGTGGGTGGGAGATGCTGCAGTCCCTGCGGGCCCAGCCCACCTGCAGGTCTGCTGGGAAGCAGCCCGGGGCCAAGCGCTGAGCCTCCCCCGTGGAGATGGCGAAATGCGGAGTGGAGATGGCGAAATGTGGAGTGCAGCCGGGGCGGCTCCCCTGGGCGTCCAGGAGCCCAGCCCTTGGCAGGTGGCGCCTGTCCTGCTCTGCCCTGCACCCCACTTCCTACCCCTCTCCCCTCCCACCTCGCAGCCCAGTGCCTGCTCCTGGCGCCCCCCACGCTTGCCCCCCCACTTCTCCTCCACAGCAGTGAGGAGACCCAGCACCAGGGGGACCCAGCACCCAGGCCAGGGCCTGGCCCGCCCCCACTGGAGCTGTTCCGCAGAGCAGGAAGTGCGGATGGGCTCCAGCAACGAGAAGGTGGGGACTCCCAGGCTGGCGCCATCCCTGTAGCCACAGCAGAACCCTCAGCCGGGCAATTCTGACTTGGGAGACATTGGGGATTTTGTCCTCAGGGTGGGTGATGGGGACCTTCGTGATGATGAGATACTGTCCAACACCCCAAAGGCACAGGCCGGGGCGGGCTCGGCCGGGGCGGCCAGGGCTCCCCAGTGGGTGCCAGGGGGCTTTGTGAGGGGCCTTTCTCGGGCCTGGACTCTTCCTCTGCGGGGCTCAGACTAAAGAGCCGAGCTTCCCCCTCCCCCGGTGGGCTTCCCCCTCCCCCGGTGGGCTTTCGGTGCACAGCAGGGTCTCCCGAAGCTCCCTGGCCTCAGTCTCCCTCTCTAGAAAAGGGGGTGGCCCTGCGTGCCGTTGTGGGTGTTGGTGTGGGTGGGGACCCCGCGCCAGGCTCAGCCACAGGGACACTGACGTCAGCCCCAGCCCTGGGACACACGTGCTCTGCCGGGCCCCGCCCTCCTTGCTGGCATGGCCGCGCCTCCACAGGGCCTGGGGCCGCCGTGTCCCCAAGCAGGCCTTACATACATCAGGGCTATTTTAGGGAGCCCCTGGCAGGCGGGAGGAGGGCGAGGGGCTCTCTGGGATCTGGTTACAGCCATGTGTGGGGACAGCCGTCGCCGCCGTTTCTGTCCCGTGACCTAAGAGGAGCGACAGACCCCTTGTGACCTGCGAGCTATGTCCTCGCAGGGGCCCTGGCAGGCGGCAGCTGGTGCCACAAGACGTGTGCTCTTTTGGGAAGGGCTCAGTAAGCCCCCTTGAGCTGGGTGTGGCAGCCAAAAAAGGACACGCTGAGAGCCATAGGAGCCTAGGCTTGGGGCGCGCGGGCTCAGGGCCAGGGCTGCACGGCCTGGCCCTCGGGGGTTCTGGGGAGAGGGCTCGCCTGGGGGCACCCCCCTCTGCTTTATGCTTGATGGAAGCCTTCTGTGCCCTGGTGGGCTCTGCACGGGGCCACAGGGGACAGCGTGAGTGTGTGTGCGGGGGTGGTTAGGGCCCACGCTCCTGCACCCCTGCTCCTGCTGGCCATCTCCACCTTGCCTGTCGCTCTCCTTCCACACCCGAGGGCTCCCCTTTCTTGCCCCCCCCCCCCCCCTCAAGACAGGTTCCCAAGGCTTGCTGCCCGCAGCGGCCCAGCTCCAGCCGCCTTGGGCTGGCCAAGCTGCCTGGGGCAGGGCTGGTGGCTGGGCAGGCCCCTCCCATGCTCAGGACACTGAGCTGCTCATGCAGCCCTGGGTGCAGCAGGGCGGGGGGCACTGGGCCTGGCCGAAGCGTGTGGTATTTAAGGCCCCCATGGCCCCACACGAGGGCTCCTTCCCCACTCAGGGTCCTTCTACTCCGGGCAGTTTTCCTGGGCCTTTCCTGAATGGCCCCCGTGCGGCCAGGGTGTGGGGAGGAGCGGGACGTGGGACCCAGGGTCTCTTCCCCACCCTGGAGTTGTGGGCGATTAGGGGCGCATGGGGCTGCTGTTGCCCCCCTCCCCCGACCTGCATGCACATCTGAGGGTGCTTTCCTCTGCTTTCATGTGGGTCACAGATCAGACCTGGAGCGGGTCTGCAGTGGGGAGAGCAACATTCCTTATGCCTTAATTTGCTCCACGCGAGGCGAGCCAAGGAGGCCACGGCTGAGTCTTTCCACCCCGCCCCCGGGAAGTGAGCGGCGGGTGAGTTCAGCCCGGTGCAGAGGGGCCCGACTGGGCACATAAAAAAAGATCCTGACATTCTCCGTGTCCTCTTGCCTCGTCCCAAAGTAGCATCTCCCGGCGGGCAGTATTGCCTTGTATGGCAGGTGCCGGGCACGGGTCGGATCACGGAGCAGGGGCCAGGCAGTCAGAAACGGCAGCGGGGATTAACTGCGGCTCGCGGAGCGTTTGGGAGTGGGGAGGAAAGGGGCGCGGGCGCCGAGGGTGGGAGAGGTGTTGGTGTGTTTTTCGAATGCCAGGACTATAATTAAGGGGTGAGAAGATTCATGCTAACCCGTAACCACGGCTGCAAGAGAACTCATGAAACCCAATAGCCTCGGGAGCCCGGATTTGGAACCACATGTGGCACCTGCTGCGGAGCCTATTTCGGGGCTCGGCACATTCGTCACGGGGCACCCGGGCCCTGACAGCGTCAGGTGGTGTGCAGCCGTCTCGCGGTGCCCACACGAGCTCTCCGGCCACCTGTTCCGGGGCTACCTCAAAAGACTGAGAGGGACTTTCCAGAAAGCCCTGTGCGCATGTGTGTGAGGGAGTGGGGGGGGTCTCCTCTGGGCAGAGGGCTTCCCAAGGGCATGGCCCTGGGGTATGGAGGAGCCTTCCAGAAAAGCCAACCAGGGTGGGGGAAGCTGTCACCCACCATGCCCGAGGGTGAGGGGGTTGGGGGCTCTTGTCCCTGGCCGCCGTGGGCTCCTGGGGTGCAGGTCCCTGATCCCAGTTAAGGCTGGGGAGTGGGGGAAGATCCCTGGGGCTCTGTCCCTTCCCCTGTGTGTGCTGGGCCAGTTTCGACATTAGAAAGTAAAAACCAAGAAAAAAAAAAAAAAAAAAAAAAAAGCTGGCCCTGCCTCCTGCCAGGCGACGGGAACACCCACAGTTGCCGCGGGACACGGGGAGTCCGGCCCGCCACCTCCTCCCGCGGCCTCACCACATCCTCGGAGACAAGCGATTCCTGGAGAATCCACCCAGACAGACTCGGCTGTGGCCAAGCCGTGCGGTCACACTGTTGCCACAGACCTTGGCCAACATCCTTTCTTAGAAAGCCATGGGCCTGGTGTCCCCCCCGAGGCCGGCGCCGCCCCGCCCAGCACGCGCCGCGGCTCCCCCCCTGAGCTGCTTTTGGGGAAAGTGGAGTCCCGGGGTCCCCGCCAGGATGGCCGGGACAGCACCCAAGTGGAAGCGCCCCGCTTTGGGCTGGCGATGCACGAGTGTCGGGGCTGGGTTTGGATTGGGCCCGAGTTGCCGGCGGATCCATGTACACGCGAAGGCACAAGCTTGCAAAGTCGGCTTAATTCCTGGCGCGCGGAAGTCCACCTCCTTCCTGGGGCCGGCGGTCACTGTGCTAATCAGCTAGGCCGCAGTGGCAATTAGACATGACCACGCCGGGGCTCTGCCAGCCAGCGCCACTGCGGCCGCCCCAGCCGCTCCGGGCACCAGGCACTCCCAGAGGCGTGTGGCCCGTGCTGAGCCCCGGGCCCTCGGCCGGCAGACCTGCTGCCCCTGTCCCCACAGGCAGGGGTCCTGGGCAAGGAGCCCCGTCCCCTCCCTGCTGCCTGTGGAAGGCACAAGGCCGGGTGGCCACGGTGTCCTTTGCCTCTGCCGCCCTCAGCCTGCATGGTCCTTGCCCTGCTCCCCCAGGGCCTACGGCGTGACGAAGCCTGGCTCCCTGAGCGGTGCCACCCTGGCCACTGTGACCAAAGCCGTCCACCCTCCCGCCCTGACCTCATTCACCCGGGGCCGGGACGGGGACGCGGCTCCTGTCTGGAGAGGCGGTCTTCCCAGCAGTGGTCAGGTGACGCTTCCACGTCCCCTGCCAGATCCTCCAGGGTGGGCTTCTGTGTGTCTGCGGGGCCCTCTCCCCTCCCCCACTTTGTTCTTCCTTGTCCCTGTTTATCAAAGCATGGCATTCAGGGGCGCCTTGGTGTCCTTGGCTGCGGGACCAAGACCCCAGCCCACGCGGCGTCTGCACGTCCCCAGGGCCTCACTCACAGTGGCTGCCGCGGTGGACGGACCTGCTGAGCCACGGCGCGGAGCGGAGATGCGGGTTTTCCCTGCAGGGAGCCTACTGCATACGACACCTGAAGGCAGCCCGGGGCCCGACCCCCGCCGCAGACTCAGCCCACCGCAGCCTCGCTCCCGGCCAGAAGCAGGGCTGGGTCTGGGAGCTGGAAGCACCCCGAGATTTTCTCCCTTCCAAATATTTGCCGAGCGAGGTCCTGTTGCCAGGCGTGGCCAGGCCCGCAGGGGCCTTGGAAAGGGACAGAGCAGGTCCCAGCCCTGCAAGGTGCGGAGATGGCGCAACCGCATAATGGGCGTGTGGAGGGAGGGAGGGACGGAGGCAGGTGGACCCCGGGCAAGGCAAGGACGCGGGATGAGAAGAGCCCAGACCCACAGAGCTGCGTGCTGTGCGTGTGTGTTCTCTTAGGCTTTTTACATATCGTGATGAAACAGTGACACGTGGCCTGGCAACAGGACGTGTCCCGAGAAGTGTGTCCTCAGGCCATCTCGTGACTGCGGACACCACAGGGAGCGGGTGGTGCCGCCTCCGCGGGTCCAAACCCCACTCCTGAACAGAGACTGGGGGGGTGGGCCTCCCAACCAAGACCCCTGCGTCCCACGTCCGTGTGTGGGGTCCGTTCCTGGCGCCGGCTCCTGAATCAGCTTCCTGCTGCTACAGACCCAGAGGGGCGGCGCCGGGGCTCCAGGGACGCCGGCGTGGATGGGCTTCCTGGCTCCTGGCTTCGGCCTGGCCATTGATGGCATTTGAGGAGTGAGCCAGGACACAAGGTCTACCCCTGCCACCCCGGGCCTCTCAAATGAAGAACTGAAACCAACCAAATCAATCATCTATACGTATGGATATAGATATAGAAAAGCTAGAGTAAAATCCACAGGGCCCTCTCCTGGCGTTTAAGTTCCTCCATAGCCCTGCAGGCGCCCTAGCCTGGCAGGTGCTGTCCACGGAGGCCTCGGCACACAGCCGTGACTGCCCACGGCGGCCGGCTCACAGCATTGGGCTCATTCAGAGAAAGTTAACTTTCTGGCCGGCGCTGTGGCCTAACAGGCTAATCCTCTGCCTTGCGGCACCGGCATACCAGGTTCTAGTCCCGGTCGGGGCGCCGGATTCTGTCCCGGTTGCCCCTCTTCCAGGCCAGCTCTCTGCTATGGCCCCGGAAGGCAGTGGAGGATGGCCCAGGTCCTTGGGCCCTGCACCCGCATGGGAGACCAGAAGCACCTGGCTCCTGGCTTCAGATCAGCGCGATGTGCCGGCCGTAGCAGCCATTGGAGGGTGAACCAACGGCAAAAAGGAAGACCTTTCTCTCTGTCTCTCTCTCTCTCACTATCCACTCTGCCTGTCCAAAAAAAAAAAAAAAAAGTTAACTTTCTTTGAAGTTCATGCGTGCTCTCTTCACAACATGCGTGGCCATGAGTGTTTGAAGACCCCCTGGTACACGTGGACCCCAAGTCTTCTGCGCCAAGAGCAGCCTCTCTCTCAATTCTGCCTTCCAGGTCCCCTCGTCCATTCACAATGCTGTGCCACCAACCCCGCTGGCCACCCCCTGGCCACCTCCGGACCAAGACGGAGACTCTGGCCCGAGGTTCCTTCCCGCCTCCCATAGCCCTAAGTCTGGGACTGCCAGGGACGCCCCGGACGGGGCCCACGCAGGGGCTGTCCCTTGTGTGTCCCCCGGGGCCATGCGTGCTGCTGCCTAGGCCAGAGCTCTCCACCTGCTTAAGGCGTCCGGTTTATCCGCCCACCCACAAATGGACACTTCAGTTGCCTCCACCTCCTGACTATCGTGGCTCATTTGGCTCAGGACACAGCTGTGCAAATACCTGTCCGGGCCCCCAGCTTAGTCTTTCCGGGTCCCCCGAGCTTTGTAAAGCACAGGTGGAATTCCAGTCCGGCTAGGAGGGGGTGTTGTAGGGGCTGATGCTGGAGGTGGGCAGAGAGAGAATGAGCCCCGAAGTAGGCCAGGGAGAGGGGGTGGGGCGGTGGCGCGGGGCTGGGGTCTTCTTCTGAGGCAGCCCAGAGCGGCGCGGCGTGGGGAGGAGAGGGTGAGAATGGCCGGCTGCAGCTGGGGAGCTGAGTGCCTGATAATGACACCATTATCCCAGGCGCAGGGTGCAAGGCCTCCCTTGCCGGCGGGGAGGAAGGGGGAGATAATGAGTTCAATTTGGCTGATTTAATCATTTCTTCCTTCATGAATTCAACAAACATTTTGGAGGGTCCATTATGTGCTGAGCGCTGGGTATCCACGGCAGAGGCCGCTGCCCGCCCCCGCCCCGAGCTGGAGGTGTCACGTAAACACGCTCTGGGCACGCTGGGGCCAGCTGTGCCCACCCCAGGGACGCAGAGAGGGGCGAGGCGAGGGCGGAGGATGGCTGGGTGGGCAGAGGGGAGGCTCGGAGCCCCACGGGGGTGGCCATGCTCAGGGGGTGGCCAGAGCCTGGGGGGGCAAGGGTGAGGAGGAAGGCGGGGTGGGGACCCTGGGGCCCTGCAGCAGGCTTGAGTAGGAGGGAGCCGCAGATGGTTCATGCCATTGTCACCGGTAGGGGCCCAGCAAGGAGAAGGGAGGGGGTGGGAGGTCACCCCTGGCCCCTGGCTGCCCCCTGAGGCATGAGCTCGCGTTGCCCTCCTGAGGGTCCCAGGTCCCAGGGGCTGGGGTTGTGGAGGAGCAGGGCCCAGGGGATGGGCTGGGGAGGGGCAGCCGGGGTGGTGATGGAAACTGATTAATTAGGGTCCATTTACCCGGGGGTCAAGGGTCCCAGAGCTGGCTGGGGTCAGCAGCCCCCACGCGCAGGCTGTGCACCTGCTCGGGGCACAGCGCGAGGTGGGCTGACCGGGAGGCGGTCAGGTGCTCGGGGCTCTGTTGGGACCTGTTTGCCTTTTGTCCCCGCCTGCAGAGCGCCCGGGCTGCATGATGTCATCTCAGGCACATTAAGCTGGAACAGCTCGAAATTGAATAATTAATTACACTCTGCTTCAGTCGCGGCGACTGATTGACCAGGGACGTCCAGGAGACACCTGCACGGGATTAGCTGCGCACAATGAGGGCTGCGGGCAGGTGGCACGGCCCCGCCAGACCCCCAGTCCCTGAGTGCGACTTAATTAGGGCTGACTTGATTTCTCTGTTCTAGCCGGGGAGCCTGGCAGGCCCCACCCAGGACCAGGGTGCCGGGCGGGCTCAGCTCTGGCCCACCAGGCTGCTCGGTTCCACGTCTGGATGGAAATCCTGGCCCCCCGAGTAGCCCTGTGGCCTTGGGCGAGTGTCCGCTCTCACGGGACCTCAGCCCCCTCCGGTCCCACTGGCCTGCTCATTCCGGAGCCTGGGGCCACCCGGGTCCCGAGCGTGATCTGCTCTTGTGGCTGTGGCTGGGTGTGCGGGTGCCCCTGGGGAGGCTGCCCTCACGCCCATGCCTGGCCCCCAGCCCCGCAGCTCCTCATTCTCTCCCTGGAGACCATTCCTTCTGCCTTGGTGGACATCACTGCCTTCTCAGCAGCGGCTGGCCACGTGGGGGCCTGGCTCACGGTCCTGTTCCCACACCAGGTACAGCCGTCATGCCGGCCGACGGGCGGCCGCCCGGTGGCACATCTGGCTCCCGCAAAGGGTCAGCGTGCACAGCTGGGCAGTCTGTGCACTGCACAATCCAGACTTGGAGATGAGTGGCGGGAGGCACCCTGCCGTCTCTGTGTTCAGCTCACTGCCTCCTCAGATTCAGTGGCCTCTGGCTCCGTGTCCCTCAGACTCCCGAGTCCCACACCCAGCAGGGACGCTGGGCTCCCCGCTGCTGGAAAGTCCTCACCTTCCTGTTCCTGCGCCCCCAACCCCCAGCCCTGCAAGGCCGGCGCCGGGGGCCCCGAGTGCTGAGTCCGTTCCCCCTCTGCTCTTTGGACAGGAACGGTTTGAGATTGTGCAACAGAGCCCGGCCGAGGAGAGCCCGCGGGCCCTGGCTTGGCTGGCCACGGGTGCGAGTGGGGAGCGAGGCGCGAGGCGGAGCCCCCTGGCAGGCAGCATGTCGCCCACCTCCTCCTCCCGAGCTCCCAGGCCCCCCCCCCCCCCGGCCCTGCTCTCCCCTTCATTTCCCACTGGTGCCCTGGGTGCCATCAAAGGGCTCAGCTAAGCCCCCAAACCAGAAGTCACGCAGGATTCGTGCCCTTTCCAGCCCCTAGGCTGGGGTGACCTGGGGGACCTGGGTCCTTGTCCCCCAGGCTCCTGTGAGGCCCCCTGCCCCTGCTTCACCGCTGCCCACAGGGTGTGGCGGGACCGCCTGGTTGTTTGGGCAAGGCAGGGAGGAGGAGACCGGTTAGGGTGTCCCCATCATGACCGACACCCCCCAGGGTCCTGCAAAGAGAGTGGGGAGGGGCGGCACCCTCTTCTCCGAAGACAAGGAGGTCCATGATGCCTCTCGCGGAGGGGGCTGGAGGCCTCCGGCTCCACCGTCCGCCCACCCCAGAAAGCAGGGGGGCCCTCGGCCAAGCTAAACACCAGCGGCCCTGGGCCGGTGCGTGCCCCGGGGCCCAGCCTGGCAGCAGACGGGGCCTGCGTGCAGCGCGGTGGGCACGGCTCGGGGCGCGTTTTCCCTGAGGACAGTGAGCTGCTCGCCCTTACTTTTGTGAAACATTATCGGCTTGTTGCGACAGATTCAAACACACAAGAATGCACGCTCCGCCAGGGACGCCGGTTGCTGTGGCTCCTTCCAAATATTTCTAGGCACACGCAGTCATTTGACTAAATATGTAGACACACTTTCTCCTGACAGATGGGCTGCTGGGGTGCCCGGCCGCGTCACCTGCTCCCCGCTGCCTCTCGGCCACAGAGCCCGCAGTGTTCCTTAAACGCTGTCACCATGGCTCATCCAGCCATTTCTCTGATGATGGACAGAGCCACTGCAATTTCTTATAATGAGAAACAGCACCGGGCGGGGGGGAGCGGTGGGGAGAAGCCTCCCCCGATCAGGGCAGAAGGACTCCTAACAGGGTCCCACGTAACTGCAATGGCGGCGACGATGACGGTGGGTGGGTGTGGACGAATGGCCCGGGGGGGGGGGGTGTTCAGGCACAGGTTTTGACCTCGGGTCTCACGCAGGGGGCAGCACTTTGTCCCTGTCCCCCACTTTGTCCTCGGGGGTCCTCAGGCGGCCGAGCCCCGCGCCCTGGCGTGGTGGATCTGAGGTGCCGCGACCGCTTGTCTGTCTGTGTCACAGGGTACTGGCCAGCCCGCCCGAGTTATTATCACCGCACCGGCAGAGCTGACCTCACTGGGAGATTCATTGCGTTTCTGAGTGGGAGGGGCAGGGGGTTGGGGAGCAGAGCCCCTTTCCCCAGAGCCTTGGCCGAGGGGAGGGCTCCTAGTCCTCGGCAGAAGACCCGGGGCTTCCCGCCCACGTCACTTTCCCTTCGTAGAACCAGGATGGGGAGGGGCGGCCCAACTCTTTCCGAGCGCCCTCTGTAGAAGCATCCGGTCTGGAGACCCCGACCCAGCCAGGGGGACAGGAAGGAGGCTGCAGCAGGACCCTGTGTCAAAAATCCCCCAGGCCCAGGCAGAGGGATCTGCTCCCGATGTGTACTGGCCCGGCCTGGGGAGCAACCTCCCAGCGCTCAGAAACGAGGGGCTGGGCTCCCAGACCATGGACTCCGAGACCCCCAAGTCCAGAGGCACTGGCACACCTTGCCTATTAGTTCTGGGCTGGCTGTGGAGGCGGCGTCCTCCCTTCCCTCCCCGCCCCCCCACCCCAAGAACGCTCTGCCCGGAGGCCGTGCTGGGTTTCAGCTTCCAACGAGGGACCCTCCTCTGGATGTCCCAGCGCCGGGCTCCTGACCCACATGAGTCCTGGTCCTGTTCGCCCCGTGACCGCCCCCCCCCCCAGCACCTCCCGGTGCTCTCAGCCCCTCACCCTTGTCAGGGAGGAAGAAGTGAGTGCCAGGACCCCCCCCCCCACACACACACACGACCTCACAGCCTGTGGGAAGACCAAATTCCTCGCATAGCGTCCAGCCAGAGCCTGGCCCGTGCAACAGACACAGGAAGCGGCTCTGGCGCCAGAGCTGTGCACACAGCAGCATCCACGCCTGTGGCTGAGCCCGGGGCACAGGGCCCCCGGCCCCCGCCCTCTCCCACAGAACCCTGTAGACCAAACCTGCGGTGCTGTGTGTGTGCACGTGTGAGTGCGTGCAAGGGGCACTTTCTCTCTCTTCATGCCAGCAGCACCCACCGCCCTGGGCAAGCCCAGTCTGGTCCCGGGATCCAACTTTCTTATGTATTTGTTTAAACCTTGCCTCATTCCGGAGAGAATTTCAGGCCTCCCCGTGAATGCCATCTTTGTGTGGCCTTCCAGCGCCAAAGGCCGGGAACCACCAGGCACGTCCGGAGGTGGGGCCGGCACGGCGGCCCGAGGCCTGGGCCCCTCCCCACTGGCCCCCACCCCATCTGCCCCTCAGCGGCCACTGGCCCCACGCTGGGGCTCTCCTGGCCCTGAAACAAGCCAATCTTGCCGAGTTCCCTAAATTAGAACTTAACAACCTGAAATCTTCTTTAAAAGCTACAGATAAAGCAAGCGGCAACTTGGTGTCTCCAGCTCTGTGCACACAGAGGTGGCCCTCCTGGGCCTGGGCTGGGAGAGCCGTGGCCTGCAGAAGCGGGGGTGGGGGTTGGCGTCTGGCCCAGGGGCCACTTGGAGGGCAGGCAGAGCCCCGTCCCCAGCCCTAGCCCACACAGAGCAGGGCAGGGTGCCCATGGCTGCCCGGGTTCCAGAGGGGTACTTCCTGACCTAGTGTGGCCGCTGCCTCCCACAGGGACCCTGAGGGTGGCTTCAAAGGTGACAGAGGGGGACCGGGAGCTGCTGGACTCAGATGTGTGGGGCAGGCAGAGCTGGGGGAGGACGGCCGTGGTCCTGAAGCCCTGGCCGCTGAGGACCCCCTAGGGAGGTGTCGGGTCCCCGGACAGGTGGTGCTGGGGGCCTCACTCCTTGCCCCCGAGGTGATGAAGGGGTTGTGGGCTCAGGAGGCACCTGGGGGCTGTCCCTTCCTCCCCTGGCCTCCAAGCTCCAAAATGGCCGTTCCCGGGGTGAGCCATGTGGGTGTCAAAGGTTTTGTGCGCTCCCAGAAACCACAGGCCCTAGAAGACTCTCTTGTCCCCCCTTGTACCCCGACACTTTCAGGCCAGAGGACGGCAGAAGCCGCAGCGGCAGGGGTTCTTCCAGAGCGCGGCTGTGGCCGGCTATCGCTGGGACAGTCGCTGCATTCGACAGGGGAGGCAGAGGCGAAACCGGACTCCAGGCGCACACACGCATTCCAGCCTGCAGAGGCGCCTGCTCCACTTGGGGCGGGGGCCGTTCGGGTGGTCCCGCCACCTGTTGGAAGTTCTCAGATGCCTGTAACCAAAGCAGCGCCTGAAAACAGCCGTGTTGCCCTTGACCGTGTGCTTGGGGGTGGCAGGATTTGAAAAGGGGATGTCTGTGCACCCCAAAACTGGAGGCTCGGCAGAGACTGGGACAAATGTGAGGGCTGTGGGCACAGCCTGTGTCTCCTTGGTCTTGGTCCCCTTTTCAGCAGAGCGGGCACGGGACATCTTTCTTGGGGGCCATCGGAAGCATCAGGAACAACCTGTGTGGAGAGAGGGTGCCCCTGGCTGCTCGCTGCTAACGTGCAGCCCACAGGCCAAGGCCCCTGCCCTGGGGACCCCACTGCTACAGACTGAGAACCCAAATGAAGCTCACGGAGAAACTGCAGAGGGATGGCGTTTGTCCCCAGAGTCACATCAGGCTAGAGTCAGGGCCGCCTGGCTGCTCCTAAGGTCTGAAGGCGGCCCCTTCTGCACGGGAGCCTCCAGGGACCATGGGAAGAAGGCCCACGAGGCCTGGGCACAGGGCCAGCCTCACCTGATTTTCTGCAGGGTTGGGGGGCACCGGGAGGAGACCCCGTGGCCCCCTCTCATCTGCCTACCAGGGAACGCAGGAGGGGCTCAGGCAGGCTGACGAAGGCCGGGCTTGAGGGCTGGGGGCGGGGGGGACTCTCCAGTGCTCCTGGCCACATGCTAAATGTGCACGAATTCCTGACACCCAAAATAGACCAGGACACAAGACACAGCGCCAGCAAGTTCTTGTTGGACATCTCGGCAGCTGGTGGCTTCAGGGTTGAGAATAAGGGGCTGTTATTAGCAGTTTCCATGGCTCGGGGCAGTGTGTGTGTGTGGGGTGGGGGGGTGGACTTGTGCTTCAGAATGAGGCTGAGCGGGGTGAAGGGCTCCCATCTGACCACTGCTGCCCTTGGGAGCCCGAGTGCTACTGCCCATGCTGTGTGTCGCTGTCCGGGGCCCCTAGGGAAGGCAGCTGGCTGACCCCCAGCACGCTTGCAGGAACTGGGCACTGCCTGGCACCCAGAGCAGTTGACAAAGTCCCCATCCAGCCCCCAAGCCCCCAGAGTTGAGATGCTGGATCCCGGCAGCCACTGTCGGCCGGAGACCCCCAACATGCAGCTGAGGATGGTGGCTCTGGGCAGGGGGACACTGCAGGCTTTGGGGCTCAGGGCGCGTTTGTGCTGGGTGCAATTTCAGGAGATCTGGGGCTATGGAAGAAGTCGGTCCTGTCGGGAGGACTCGGGAAGGGGGAGAAATGGCAAATGAGGACCCTGGTGGGGGGCAGGCGAGGCCCCAGAGCCCGCGGGGGGCGGCAGAGCAGACAGACCAGACCAGAAGCCCCCAGGTTAGTGGGAGTTGAGCAGCGGGGGGGCAACAAGCCCGGCTTCCCAGCTCCCCCGACCCAGCCCAGGCCTGGGCAGGCGGAGGGGTCAGCGCCTGTGACTCCATGCGGAAACCACGCGGCTCCTCACGGCGAGGCAGACCTGGGGCACCGTGTCCTGGTCTATTTTGAGGCCTCTGCTGAAAGCAGGAATCCAGGCACATGGGCCCAGGGGCTGGGACCACCTGTCGGATTCCTCCCAGCTGAAGGCAGCGATGGGTGGACCAAGGTTGGAAAAAGTCAAGGCCACCTCCGCTCCTTCCAATTTTAGACCCACACGTGTCTTGGGCCCAGCACAAGGCAATCCCTGTGGGCACTCGACATGTCCTATTTAGGGCAGACCCTCGCCCCGCGCCCAGCCAGCAC